>NW_023270699.1:2308995-2349942 GCF_011800145.1 Mirounga leonina
GAAGGACTGCGGGGGGGCCAGGTGCAGGCTGGGAAGTGTCTGGGATCCAAGGACGTGTGGGCCGCTCTTCCAGAGCAGAGAGGAGCGGCAGCGGCCGAGCACCTGAGGGCGAGGCACCAGAGGGCGCATCTGTACACGGGCAGGCTCTAGAAGAAGCGCGCGCCATGACAGAAAGTCTTCCTCTGTGCAAAGACTATGGACCAGATACTTCCTTGGCACTGTTTTCTGCAAAGAGCAAGTACCACCTTAGTGAGTCTGGAAGAACAGTGCATGGGAAGCAGGAGCGTCCGGCGGCAGGAGGAGCTTGGCTAAGGGCAGGAAAAGCACAACCACCACGGACCGACTTCCAAGCTGGAGGCGGCCGCGGCGGGCAGCAAAGGGCACGGCAGGCAGGGGCCGTGCAACAACGGCAGGGGGCGCCTCTCGACTGGAGGTCCCCCAGTGACTGCTGGTTCCAGTCCTGCCCGGGAGGCCCCCTGCCATCCCCACGCGGACCACTCCCCGGCTGCGGCTCTGGCTTCTCCCGGTCCTGCTCAGGAGCGTGCGCATCCTGACTGGCTCCACGCAGAAGGAACGGCTGCGGCTTCTGCACTTGCCATCCCACGCCAGTTAAGCTTTTGCTGGAAG
The DNA here is from genome assembly GCF_011800145.1 of Mirounga leonina. Lineage (NCBI taxonomy): Eukaryota > Metazoa > Chordata > Mammalia > Carnivora > Phocidae > Mirounga > Mirounga leonina. Next base: position 2,309,623 of record NW_023270699.1, read on the forward strand.
ACATCAGCCTAGGACCTGGAACCACACTCACTGGTGTGGGCGCGGTTCCCCAGCAAAGCCCAGCTGCACAGCCCGCAGGCCTCTTACACACATCAGGGCCTGACAGAGCTGGGCTCCGCAGCAGCACTTCAGGGGTGGCGATCTAGGGCTTTCAGAAATGCTTAAAATATCATCGGAGTCATAGATCTCTCATCGCTTTAAAAAAAAAAGGTTACGAGTACATAAGGTGAGATATGCACGGGGCCCAATCACTAACCTCAGAGCCCCATGAAGTTTTACAGCTGGACCACCACTCAAATCAAGAACAGGTCACCATCATTAGGTTGGAAGGTTCCCTCGAGCCCCTTTTCCCAGTCAAAACCCACCCCAAAAAGGTAACCCCTTTCTGCCCTCGGTCACCAGTGAGTGGCTGAACCTCCCACAAACCGAACCACACAGCACAAGCTCTTCTGTATGTGGCTTCCCTGTCGAACCTAACAGTGCGATCCAACCTGGCGGGGCCTGTCAGCAGCTTGTACTTCCCTGCTGGGTCCTATGCCCTTCTACGAATATGCCACAGTTTATTTATCCATCCCCATCCATAGGTGTTTGGGTTGTTTCCAGGGTTTGGCTACCATGGATACAACTATTTGCAATACCGCCCCCCTCTCTGGGGGAGGAAGCCTTCTCTGACTCAGAAGACCCCCAGCCCCCTGTGTACCAATCTACACAGAAGGATAAAGGAGGGCGGCATCAGTGGCCCCTCCCCTGCGGGAACCCCTGCAGCATCAGGGCAAGGAGAAGAGATCAACACTGGGTCTCTTGGGAGGCCTCAGGGCCCACGGGGCAGCCCGAGCCTCCTATAAGATCCACGGAGGTGCAGCAAGGGGACCGGGAGCGTGGGCTGTCCACCAGGTGTTGGCGGCCTCCCAGTCCAGGCACAATCCGCTCACCAAAGGTGACCCGATCATAAGCCATGCTGCCTAGTAAAACAGCTGCACCAACTTGATCTAGTCCCAGGGAAAAAGAGCCAGGAAGTTAGTCAAAGTCAGGCCCTCCTGCTGGTTTACAAGCCCCTCTGAACACACCCTACTTATCTTTTGGTTGGACTCCTTCTTGGGTGCGTACCTAGGAACAGATCGCTGAGTCAAAGGACATTTCGGCTCAGGAGACAATACCAAAGAGTTTTCCAAAGTGGCTGTTTCACCACATGCGAGCTCCAATTTTTCTGTTTGTCGGTTTTTCTACAGGTTACCGTCATCCATTACGGTAGAGTTTGAGAATGGTTTAAAAGTCCCATGAAGTTTGGAAAAGAGGGCTCGTTCCGCAGCCAGGGCTAGAACCAGTTCTAGACCTGTTCAAGCAGTCGCGCTCACCTCAGCCAGCCAGTCTGGGAGCAGCAGGCCCGGGGAGGGGGGACACATATACCTCAGCAAACATGCAAGGAGTGCCCCAGGTCTCACCCAGGAGGCAGCAGCCCCCCAAAGTCCACACCCTACAACCCGATGCTGCCCAAACCCAGGAAGGATGAGCCTCAGCTCTGCTCTGAGGGGGAGGGAGCTCGCCCAGCAGTGCACACAGCTCTGCCGTGAGCCCAGGGGATGGGCTCAGCACCTTTTGACAATTCACATTCCCTAACAAGAAGAGTGATGAGCACCTTTCCACAGCCTTCCGGGCCATCTGGATAACCTCTTTTGTAAACAACAGACTTTTTAAATTTTTTAATACAGGTCTCTCTCCGAAAGCACCACGCTCCTGTGAAACCCTCCGTAAGCCGAGACGACATAAGGCGAAGAAGCAAGTGCCGTTAGTTTACGTGGAAAACTTCTGAGCATTCCCAGACCCCAAAAATCACTTCTCCCAGGCTCTTCTGATCCCCAGGACATGTTTAGCTAATGGACACACAAAATCAGTCGAGATCAAGCCCAGATGCTCAGGGACGCAGCCGAGAGCCCCGGGGCCGGAGGCTGAGATGCCGCGGGTGGTTCGCGGGGCAGGAGGTGGGGGGCCGCGCTCGCTGCTCGGGTGCAGTCCGCCGCCTGCATGGCGGCTCACTGCACACCCGCCGCTGGACGCGGTTTTCGCTTTTCGCCTTTTTTTCCACTAAGAGCGGAAATCCTCTTCGGATTTCTTCTGGTTAGTGAGGACAGGTATGAATGTAGGTCTTCTGTAGCAGTGAAGTGGTATAAAACAAACTTTTGAAAAATGGGGATACCTGCGTATCTTCTTTAGTTTCTTCAAGCCCCCCTCCTTTCCTAAGACCACTATTATCAGTAACCTCAAGAGCTGTTTTACCATTTTCTAAGCCTACAGTTAAAGGCCTTCTCTCTATTCTTTCTTTTGTTAAACCGACATCTTTTGCGAGACCGAACACTGAGAACACAGCATCATAAGGAACCCCCACGCGCCCACCCCTGCTGGAGACTCCCAGGTGCAGCGGAGCCCCTCCGCCCGCCACGTCCAGCTCCGCCAGTCGCCATCCCCTTCACAAACCCATCCCTGGCTGGACGCCTCACAACAGACGGCTTGTGAACGCTGTACACAAGGAAGCAAAACACGTACATCCTTGTGTGTCTGACTTCTCTCGCTCTTGTGTTGGGGAGACCGACCCACTACACGTCCGTCTGCTTCCACTGCTGTCTGCCAGTCTGCTGTGCAAACAGCCCACAAGGATCGTCCCCGCATACGTGATGGACGTTCGGATTATTTCGTTTCCAGCAATTATGAATGACGCGGCCACGAGCATGCTGGCTTGTCTCTTGGGACGCGCACGGCATGTCTGTGTAGATGCCCGGGGCGGGACGGCCGGGTCACGGGACGTGCGGTGCAAGCGCCAGTTCCCACCCCCACTTCCTGCCCGCTCGCTGCCGCCCACCGAGCCCGCCGTTGCAGCCATCCTGGGGCTGTGCACTGGCCTCCACACACCTAGTTTGCACTTCACTGGGATGAAGCACCTTTCCATATGCTTTCTGGCCACTGGGATAGCTTCTTCTGCCTATTTTTCTATTGATCTGTCAGTCTCTTTTCATTGATTTGCAGGAGTTCTTCACATATTCTGGGAAGAGCCCTTCCCACCTACGTATCCTGCTGGTGCTCTTCCACGCTGTGGCTCGCATCTTCACTCACGTAATGCTACCTGCTGACGGAGAGAAGTTCCGATTTCAGTGTAGTCCAGTCCGTTCCTCTCTTCCTTTACGGTCAGTGCCTTTAGTCCTGTGTCAGAAATATCTGCTAACCTCCAGGTCATGGAAATAGTCGCCTGTATTCTCTTCTAGAAGCTTCTTTGTCTTATCTTTAATGTTTGGATCAAAACTCCACCTGGAATTGTGTCTGGTACGAGATCGAGATTCATTTTTACATACAGACATTCAGTAGACCCACTGAATAAATTTTTCTTGAATTCATTTAGTTAAAATGTACTCCAACTGCCCTAGTCCTCCCCAGTGGATTATGACCTCAGCCGCTGGCTCTTCTCCCGCCTCCATCTAATTGTTGGCCTCCATCTGCCCCCCACCCCACCAGGTCCCACACCTTTCATGGCACCCTGACCTCAAACCCGACTACGACTCCTTACCAGACGATGAACAAAACCCAGGCCTCAGGATGCCATACCAACACTTCCATAATCTCTTCAAAATCCAGCTTCTGATAGCTCTGTAGCCTTACCGGCAAGCCCTGCCTCACCCCTTAAGTTCCAGCAAGACTGAGCTCCTTCATAGTTTCTTCACTAAAACCTTCTTTGCCTTAAACACGCTCTCACATTTGCCACCACAAGCCACATCTACCTGGCAGATCTCACTCAACCTCCTTATTCCATCAAAACGTAAACTCCCCCGGATGGGGTTTGGTCTATCTTGCCCTCTGCTAAAAATGCAGTGCCTAGAACAAATGCTTGCTTGGCACAACACAGGTGCCCCGGGAATATCTGTTGAACAGAAGAATCTTTTAAAACCCAGCTCATACAAGACCACCTCTAGAAACATTCCCTAGCACAAAGTAGGCGCCATGAAAACGCTCACTGAACTGAACTGAAGCATCCACATGCAGGGATGGGACCTCTGCATCCTTGATACTCCTCCTGTACCCAAATGTTCTTCTCTGATCACCTGGCGACACTGCTCTGACCCTGTTCCCACGGCTGGCTCAGTGTACTCGACCGTGAGTTTCCCGCGTCAGGAGGGACCTGCTTCTTCCTCATCTGCATGCCATGCCCCCACCCCATGTTTACCACAGTGCCCTGCAGGCAACCAACTGCCTCCCTAATGACACTTGCCAGCCCTTCTTCTCTCTTTTTTTTTTTTTTTTTAAGATTTTATTTATTTATTCATGAGAGACAGAGAGAGAGAGAGAGGCAGAGGGAGAAGCAGGGTCCCAAGGAGCAGAGAGCCCGATGCGGGACTCGATCCCAGGACCCTTGGATCATGACCTGAGCCAAAGGCAGACGCTTAACCATCTGAGCCACCCAGGCGCCCCTCCTCCTTCTCTCCTGAGAGCCACCAACCCTCACCGGTTCTTCCTCAGCAACACCTCCGGCATTTACCTGTCCTCCTGTCCATTCCTACTCCTCTTCCACGTCAGGTCGTCACGGCTCTAGGTCACGCAATGACCCCTGCCCCTGTCTACCTAGAAGCCCCACAGAGCTTCTGGAACACAGCAAGCACTCAGGGACCCTGAGCTACACTCCTCAGCGACGCCTCGGCTTCTGTCTTCTGCTGAGCCCGAACCTCGGAACATAGATCCAAGTGGCCAGCCTGGAAGGCACCCCTTTTCTGTCTCATCCAGTTTAACCTGGAAGCTTCTACCACATGCAGCCCCTGCTCACAGACTGGTGGACTGGCCGTGATGGCCTCTTGTGCTTAGCTCTGGCCAGTCTCTAGACCAGGTGGCTCTTCTGGGATCCTGGTCCTACTTGGCCTACCCCGTGTGGAAGCATAATCAGAACCAAAGCTGACAAAAGACAAATCAGTACTGAGGGAGACCCACGTTTTAAAAAATCATTTGGGAAGTCATCATAACAAATATATAATGGTCTTGTAGAAAATATCTTTCTTATATTCTCACTTACAATTTGGTAAAGATTAAAATATATGCACATGACTACTTTTTTTTTCTTACCAAAGATGCAGGGAAACAGGCACTGCTAGTGTAAATGAAAAATGGGAAGATCTTTCTGGAAGGCAATTCGACAATGTATACTAAAAGCTTTAAAAACAAGTGTGTCCTTGAGCTAGCAATTCTACGTGTATGAATATATCACATGTAGACAGATGGACGAGAATACACACTGATTCAGTTGCAAATAATTCTGAGCAATACAAATGTTCGAAACAGGACTGACTGAATGAACGCACTTCCTCTGCAGACAGAAAGGCCACAGACCAAAAAGGACACCTCCTGCTGTTAGAATAAGCATTCTACCTTCCAAATTCACAGAGACAAAATATTCAATGTTTGGTAAATGGAGGGCATTTTTTTTAATGTTGTAGGAAAAAAGAAATACCCTATGAACGAGTCATCTGAGCTCATGAAGAACTGCTACACTCTGGACATCACTCCTTGATCCCTATCGGCTGTACGGGGCAGCTACAATGTGCATTTTCACATGTTTTCAATCAGGGCAGCTGGCCCAAGGCTCTTCCCTGGCACCCCTGGCCCGGCACTCCACGTCCCACTACAGAGGTGGGGCTTGTTCCCATGGCATCCGGCTTGTTCCCATGGCATCTGGCCTCCTACTCTCAAAGAAGATACTTCAAATCAATGGACAAATCAACCAGAAGGTTAGCAGGATGTGTTTTACAAACCATAGAAGCAAATATACATAGCCTTTTCTGCTAAAGAAATGTCACAATCAGAAATGCAGGAGGGGCTGTAATACTTAGGCTTTGAGCTTAAAAGGATTAAGAAAAGAAGCTGAGCCCTACAAGAACTACACCCGGACCCAGCCTGCAAGCTGGCTGAGCCCGTGGCCTCTCCGTGCACACAGCGTTGCCCCCAGCCCAGGACCGCACTATGCCGAGCCCCCTCGGGCCCATGTCAGAAGCCACAGCTCCACACTGGCCTCCGGCCACCGATACAAAGGTGAAAAACACCCCACCAAAAAGCTAGCCCCGACACCAGGAAATGAGTCTGTTTTTTAGAGTAAAATTAAATGTATAGAAAATGTAAATAATTTGGGGTCTTTTGAATTTTGAATATTTCCACAAAAATTTAAAAGAAACTCTAAGAATAATACTTTTCCAGGTAACTGCCAACTGAAAAATGTACTCAAGATAAAACAACGCTCCCCCCGGAAACCAACCTCCAGAAAGAACCTGAGATGAGAAAGCTGAGAGAATAATTCTGTGCCTGAAGTACCATGGGGCCTCCACAGTCTTACAACAGTGCTGACACACACGTTCACACGGACTCTCTGTCCTTGGAAAGAAATATTCGAGAAGATGCTACCAAGGAAGGTCACGCTCAGACCTGACTGGCACGAGGGGCTGACGCACGGCAGGCAGCGTGAAAAGCTCAGCTCCCTGGACACGCTCAGCACCCACACGGCAGCTTCTGTTTGCCTCCATGGATGGAAAAGGGGGGCTTAAAGGGGCAAGTAAACGAGTCACGGTCCCTGGCGGGGAGGCGTGGGGTGGGGTGGGGTCTGAGCGCAGACCTTGTGGCTCCAGAGCCCACCCACCCTCCATGCTGGACTGTCTTCCTAAAACCTGACCCTCACAAAGTACACCTGACAACCAGATTAGAGTCAAACTGCTGGACAGCAGAGGGGACGGGAAGAAGCTCCCAGCAGAGGACCACAGTGGCCGGCATTCACGTTGGTGCCGACCACACGTGAGCGCAAGTGTTCCACGAGGACTGTGCAGGCTCACCCGTGGGATGAGCAGAGTTGGGTCGACAAAAGAGGTTGGCAGCTCGTGCCCCGGGCAGTTCAACAGGCACAGCACGCTGCTGGGGCCCAGCTACTGTCCATGGCACTCATGTGGCAGGGATGCCGAGGGATGGCAAAGCAACAGAGCAGCCCCACCCCCATCATGTGCAGCACGAGGAGACCAGGGAACAAGAAGCTGGGTCGTTAGGACAGAGAGAGAGAGAGAGAGAAAGCAAACAGTGGGCAGCGTGTCCTCACCCTGAATTCAGCTCTGGTCAACTCATCTCAGGCAGGACACAGCAGAACCAGAAAGGTGCAAAGTACAATCAACATGATTCATAGTGGGGGACAGCCCCCTCTCGAGGAATGGTCGAGAGGACGATGACCATTCCACTCAGAAAAGAACAGAACCAGAGGAAAGAATACTACAACGTATGTGAAGTGCATCCCACAACACAAAGCACGGGAAAAGCCCTCAGTGAACGTCCGCACCAGAGGCCAAGAGCCTAGAGGATGGACTTACATCATGCCGCCGTTCACACGGACTCTCTGGAGCCAGGAGCATTTCCGAGTACGAGCCCCACCACCTGCTCCTTGCATGCTTCTCTTTCCAGCCGAGAGGACAGTTTCCATGCACTCCTACGATGGCTAGAGGTAGCAAGGAGCTCAGGAGACGAGGCAAGGCGGGCAGGAGGACCCGCTGTGCGTGCTGCTGTGCCGCGAATGAGTGGGACACCACGCATGTCCCCACGCAGCCTGCCTGCACCGTCTGGGCATGCCGGAGTGACCAGGGATCCATGCTAGGACGAGGATGCCTGTGAGCAGCAGGAAAAGGCTTCCCTACTCCTCCCCTAGGCTCCACTGTGCTCCCAGCAGGCCCCACAGATCCGGGGAGCTGTATGTAACGCATCCCCAGGCTCCCTCACCCTCCAGCTTCCAGAACGCTTGGTGGAGCTGGCAGGAGGTGGTAGCAGGTGCCCAGCTGGGTCCCTGCAGGGTCAGCGGCCCCTCACCAGGAGGGCCCAGCCCCTCAGCGCGGTGGCAGCCACTCCGGCAATGTTTCCTCGCCTCTCTGCCAGTTGGCTGCCGTGCTGTGACTAGGCAACCTCCTGGGGCAAGAGCAAGAACTTCCAACAGATTCTAATCCTTCAGGTTGTGACGGGCGGGGCCCAGCACCAAGGGGCTGGCTCTGCACCACCCTCCAGGGTTTCCCACCCGCGCCCTGGGCTGCATGACAGTGCCTCCTGATGGACCCACCCGGGGTTACCCCAGTCTGACGGTGCTGAGTGTGAACCACGTGGACTCTAGCACAGAGCCTATTTCTCCCCCATCTGCTAAGATGACGAAATCTCTAAATCAGGTAAAATATCTAGGCACACATGAGCACAGACAGCCCTGTGCCCCCCTGCTCTGTACGGCCAGATTGGAGCAGCCGAAGCAGGTCACCCAAGTCCACGCGGTTCGACGGAGCCACAGGAGTGCCCTCCATGGCGGAAGATGGTGTTTCCCTCATTTGCTTGATGAGGTATCTAGGCACGAAAAATAATCTGATACAAATTCTTACATTCACGAGTGTGTGGCTCAGCTAGGCTAGGCGTTTCTCCTTTAGAAATTAACTAACAGCGGCGCCTGGGTGGCTCAGTCGTTGAGCATCTGCCTTCGGCTCAGGTCATGATCCCAGGGTCCTGGGATCGAGTCCCGCATCGGGCTCCCTGCTCTGCGGGGGGCCTGCTTCTCCCTCTCCCACTCCCCCTGCTTGTGTTCCCTCTCTCGCTGTATCTCTCTCTGTCAAATAAATAAAATCTTTAAAAAAAAAATTAACTAACATAATTTCTCTTCATTTGGGTAAAAAAAAAAGTTTCTATCACTTGATTATTTCAAACTAAGTGTTGAGCCTTTTCTTTAGTACTCTAGGATACAGAGGATGAAAGTTACTCGTCATGAAAGCCCGGCTTCACCAGGGTTTGGCTAGTGCAATACGATTACACTCAAGGACCCTGTTCAACTGTGCCCCCGGGACGTGCCGGCAGCGGCCGGACCCTGGACAACCCTTGCGGTCTGTTGCTGGGTCAGCCACCTCCCACTTCCAGGCCTGCCTTCTTCCTTTGTGAAATGGAGTTAAAGCGTTCACCTCATTCCTAATCGGGGAATGGGGCGGGGTGCGGTGGGGGTGTCTGTGAGCCCCCCGAGATGATGAGTAACCCTGTGTATGTGCGCAGGTGCCCCTTTCTGGGCAGAGAGGTCACTGAAACAAAAAAGGGGAGACCCCCCACCCGCGCCCAGACTACACAGTCACGAACGCTCCCTTACTTCACTAAAACGTGCCTGATTCTGTGAGCAGCAGAAGCGCAGGAGCCCGGGGACTCGATCCTTAAAGGCCAACACTCCGCGACCGACGCACCGTACACGCCTCTCTCACGGGTTTCACTCGCACACACGTGCACACGCGCACCCGTCACGCACCCTCCTGACACTTCATGCTACTAATTCCGGTTCGTCACACCGTTACCGTGTGTTCACGTGCAAAACAGACAGGCGGCTCGGAAATCAAGTGAAGGTCCGCCCACAAGGCCTCACACCGTGTGTGCGGCAGGGAGCCGTCTTCCTCGGGGGATAAAGCCGAAGGCTCTCAAAACCTCACGGGAAGAAACCGATCCAAGAGTCTTGCTCTGGGCCGACATGAACTCCCCCACGCTGAGAGCAGAAATGACACTTCTGAACAATTACCCAATCGGTGTAAAGAGTAACTACACAAATAACATGCTACAGATGCAGGACATTCAGGAAGAGAGAACTCTTTCCTACAACACAGACAGTTCAATGCCTGCGATTCGCGATTCAGGGTTTTGGGTTTGAACAACGAAGAAACGAGTAAATTGGGAAAACAGACTCACTTCTAAGAGCTTCAGCTCCTGCACACAGCTGTGCAGCAGCTCTAGGGCGCGCTGAGCCACCTCCCACGGCCTCTGCAGGAAGAGGAGCAAGGTGCACTGCCGAGAGAACAGGTAACTGCGCAGATCTAACAGGGTGGCTTCTTGCCTCTGTATCAGCTCACGCTTCTCCATATCTATGGGCTTTCGGAGGATCAATCCATTCCAGCTCTTCACCGGCTGGCAGAAAAAAGTCAGCCAGTTGGCACCATCTAAACAAACACACATCATGAAAGGCGCTGACTACAGATTACTTCACCCTCCTGAGATTCTTGCTCAAGGCCGTGAGACCTCACGTACCAACGGGCGGCTCAACAACCAGTTACTCCCTGACCACAGGCCCGCCCCCTTTCCATGGGCATGGAACCAGGCTAGTGATGTGGGGACAGGGTAGCTCCCACGAGTATTCCCACTCGGTACATGGCAACCGATGATGAGCACAAGGCAACATGACCTAGGCCACAAGGCACACGGATGCACCATGTCCAGAGGGTGGTGAACAGGTCAGGAGGCAACTGGAGACTGCCAGGCTAAGGGGTCAGGGAGGCCTCAGGCTCTGTGCTCAGTCAGCTCTGAGAGAAGGCACCAGGCCTGGGTTGGAACGTACTGTGCCAGAGAGCAGCCCATTCACGAGACCGTGCTGGTCTTTCTGTCTCCCTTACCGAAGCCTCACATCTGTCTCTAACTCAACCACGTCAGCTACTCGAATCATCTCCTGGAGAAAAGGACAGTAGGCACAAGGAAGAAGCAGCAGCGGGAAGCAGAAGGGACATTCTTGCTTGTCAAAAATTTCCAGCGAGGCTCCCCAATTCTAACTTATAGCCCCAAACTCAAATATGGCCTTAAAGTAAGCATAACAGCCCACGATAACTAGTCATTCAACCCATATGGCAAAATATAATCTATTTTCCTCACTCCAAAAGAGAGCTGTCGTACCAGGTCATGCTGCATTCCCACCAGGAAGTGACTCAATATTGGCACACTGATGTTACTAAATATCTAAGTGCCAACCACAACTAACAGCAGCCTTTACTGATTGGAACTTATACTCAGAGCTGCTCAAGTGCACATCTATGGGGGGACCCGCCCCAGCCCTCAGAATGCCTACACCAGCAGACCCCTCTGTTGGCCCTCTGCCCAGCGTTCTCCTGGCTCCCTCTCACATGTCATTCAGGCCTCTGTGTCAATGCCACCTCCTCAGAGAGCCTCCCAGACCACACTGTCTAAGATTATCCAGCACCTACCGTCACACTCTGCCCCTTCACCTGCAACCCCGTCTGCGGCCTGCACTCATTACAACTACCTGACTTGAAGTTTTTTTTACTTCTACACCTGTTTCCCCTTCATGTAAACTCCATGAAGGAAGGGGTTTTGTTGGTTACCTACTATATCCAGAACAGCGCCTGGTCATATGGGACTCTCAATAAGCATCCATTAAATGAACAAACAAAAATGAACAATCTTATCATTGAGCTGCAAAACGTGGTTCAAGCTTACTTTTGGACTCTAATTTGTCCCAGATTTTAAAACTGAGAGAACAAAGAAATTATGCGAAATACGACATAAGAAACACGTAAGATACCTAAATACGTACAATATGGAGATGTGAAATATAATTTTATCTCTTCTCAAATTTTTAAAGTTTAATTAGTAAATACTTTGCTCTGGTTATGTTTACATTTGTGTCTTAGCAAAGTAAGAGATCCAAATCTGAACTTCCTAAAACTTGGTTTGGAGAAAAAACCAATTGGTGCCATTCATCATCATTTCTAGAACAAAGACAGTGCCCAAGCTGACTGTCCCAGCACCTCATCTTCCTACAGGTTTTCTAACCGACACTAGGGTTCCTTGAAATCACTCCTTTCTTCAGACACCGTATCAGAGTTCTCTTAAAAAGAACACCCAACAAAGATGTCTGTTACCACACTGTGTGTGGTGGTCAGAACGGAGACAACCCAAATGTCCAAGACCAGGGGCAGCTGGATTAACCCTCATGGGTCCACACTGTGGAGCACGATGCAGCTATTAACGAACATACCTTAAAACCTGACCTGTTAGCTTGGAACAATGCCCACGATGGGCTGTTAACAAGAACAAGCTACAGACAAATGTCTACATAGGATGATGCCATTTCTACCAATATAGGTATCACCCAAAACACAGTGAGAACAATTATGAACTTTTTTCTCTGTATATGGTTTCACTGTGCTAATTTTGTACTTCTAAAATAATTCAAGACTTTAAAATCTTAAAAGAAAGATGAACACCCATTACAGTGGTGCCATTTAAAACTCTGCAATGAGCACTCAAATATTACAAAGACAGACTGTCAACAGAAGTACAAGATCCCACTCTTATGCTAGCAAGGAGGCACAGAATCAGAAGCATAACCAGCCAGCTCTAAGTAGGAGAAAAGACTCTTTATACCTGAAAAACACCCTCTTCATAAATGCTTTTCTTGCTTAGGATGCTTCTAACAGTGAAAGCGACTAGTTCTTAATTCTCATATCATTTCCTATTAGAACTATAAGAATATATCCTATATAATTTGCACAAAACAATAAAAGGTGATTTAATCATTAAGCAAATAAATAATGGCAGCTTCTAGACTATTTAAGAGTGGGGAAAACTATACTAAGAAAAGAATTTGCTTCTAAAAGTGCACTACTCACCCCCAGCACCAAAGTTGACAACATACTGAGAAAACAGGGCATCCAGTTCGTCATATTGTACCAGGGCATCTTCAAATTGTTGCAGCATCTCAAATACAAAGGCAAGTTCTTCCTAGTTACCCCAACAAAAGTTTTTTAAAAAGCAAAAATGTCAATCAACTTTTTGAAACAATCCATTGCTATTAAAGACGACAACAGAGAAAAAGCATGCAGCATTAAAAGTAACACTTCTATTATACTAAGTAAACATCAACTTCATGACCATAAGGTGTTAACATTCACAAATGCACAAAGAGGCAGCCAGAAGGAAGTAGGAAAAGGCCACCATGAGCCCTGGAACCATCCACGGCCCCTCAGCAGCAGGGACAGGACCGGGCACCCTCTATGTTTGGTACTGCCCTTGCCTTCCTAGACACACGCTTTTTAATTGGCATTCTTCTACATGGAAGAGCTGAACCTTCTCCATTTACTAATCTAACCAGCTATTTATATCTATGAGGGCTCATGGATATGAATTGTATTCCATGGGTTAAAATCCAGTTCTGTCATTATTTTGTTGTACAAACTGTTACAGCTTTGGCCATTAGGAGGCTCCTTTAGGTGGTGCTAACATCTTTTGATGGACCTCCATCTTTTTGGGGGGTACTTCCTGACTTTCTGGTAAGCTTTATTCCTGGCCCATCTTGTATTTTCCCTACCCCCGCCCTGGATTCAACCACTTCTAGAAGGAGCCCTGGCACTTATTGTTAAGAATGGAGTTTATGGGCACCTGGGTGGCTCAGTTGGATGAAGCATCTGCCTTTGGCTCAGGTCATGATCCCAGGGTCCTGGGATCGAGTCCCACATCGGGCTCCCTGCTCAACAGGGAGTCTGCTTCTCCCTCTCCCTCCATTTCCCCCACCCCCGCTTGTGCTGTCTCTCTCTCTCAAATAAATAGGATAATAATAATAATAAAAAAAAAGGATGGTGTTTAGAAACCAAGATTTTGGCACTAAGTGTGCTTATGTTACTGAGAAGTCATTTTTCTCTAGGCCCTGTCAGAGGACAGGTGTATAATCCTCACACACATGCATCTCTATTTCTGATCCTCCTATCTCAGAGTCCAATCCCACACCACTGGGTTCACTTGGATTCCCCCTCTCCTTGTCTGTAGCTCTTAGAAACCAAGTTCAATAAGCCTGAAAGGTGAAGTGACAGGGTCATCTGTAAGGTCTGTAACAGGTCAGTCCTACAGTGAGCTGTGGACGGGAGCAACTCCCTTATGTGCACCCTGTTGCCCAAACACCACTAAGGTGTAAGCAACAGGGTCAGAGACGAACATCGAAATTTCTAATCAGAGTTGGTCTTTTATTTGCTTGAAGTATTATTTCTTCATTAATTTACACACAAGTGCAATTTAAATACAAAAATTAGGGTTTTTTTCAGTCAAAATACGGTAAACAAGAATAAGGAAACCCAAGGGCAACATTCCTGTCACTCTTTGCAGTGTTAGAAAGTTCCCCTAGAAACTAGCTTAAGACTGTCCGTTATTGGAACCCAAGACTACAAAACAAAACCACAGAGGAAATAAATGTCCCGGGGAAGTCATAATCTACTCGCGGTGTCAAGCAGGTAGTAGGCGTCTCTGTCCTCCGGGTCATCACCTCTGCTAGCGCTCCTCAGCCTCAGGCACTTCCATGGTGGATACCCCGGAAGGCCCGACATATTAGCAAAACCCAGGTTACTCTGAGGCCAAGGCCCTTTCATAAAAGGCCAGATGCCGAGCTCAGAAGCAGCAGGAGAGCTGATGACAGGACTACCCAGGAGACCACCTCTGATCTGCTTGAGACGCCCCGAGACAGAAACGTCTGTTAGCTACTATGTACTGTCTCTTGGGTTTTAAAAACTATGCCAATAAGAATTACCACTAAAAACTATGCCAATAAGAATTACCACCAAAAACCTGCCTTATTTATAAAGACAGGAAGAGAAAAAGGAAGCTGTCTAGTTCTCCCTTCGTCACGTACCTGGACCATGAAATAGTCACAGAAGCTCCAGCCTGGCTCAGTCCTCTTCTCCCTCAAGGTCCTCATGTCGTCCTCAAATTTGCCTAGGTTTTTGGTAAAAGACATAAGAAGCGATGTCCTGAGTTTGGTCAGGAAGGCATTCCAGGATTCCTGAGTTCGAGAAGAGTCCTTCAGGGGGTCGGAGAGCACGACACACCTGCAGAGACACGAATGAACTGTCTGGAAAATACTCTCCAAGCACAGCACGTGGCCCAACTGCTACTATTTCCCTGCAGTGCCAACTGCCGTCCTCCCCCACTTCCTTCCCTCGTTCACTGGTGACAAACATCAGGCGGGCGGTGAGAAACCAGATTAGGAAAAGGTTTCATCAGAAACTGGGTTAACGCCCCACGAGCCGTCAGTGCTGCAGAAGGACGTCTCAGACCCGGCCTCTGGGGCTCCCAGTAAAGTAAGGTGACCATGGCACCATCAGTCCCCAAACCGTATTCATGCCGCCCTGTCAAGCACTGCTCTGGTTCCCAGGAACTGACAGGACAGAACTCAGAGTTACTGTTTCGGCAGGGACCCAGCCTCGCTGTCCGGCTCTGCTCGTACTATTCCCAGCCAAGCCCACCCAATTTCTCGGGCTCTCCTCTCTTCGTCTAGCACATTCCTAGTCACCCCTCCAAACCCGGCTGGGCTGACACACAACCTCATGGAACCCGGCCCCTGCTGCTCTGCCCTCTGGGTCCCACTGTGATCACACTCCCACCACGGCAAGTGCCGTGCTGCAAACACTTCTTCTCGGCAGATCTCTCCCTCTCCCCAGACCCGACACCGTGCGCTCCACAAGAGCAGGGTTCGTAAATAATTCATAAATGAAACTTAAAGAATACGGCTGAACATGTAGATATGATACAATTTCACTACAAAAAGAGGGCAGCTGGCTGGCTCAGTCAGCAGAGCACGCGACTCTTGATCTCAGGGTTGTGAGTTCAGCCCCATGTTGGGCATGGAGGCTACTTAAAAAAGAAAAAAAACACCATCCGTGGTGTGGAAATATCAAAGGCATAAAATTACAAGTTTCCAATGGATTTGGAAAAGGTAACGTGTCCAACTAACAGACTGGAAAAGCTAGATTTCTTTACCCTTGTTAATAATAATTTACAAAAAAAATGATTAAACATGGACTCAGAAATAATTTTAAAATACTGGTGCTATGGGCTTCAATCTTTCTCCTCAGGAATATGTTGCCTTAATTACTAGCAAGTAGCAAAATGGACAGATTCTAAGTCTCTGTGCCCCATCACACCCTTTGGAGGAAGGGCCAAATCTCTGGAATTACAAATCAGCAGACAAAACATATGAAGTCGCCCACAATGTAGACAATCCAGCAGGTGAGTAATCAGTCCCAAGAAGAAGGTTTGAAAATCGGTAACTGGCTTTAATTCCAGACATTCCAGCCCACGGTGCTGTTTCTTCCCATGAAAACAAAGGGGTCCCACCAGCTCACTCCTAAGGCTCCAAAGGACTAACACGCATTTATTCACTACAGGAGATGCTAGAATCTGTCAGTTCAGCCATTTATCCTTAAGTCGTTCTCCAGGGTTGTGAACCATCGGTATCTATTCCTGACCAGACACAGGATTCTCCCCTGAAGCTAGGCGGGTGGAAGGGAGAGGAAACGGCCACGGGCACCAACCAGAGGCAGTCTCTGTGTCCCAGGACCCGGTGCTTACTGAGCAGACAACATAATTCACTAAGTTCTCTATCCCTTATCAGCCCCTTTGACTTTCATGGTTTCTAGACCTTCTTTCTGTAACAAAAAACAACTACGCTTCAGAAATTCACATTAAGCTTGGACGGTTCATTCAGAAGGGAGAGCCCAAAACAGTTGCTCAGACGGGGGGGGGGGGGGGGGCCAGTGTGGAGAAGGGCCCCCCCAGCGTGCACCGGCGGCCTGGCGCCCAGGGCAGCCACTCGCAGGGGCCGGGCCCCCGCCAGTCACGGGGCTGCCACTCACACCGGCAGCTCACGGGTCAGCTCTCTGATAGCAATACTCACCAAAAGACTGCAAATTGCACAAAACCTTTGGCCAAGCAATTTTCCTCTTAGGGATGTATCCTAAGGAAATCATTAAGAACGTACACAACAACCAAGCTCGGAAGATGTTTACGACGCTGTTCATCCCGAGCGGTAACGTGTCTGTCCAGCAGGGGACCGGATCAACCACTAGGACATCACCCCTGGGGCGTGTCACACACTCACAATAACGGGGGAGAAATACATTCACTGTCCATGGGAACCTTTTTACAACATATTAAGTGCAAAAAGCAAGTACAAAGCATTATGCATGGTATATTGAGAAAAAGTTTGAAAAATACATACCAAATACTAAGAGTTAAGATCTATTTCCACTTTGCTTATCATCTTCTTCTAACAACCCTACCATGAACATGCAGTGTTTACAATCACAAATTACATACAAGATTAAGCTGCCCCAGGGCCAAGTGTGCCAACGTTTCCAAAGGCCAGAAATCACACCGGCTAATAAAACAACTGCCAATATAGATGTTATCAAATTTGTATGTATGAAAATCTGACCCAGCTCTTTACTTTAAAAATTAAAGTACAGATTTGTTAAAGGTAGCTTGCAAATTAACGAAAATCAAAATGCTGGAAGGCATGTTTATATACTGAGATGAAATGTTAAAAATTTTAGTAAGTTAGATTTCATGTATAAAGAATGAGTCATTAAAAACAAGCTAGATTTCAGTGGACTCGGCAGGAACACACTTTAAGCAATCAGATAAAATGGTAACATAGACTTAAAAGGAATCAGCAGGCACTTTGGAAAAAATCCTATAATTTGAACATGTCACAGGTTTGGACTAATATGCCCTATTAGTACCAATTTATGTACTTAATAAAATCCCAAAGAAATGAGACCAAGAAGCTGTTTGGTCTGGCCATCAGTCAGCGCCCCCCGCCCCCTGTGGCCTCCCCCCGTGGAACACCAGGCTGTCTTCCCTTCAAGCCTCCTGGCGGCCTGCTCCTCCTCCTTCCAGAACAAGTGTGCTGGTATACCCGAACCACACAGGGGAAGGACACTCAGTAATGGGGCATCTTGTCGAAATGTTAAGTTGATTCCTTTGGGATAACTAGTTTATGAATAACAGGCCTTAGGAAAAAGTCCCACAAGTCCAAATGTCATGAAATTTCTCTATGATAGGGGCGCCTGGGTGGCTCAGTCCTTAAGCGTCTGCCTTCGGCTCAGGTCATGATCCCAGGGTCCTGGGATCCAGCCCCACATCGGGCTCCCTCTCCCACTCCCCCTGCTTGTGTTCCCTCTCTCGCTGTGTCTCTCTCTGTCAAATAAAATCTTTAAAAAAAAGAAAAAAAGAAAAGAAATTTCTCTAAGATAAACCATAAGCTCAACAACCTAATATTTATTTCAAACTATAAATGAAGCAAGTCTGAACATTACTCTGTGTCCAGAACCATGGAACATGAAAAGGAGGCCCACGAAGGCTCCTTCCCCTGAAGAACTGTCAATTTCCTGGGCGGCCTGACACACGGCGCGGTCACAGCGTCAGTGTGACACCGTGTGGGCTCTCCTGGCCACACACCCAGGGTTCAGCCCACCTCTTCCCCGAGCTCCCAGGGGCCCTTCGCCTCGTAGCCTCGGCCCCTGCTCCCGTCTCTGGTCGCACTCGGAGCACCGGCCACGAGGGTGCCACAGGCGTGGTGACATGGGTGTGAAGCCATGGAGAAGCCAGGAGACCACACCGGACCAGAGCAGGGACCAGGCTCAGGGCTGCACCCCAGGACCTGGGGGAGTCAAAGCACTGACCTACAACCTACAGACTAAACCCCCAGGCCTCGGGAAAAATGCCACTAGGCCTGGCACTGCTGAAACGGGAAGTGAGCTCCCCCCACGCCCCCCAAAGACAGAACAGGGCCCGACAGAGAGAAGCAAGGGCAAAGTAAGTCCATGAAATAACGTAGCCACCAAAGTTTCGGGATTCCCTTTCACAGATTCTAAACATCAAGTCAGCATTTCAGAATTTTGGTTCTGAGGAACTCGTAATAGGTATTAAGGTAAACAAACAAAACACGGGGCCCCCTCACTAAAGGCGTGTCGGGAGCCCTGCTGTAGACGAGGACCACGGGACTTCCCAAAACCCCGGCTACACCGACACGCACGACGGGTCCTCAAAGGGAACCCACCGTGTGGTCTCTCCTCCGCGGTCGCCAGGCAGCGTTTCACCGGCCAGAGCAGGGACACCGCGAGGAGGGGCCCTGGGCTTCCCTTCAGCAGCCCCCCGCCCCCACGCTGAAGCGTCAGGCCCGCCACCGCCGCTCACGGAGTCAGAGCCCCTACGCGGAAAGCAGTAATGTCCACCGGCCAGGTGTCAGCCAATGAGGTAAATTAAAGATACACTTACCTGTCACTCTGTTTATTACAAAAATCATTCCTTATTTTGTCCACAATGGAAGTTCGGGGAAGGATGTTGGTTTTGTTTTTTTTCTTGGCATCATTTTCCACTACCACTATTAGCCAGTCCACAGAGCTATGAGCTTTCAGAACATTCTGCCACTTGGTAAGGTCGTCTTTTACTGTAGCTTTATACACTTCAGTATCCTAAAAATAAAAAAGTCACTGTGAAGGAAAGTTCATCAACGCCCTTCAGTTTAACAGCAAAATGTGTCCACTAACAAAGAATACATCAGCCACAGCGCTTCATCGCTGTGGCCTGGGGGCACTCTGGGCAGGCCCGGTGACACCGAGGCAGGACAGCTCCAATGTCACAGAGGAAGAGACCGAGAGAGAGCTCAGTAAACTGCCCACAGCAACACAGACCATTGGGCAAGCTGGGACTTGAAAACCCAGGTCTGCTCTGCCAAAGGCCTCGTGCCCGAGAACTGCGTTAATCAAACCCTGGCACATGGCCAGTGCGATGGGGCGAAGCGGCTCCTCATACCCAGGCCGGAGGCCGTGCATCTGCATGAAGCCCAGGATGCCTCTGGGCAGTGTCCTCTGTGGCCCCCCAGCTCTCTGCCAGCCCCCCAGAACCACTGCAATGCGAATGCCACTTGCAGGCCACAGCAGGGGCAAGGCAGCTTCCGATGCAAGCCCAAGGAAAGAGGACAATCTAGGGCTTCTTGAGAGCTGTTCTAACTCACAAGGACTGAAAGGCGAACCATCCTGGTCCTAAAAAGTCAATGCTGCTTCGCACTCAGAGTCCCAAAGCCCGTGAGCCTGCCTCCACTCATCCAGAGAGAAGTGGGAAGACACAAAATTTCCCTGCTATCGGTAACTGTCGATAATTGCACTTATGCTCCATTAATCTACTTAGCAGATCTATAATGAAAATCTAAAACCAAGATACTTAATTCATATCCAAATCAGGCATTTAAAAACCTTTGCAAGCTATAATTTATACCTACTGTTTAAATATGTATTCCCCCCCCCCCTTTTTTTAATAGAAAGATTCCTTGTTATCCTGCCCATATTTTCTCCGGATTTTTTAGTCTTTCTTGAATATGCTAATGGGATCAATCCATGAATGAGAAATCTCACATTCTGTACCCAGTGCCTCCTGTGGTTTAACTGGTAAGTAAAAAGTTCCAGAAGTGAGTACTTTTAATTTTTAGTCTGATTTTTAAAACTGTGTCCTCAGTTTAAATTTAAAAAAAAAAAAAAAAAATCTGGAAAGATCTTCTGCTGAAGAAACAAGAGGAAAACCATCTTGTGAAGATCGATCTTCTGTGAGCCACCACGTCAGTAACGCGCTCCCAGACCGCGGCCTCCACAGAAGGGCAGCTCGTAGGGCAGCTCGTAGGGCGGGTTGGCTCTACCTCACCGGCCCGCGCTCTGCAGGGCTCTGGGGCCCACGAGCATCAGGCCTGCAGAGTGTAACCAAAGGCCACAGACCCCAGCGTCTTTAAAATCACACCGCAGGGCCCAGGGCCAGGGAGCCCAGAAGAGCTGAGAAGCACCCTCTACCAGGCCTAGCCCTAGCTCCCAGCTCTCCAAACCAGGGAGGGGCTGCCACACCCCCTGAGCAGACACCAGTCCCCCACCCCTGGGACGCTCTGCTTGCGGCAGAGACCTGGCTGAGCAACAGCAAGGCAGAGTCCCCAACGTTCTGGTGAGGTGAGCAGTATGTCATCTAGGCCCTCACTTGTGACAGTGAGCAGCCATGGACGCTCCTAACAAGACCCAGTGACTGTTGAGAAGCGCCCAAGCTGAGCCAGTGAGGTTGAAGGTGTCTCCAGGAAACAAAGTCATTGGCAGGGAGGGTAGGGAAGGTGCCCACAGTCGGGGATGAGGAGGGCACCAAGGGAGGGGGAGCAGCCCTGCCTGGACACCAGAGCCACACAGGGCAAGAAGGATCACAGCGCAAGATGTGGAACCCCAAGTGAGAGGATGAAGGACTGGGGGGCTGGAATGAGGTGTCAGAGGCCAAGAAGGGCAAAGAGGGCCTCCCTGTTGGGGTGAGCTGATCTGGGGTGTTGTGGATCAGCCGAGGAGGGAAGCGATTCAATGTGGAGCATCAGCCCCAGGGCAGGGAGGGGGCACTGAGTTGGGGGGGGGGGCGGAGGACAGCAGTGACAGAATGCTCCCTGACGGCAATCATTCAAATAAGCAAACCTCATTTGAGGTTTGTGAAGACAGTGAGTGCCTGGCTTCTCCACATCAGAGAAGGAAGTTACAAACACAGAAAGGGAGGACACTAGAATCACCCTGCGGTGCAGGACTGGAATCGGACCATGTATACACGTGTGTGCATGTGCACACATAGACACAAACGGAAATAAACGTAAATGTGCGTGTGGGTGGACACGCATGTGCACACGTCCATGGACTTCCCAGCGGCGTCCACTGCGAGGGCTCTGGAACAAAGAGCACGTCTAGCTCCAGGGCTTGGTTTCTACATACAATTCCCCACTAAAACAACCCGTGCTCCCTGGAGAAGCGGATGACCCAGGGCTCAGGCAGGGAAAGGACAGGATGACCTGGCACATCTTGTGTTAGGGAGAGCTCAGAAAAGAAGGGCATGTCGAAAGGTCATCAAAGCCAAATCTGGGACAATGTGAGCATTAAAATCAATACTGATAGGAAAGGATTACGCTCCCCAAACTAGGAATCAATGGGTGCATACTGACATGAACCAATAAAGAAGACAATTGCCTCTTGTCTGGTGACGGAAGAGGCAGGAGGAAGACTGACACAATCACCCGAAGCAACCGAAACAGAGAAACAGGTGAGGTGAGCCCTACAGGCAGTCGGACCACTGCTCGGAGCTCCCAGCCCACGGCATCGCAAGGGGCACTGAGGTCACGCCTGGCAGGTGCCCTGCTTCTCCCTCTCCCACTCCCCCTGCTTGTGTTCCCTATCTCGCTTTATTTCTCTCTGTCAAATAAATAAAGTCTTTAGAATAGACTCAGTAAGGATACAGATAATAGAATTAGTAAACAAAACCATTAAAATGCTTATTGTGACCATATTCTGTGTGTTCAAGAAGATTCCATCAGAGGAAAAACTGATGTTAAGCAGAGACATGGAAGATATTTTAAAAAGAAGGTAAAGACCCTTATGGATCTTCTAGAGATAAAAACCACAATGTCTAAACTGCAAAACATACTGGGTAGGAGGGATTAAGAGCAGATTAGACACCACAGAAGAAATGATTAGGTAACCTGAAGACACAGAAGCAGAAATCATCCAAATGGAACAAAGAAAGACTGAGAAGCCATCAGCACAGTGTTACTGAGCTGGGGGACTTCCAGAGCCTAATATGTGAGTAACTGGAGCCCCAGAGGAGAGGGGGAAAGGGAGGAACATAACAAGTATCTGAAGAAATAATGACCAAAAGTATTCCAAATCTAAATCAAAACTACAACCCCATAAAGCCTAAAACACTGCAAGCACAAGAAACACGAAGAAAAGTACACCAGGGCGTATCATAGGCTGTTTAAAACCAATGACAAGGGAAAAAAAAATTTAAATCACGGAAGGGGGGGAGAAAAAAGATACTTTAAATACAAAATAACAAAGACAAGAATGAAAGATCCTCATGGGTCACAATGTAAACCAAGACAGTGGAGAAACATCTTTTACCTGCTGGAAAGAAATAAAGAACTGTCAGTCTAGAATTCTATATCCAGTAAAATATTTTGCAAAATTCAAGGCTTCCTCAGATGCACAGAAGCTGGAAGAATTCTCACCATGGACCTGCCCTCTAAAGAAGGAAAGGGGAGCAAGTGGGAACTAAGAGACATATGTTCTTACCTCTAATCTCTACAAAATAACTGTTTAAAGCAAAGCCAGTAACAACATACCGTCCAGTCCAAAATGAGACCACTGACACAAAGGCAAACTGGCTGCGTGGCCCAGCCCCATCTGAAGGAAGGAGGTGATGGTTTGAAGGAAGGAGGTCATGTTGCACATGTGCACCAGAAACCCAAAACCAACTACTAACCTAGAGCAGGAATTTTACTTTTAATTCTAAAATCCCAAATATTACCTACTTGCTCCAGAAAACTTTCCTTAACAGATAATGATCAAAACTAAAGCAAAACAACAACAACAAAACACAGGCTCCCTATTAGAAAATGCAATTTTAAGGGGAAAAAAACCCTCATTCATAGTGTCTACAAAAAGTGTCTAGCAATAAAAACCCAAGACTTCTATAAAAAACATAAGCGGGCGCCTGGGTGGCTCAGATGGTTAAGCGTCTGCCTTCGGCTCAGGTCATGATCCCAGGGTCCTGGGATCGAGTCCCGCATCGGGCTTCCCGCTCCTTGGGAGCCTGCTTCTCCCTCTGTTTCTCTCTGTCTCTCATGAATAAATAAATAAAATCTTTAAAAAAAAAAAAAAAAAAACATAAGCACACATTACTTTTTTTTTTTTTTAAAGAATTTTCTTTTTTAAATTCATTTGAGACAGAGATACAGAGAAAGAGAGAGAGAGCACGAGCAGGGGCAGAGGGAGAGGAGAGGGAGAAGCAGATTACCTGCTGAGCAGAGAGCCCAACGTGGGGCTCAATCCCAGGACCTAAAGATCATGACCTGAGCCAAAGGCAGACACTTAACCACCTGAGTCACCCAGGCGCCCCCATTAGCACACATTACTAAGGGCATCAAAAAGGCATAAAGAATGGAGAGACCATGGGACTCCTGGGTGGCTCAGTCAGCTAAGCGGCTACCTTCAGCTCAGGTCATGGTCCTGGAGTCCCGAGATCGAGCCCCACATCGGGCTCCTTGCTCAGCGGGGAGCCTGCTTCTCCCTCTGCCTCTGCCTCTCCCCCTGCTTGTGCTCTGTCTCTCTCTCTCCCTCCGACAAATAAAATCTTTAAAAAAAAAAAAAAAGAATGGAGAGACCATGTTTCTAGATACAAAGAAAGACCTGTGATTTTTAAGATTCTCCCCAAATGAATCCACAACTTATTCAAGGCAATCCCAACCAAAACACCTCCCATCCTTCCCTTTCTCTTTTCAACAGCTACTCCTGTTCTATATGGCTTTATAACAAACCACTATAATGTGCAATGGTCCGGAACGTTCACTCTGCTCACCAATCTACGACCTAGACAAGACCAGGCACACAGCTCGTCTGCCCCAGCGGGTGTGGCACATGAAGGCTGGGAGCAAGAAGGCCACCATGTGTCTGCTGCTGGATCGCTAGCTTGTTGGCAAGGATCTGCTGGGACCGGGGCTGCACACCTCCAGGTGGCCTTCCCATGCGGCACTTGACTTCCTCACAGAATGGTGGCTGGGCTCTAAGAGCACGCATCCCCAGAGGGCCCCACAGAAGATGTATTACTTTTTATGACTTAGTCTCAAAAGTCACAGGGCCCCTCCTCCTCCCAGAGGCCCACTCTGATTCAACTAGAGGAAACACTGACCAGGCCTCTCAATGGAGGAAGATCACTGCCATGGAGAGAAGAGCATGGGGGATGGAATATGTAGGTACAATCATTTTTGGAAAATAAAATTTGTATACCTAACAATCTGATTCTAAAATTTACACAGAAGAAAAAAATGTATACTAGCCAAGGGATTTATTTTAAAAGAACAGACATCAATACATATTATAAAAATGCAATAATTAAAAGTCTGGTCCTGACACAGAAGAGACGATGATCAACAGAACATAATGCATACATGACACTGGTTTAAAATAAAGGTGAAATTTTCAGTAAGTAGAAAAGAGACAGACGATTATGAAATTGTTAGGCCAATGTGCTACCCAATTAAGACTATAAAATTAGGGGCGCCTGGGTGGCTCAGTCGGTAAGTTAAGCGTCTGCCTTCGGCTCGAGTCATGATCCCAGGGTCCTGGGCTAGAGTCCTACATCGGGCCCCCTGCTCCACGGGAAGCTGCTTCTCTCTCTCCCATTCCCCCTGCTGTGTTCCCTCTCTCGCTGTGTCTCTCTGTCAAATAAATAAATAAAATCTTAAAAAAAAAAGACTATAAAATTAGACCTTTAATCCTCCACACCTCCTGCCGCACACAAAAATAACTTGAAGCTATACAGATCAAATATAAAACACAAATTATAAAATTATTAAGAGAAAATATAAGAGAAAATCAATTACTACCTTCAGACAGACAAGGCCTTCCTCAACATGATACACTCTATTAAGAAACCATTTTTTAAAATGACATATTTCACTCCATAAAAACTATGTCATGAATATCTATGCACTAAATGATACATGAACTACCTACACAAAACACAAACTACAGATGATGCAAGAGAAACACAAACACACCAGTAACGGAAGACTCTAACACACCGTTGTCAGCCACAGGTCAAGTGAACAGAACATTAAAATATAAATGACCTAAACAACAAATCGGTAAGACCGCTTGTAGGGATCTACATTTAGCATTACAATCTAACAAGCAGAAAAAATGCTTTCTCAAACATGGAACATCCCAAGAAACTGATCATTTATTAGGTCACGGAGAAAAGGTAAGTTTCAGAAAGCAGAAATATATACAACATCCTCATCACAATACAATAAAATTAGGAATTTTAAAATAAAAATTTTAAAGAATTTTTTTTTGGAAATTAAAAAATGTCATGTTAAACTGTTGGGTGAAAGGGGCAATACAAATTTGAAAGCAGAGACTTTCTGAAAAATGATTGAATCCTGGGATTTAAATTCCTATTTTTAATGACTTGTATCATTTAAATTGAAAATGAAAAGAAATGCATTCCCAACTCAAAAAAAAAAAACAAAAAACTAGAAAAAAACAAAGTAAACCTTAAGAAAGCAAAAGGAAGGAAATAAAAATGAAAGCAGAAATTAATAAAGTAAAAAACACACTAATGTTATATCAGAAATAAAAATCCTGGTTCTCTGGGGAGAAAGAATCCACAACTACAAGTAGCTAATTTAATCAAGAAAGAAAGGGGGAAAAGTACAAAATCTACAATGAAATAACAATGGGGAAATAACTATTGCCACAGAGAGTATTTTAAAAGTCAAAAAAAGACCACTTTGCACACCTTCAAGAAATTAAATTTTATAACTTAACTGAAATGCATAATTTCTAAGAAAGACACAGTTTACCAAAATTGACGAATGGCTATAAGAGACCCATTTCCAAGGAACTGTCCTGTAAGAGTACCAAGTCCAGATGGTTTCACAGGAGAACCCCATCAATCCTTAGAGACCAGACTGTTCTAGTGCTACATTTATAAATTGTCTCAAAAACAGGAAATAAATGAAAACTCCAAATTATATTTTTGATACCTAAACCTGACAGAAACAATACGAAAAAACTTACAGACCAATCACTTGTGACCGTAGATGCAAAAAAAAATCCTAAATTAGGTGAACAGACACCAATACCACATTAAAAAACTGATACTTTGACCAAGCAGTAGTTATACCAGGAATGCAAGTATGGCTCAATAATAAGAAACCCACTAACATAACCCAACGTATCAGTAAATTTAAGTGGAAAAAACCCCTATGATTATCTCCACTGAGTATGAAAAAGCCTTTATTAACAAAATTCAAGAATGTGTTCCTAATAAAGATCCTTGAGGAAACAGGAAGGGATGGATACCCGCCCAAGCTGGTGCCCGTTTCGCTCCGTCCCACAGCCAGCACCCTCCTCATTGGACACACATCGCAGGAGCCCCCATGGAGGTCAGAACAAGGCAACGATGCCCACCGTCTCCACCACTATTTAACAGTGGGGTCAAACAGAGGAAACAGCTGGAGGCCTAAGACCTGAAAGAGAAGAGATGACATGATGGGGACCCTGGGGCCTAGAGAACTAGTGATAAAACAAACTCAAACAGTAAGAGAATTTGCAAGGCTAACATGAAAAACATCAGCAGCCTTCACATACACAATAACCAACTAGAAGATGTAATGAGAGAGAAAACCCCATGGACGTCAGCAACAAAAGAAGGAAAATGCTTAGACATAAATTTAAGCAGAAACATGTAAACTCTATCATGAAGAAAAGCATCCCTAAAATACTTCTAAAGGACACAGATGTGCACAGATAGAAAGACCTCCCTGGTTCAGGGTCAGAAGGTCTCCACACCATCAAGATGTTGTCTCTGCACACGGCAAATTATACACTCACCGTGGTCCCGATAAAAACCCCAGGAAGTTCCGTCTGGAACTCAGTAACTACTCACGTTCACAAGGAGAAGTACCCGTGCAAGAGCAAGGGAAAACCGTGACAAGGACGGGCCCGAGGGCGGCCTGGCCTACCAGACAGGAACACGGACCGTCCCCGGCTGGGGGGCGGGAGCCACAATGCTGAGAGCACGGCTGCGCGGGTCGGAGGACTGAGCGAGGAGGCAGCTGCGGGGCTGCTGTCCGGATGCCAGCACGCACCTGGACAGCGCAGCAGAGAGCCCCGGGGGCTGAGGCTCCGATCGGAGGCACAGCATCAAGCCTGGTCTCCGAGACACACACCTTTCTAGCTCGTCTCCCGAAGGGCCGGTGGCCCGGACGCGCCCGCAGCACCAGGAGCGGGGGGCTCTGGGAAGAAGCGGCCGACTCCAAGACAAGGGCAGCACCGGTACGAGAGCCCAGGATATCTTGTTGTGCCTGAAAGTTAGAGAAGTCCCTGAAAAGGACCCAGGGGCCGGTCTGAAGTGACTCTCACTGGCCAAATCAGAGACGACCTGAGCATCAGAGTGAGGACAACGGATGGCAAAGCATCACATGGCACAGAAGCCCACGGGGGCTCTTTCCCAGAGCAGAGCACCACTGATCAGCTTGGAGGAGGGCTGGCTGCAGCCCTCCATAAAGACTGGTTCATGAAGAATCATCGCTGGGTGCTCAATCTAAGGGGAAAGCTGGACAAGGAGCAGGATAATCCTGTGGTCTTTTACAGTGGGCCCCCCAGAGATGGCTCATTAGTTGCAAGCGGAAAACAGTACCTACAGCATGGAGAAACCTTGACCACAACATCAAATCTAACATCACTGCCGAGGGGCCAGAGAGAGGAGAGGCACTTCAGGCCTAGGACAGCCGTGCTTAGGCCTGCTCACGGAGGGGGGTGAGGGGTGGGGGCCTTGGCTGAGGCCTGGGAACATGGATCATGGGATGGTTCCCACCACCACGTGACAAGAGGGCCTCACTGGGCACAAGCTCTTTGTACAAATACTATGGCTTGTGCTGAACACCTGCCTTCCCTCTGGGAGTCTAGAGTTTTGGTACGAGCCAGGTAAAAGGTGCCCACGTGCCTGAACCCCAACAAAAGCCCTGGGTGCTGACCTTTGATGAGCTCCCTGGCAGACAACGTGTCCCATGTGTCGTCACACTCACTGCTGGGGGTATAAGCCCACCCTGCATGGCGGACTCCATTGAGAAAGGCTACAAAGCAAAATCCACAAAGGCAAAAGGGTTCAGGAGTAAGCTTCCAGTCCCTTCTTTAATCACACCACACTACTTCTGCATCCTCAGATTCAGGTGAAAATGCACAACACGGAATGATTTGTGTATGCTGGGTATCGCTAAAACAAACAGAAAGAAATGACCCACGGTGTTGTCTCTTAGTTCATGACAGGAGAATTCTGTCAAGAGTGACAAACTTCTTTCTGGGTTCATAAATACACAGTTGCAAAGTACAAGTAAGATGCCCGGACGGGCGGCCGCGGAGCGCCTGCCCTGGAGGTACCGTGACGGTGAGGAAGCAGGGTGGTCCCACGCCCTCAGAAAGCCCACAGACCAGCAGGAGAGACCCACAAGAATGAAGTCAAGTAGCTATCATGACAGTGAATATCGGGGGTTCGGAAACAAAGCTGGGAGTAAATATTAACAAGACCTAGAGGCCCCGAGGGCGCAGGGAGCTCACAAGAACTCAAAACGTGGCAAGTAAGATTGTTCCTGGTGGTTACCCAGAGGGCAACACGACAGGACCAGAGCAGAAGCGTGGAGCGACAAAGCCACGAGGCATCTGACGGTGGAAAGGAGAAAAGAGGACACCAAGTAGAGTCCATTAAAAAGTCAATTTGAAAAATCAGAGTTGTCTGAACAAAAGCTAGACCGGTGAATTCTTAATCCTATTCCAAGGCATTTTCTGTCATTTCTTCTCCCTCCGTGAATACTTACACAGCATTCCGTCCAATAAATATGAAGGAAGGGGAAGGTGAGCAGGGCTTTGTTTCCTTCTTTGGGCAGCAGCTCCTCTTTGAATTGAACAAAGTTAGATTCTAGGTGAATCATCTTTGGGGCCCGGCCATAGGACCTACGAACAATTTTTAAAACGTCACTAAGAAAAATGACTACAGAAGGTTCAGCAGAAAGAAAAGGGGGGAAAAAAAAATCCAACAATAATTTAACCATATCCATGAATTCAAAAGTACATATATGGTATTAATCCTGAATTATAATGATAATACTCTGTCCAAAAGGATTCTATACACTATCTCAGCATGGTTCACGAGTACGTGTCAAAGCTCCCTCTCCATCAAGACTTTCACCTTACTCTGACACATGCACACCAATATCTTACTTAACCAGGGCTCTTTGCAACAACACAGACTTCTGAGAAAAATGGATATTACTTGGAGTTTCACTGAATCTCTAAGTCACTACAAAAAAAAAAGATTTCCAAATGTCAAAAGCGCAGTTTGAAGATATGAAAGCTTTAAACTAAACAAATACTTTTATGATCACCTGTATGACCCAAAACAGAGTGGCCCACCCACCCACCCCCAGCACCCCCACCCCCCCCACTCTCCCCCCAGGGAGGAACACAGAGATAGCCCACAGGCTGCAGACCCCCTATCTACAGCTATCAGGGTATGGCTGCCATTTCACTCTACTTCTAAAAAATACATTAGGCTCCATACATCTTTCCTCCACACTAGTATTTTCCACTTCTAACACATCTCTAACACATCTTCCACTCTCTGACACATCTCTACGTTGGATTCTTGTATTTTTTGTCTGATCTAAGGGGTCTAACACACTGAAACTAACCATATTTAACATGATTATGCTGATGCTTGAACTTGTGTACTTTCTATTTTCAGGCTCTCTATTTTTCCCTATCCTTTGTGAGACTAATCAAGTTTTCTTTTTCCATCCTTTTTCTCTGCTGGTTTGAAAGTTTAACCATCTATTTCTATTCTGCTGTTGGTTACATTTTTATTTTTAATATGCATAAACTTAAATATTTCTTTTAAAGACTAGATTAAATGTCTACCCTCTCCTTGAACGAGACAAGTACACTTTCTTCTCTCTGCTTTCTTCCCCACATCTAAAATTTTAGATCTCTTAATTTTTAAAAGGACTGATATCTTAAGTTTAGCAAAATACTTTTATGACTTGTTTGCTGGTGACTGCTTCTTTCATCTGAATTCTGGGTTCATCTTCCTTCCTGTTGAGATGTGTCCTTTCATTATTTCAGGGTGGTAGGGTCTGTGACCATACTTTATTTCTCAACTCTGTGCATGGCGTGGCAAGCAATGAACACAACATAAGCGCGGCCCTCCAGAGCACACACATGAAGCTCTGTGCAGCCAAAAGTGACACATCCTGGCCCCAGATGGCTCCCAGGCCTTCGAGGGACAAACCCTGTCAGTCCTGCCTCAGCAAGGCCCACCGGCCCACGGGCGGGGAGAGAGGGGCTGACTCAGTCCTCCCTTCCGCCTGTGAGGTTGAATAGCACAGATTTCTAGGTTGAAAGGCGTTTTCCATCAGTACTTTGAGAAGCGCTGGCTCTTACGCTGCGTTTTCAATGTTGTAGAGACTGCAGATCTGGTTTCCTTTTCTGTCTGTTTTCCTGGCATGGCTTTTGGTTTGCCGTGTTTTGCTTTCATTGCACGGGACTTTTCGTGGGCTCCAGCAAGCCCCTGATTCACCTCTGGGAAAATCCTGACCTTCATTCTTCAGATACTGCCTGTCCCCCGTTCTCTGTCCTCTGCTCTGAAACTTCCAGTTGTCCCCCCCATCTCAGTGTGTCCGTGTCCCCTTCTGCAGCTCTGGGTCCCCATCCCCCATGCTGTGCAGCAGGGCTTCGCAGCTCCATCTTCCCACTCCCCAACGTGCTCTCCTCCACACGGCAGTTCAGCGCATCTAGGAAAATCTCGGCTCCAAGCTTAGTCCCAAGATCTACTCAATTAATTGTACATTTTGATCACAGTCACATGTACCAGCTTTAACATGTCAAATAGTATCAAAAGGCCTTTCTCTCTCCCACTCTCTCTCTCTCTCACACACACACACACACACACACACACACACACACACACGCAGCTGCCTACCCCAGCCTCCATCCCTCCCCTCCTGTACTAGTTTTCCTAGAGCTACTCTGACAAGTTACCACAAACCCAGAGGCTTAAAACAACATTAATTCTCTCCCAGCTCAGGAGGCCAGAAATTTGAAATGAAGGAGTTGGCAGCGTTGGCTTCCTCTGGACACTCTGTGGGAGAACTCCTTCCTCGTCCTTCCCACCACCCGGCAAACTGGGGCGGTCCCGGCCTGTAGCCCCTCACTGCGATCTCTGCGGCCATGTCCACGTGGACTGCTTGCTCCTCTGCGAGCATGTGTCTTGCCGGGATGCCCGTCACTGGATTTAGGGCCCACACCACTCCAGGATGATCTCATGTGATCCTTCACTCAAATACACTGCAAGATCCTCGTTGCAAATAAACTCACACTCGCAGTTCGAAGACGGACGTATCCTCTAAGGGCCACCATTCAGCCCACTGTATCTCCCTGAACGCTTTCATCTTAGACACGACGTCCAAATGTCCGTGATGGAGGAGGCAGCTCCGCTCTGCCCCCCGCCCTCCCAGCTGCCCTCTCCCCACTGACCGTCGTCCCGACGCCATGGCCCCTCTTACTGAACGCGGCAGCCCACTCTGGGTACGCAGCTTTATGATGTGCTTTCGTCTTCCTGCGTTCTTCTTTCGCTCAGCTCACAGAGTCCATTTCTGGTTCTTCCCCAGCTCCCTCCCCAGCTCCCGGACAGAACTGCAAACCCCCGAGCGCCAGCCACTCAGTCAAGCCTCAGCGGCCCCGTTAGGCCCTTCGTCCAGGGGGGCGTCCCTCAGAAGGCCTCCCGCTCCAATCAGGAAGGCACCGTGGGGACGTGGCAAGTCTCTTCCTGGGGCCCTCCGCTTTGTCCCGCGATGAATTCCCTACCCTCCTGCCCGGGGAGCTCTGCCACCTGGCCGCACCTGGTCAGATGCACCCTGGCCCTCCTGCCCGCTTCCTGCGCTGCCTCGAATCCACGGGGCTGGAGCTCGTCGGTCGGTCCAGGTCCGCAGCGGGGGCCGAGAGCCGCAGGCTCCCGCGGAGGTGGCCCCACGCCGCCTGCCCCCTCCCGGTGCGCTCTGGCCTCGCCTGCTGCAGTCCTGGGCCCCGTCACCTGCGTCTCCAGGAGCCGCCTCTGCGGGCACAGGATACACAGGCTCAGCCTCCTCTCCCGAGGCCGCTCGTCCTTCTCCAGGGAAGGTGGCCAGTCTCCACTGCGTCACCCACACCCCTCTCTGTCCCTGCACCCCCATGCCCCTTCGGCCCTTCCTCCGGCTCAGGCAGGCTCAGGAAGGCGAAGAGATGAACGCACACGAAATCTACAGTCTCTCCTTGTTTCCTCATAACCCCTTGTCTTGTTTCACGGACACACACCTTTGCTTTTGTCTTTCTGTATGTTTAAATAATGTGTATTAGAAATCCTCTGCAGACTCCCCCATCTCTCCAGACATTAAGTCCTCCACTGAGTTATTTTCTCTTGCGACAGCACGGGGCCTCCTCAGATGTTGAACAATTCTCCCACTTCCTATCTGCTCTTTATATTGCATTTAATTACTGAATTGAAAAAACGCACTCCTTCTAACATGGTATTAGACACAAAAATGAGACTGGACCCCATCTCTGGTGAGTCACCCCCAGAAAGCCACATCAATTCTTCATGTGGCAGAGTACACACTAGTGGTCGGAGGGAAATAATGCAGCAGGAACTGGAACTACAAGAGCATGAATGACAACCGAAAATTTGTATACACCTTGATTAAAATCGGAATCCCTGTACTAACAAGTCAAACTCCAAACATTTTCTAGAAATAATAGCTAATCGGGTGCCTGGGTGGCTCAGTCATTAAGCGTCTGTTTGCCTTCAGCTCAGGTCATGATCCCAGGGTCCTGGGATTGAGTCCCACATCGGGCTCCCTACTCGGCAAGAAGCCTGCTTCTCCCTCTCCCATTCCCCCTGCTTGTGTTCCTGCTCTCGCTCTCTCTCTGTCAAAAAATAAATAAAATCTTTAAAAAAAAAAAAAAAAGAAATAATAGCTAATCTTAGCAGAAATGAGTTTTCCAATAAGATAATTCAAATGTGGACTACTTCTCCGACAAGTCATGAGATGAACAATCACATACAAAAGGACAAATGGGATGGCTGGTCTGGTTTCCCCCCTAATTTTTAAATAACATCTTTCCACATAGTTCCTCATCCTTAAGAAAGGAGCACAGGAGCTCAGGGTGGAGAGAGGCCTTGCTGAGACCGTAGGTAAAGGCCATGTGTTCTGCTCTAACATGGAGTCTGAGTCATGTCTCCTTTCCAAAACGCCTGTGCCTTTAAGACACTCTGACGCAGACTCTTAAGTCTAAGGAACAAATTGAGGGTTGCTGGAGGGGTAAGCGGTGGGAGATGGGGTAACCGGGTGACGGGCACTAAGGAGGGCACGTGACGTGATGAGCCCTGGGTGTTATATGCAACTGACGTATCACTGAACTCTACCTCTGAAACTAATAATACTCTATATGTTAAACTGAATTTAAATAAAAAAATTTTTTAAGAAAAGATACTCTTAGGTACCATGAGGAATCAGAAGTCATTCCTATAAAAGAGGGCCTTTAACTCAAAACAACTCTTGTTTCTACCACCCTCTGTCTCAGTAAGAAAATCAACATATTCCTTAAAAAGTGAGGCCCACAGATTATGTGATACGTTCAGTTTCTTTACAAGACACTTGACAACTTAGGCTTTAACTTTTACTACCTCACTTGCTCACAGAAATGTCTACAAAACGAAGAGAGAGATAAAGTCAAAGAACAGAGATATACCACACCTTCTCCATTCCATTGGTTCTCTTGGAAGCTGCTGGGAAAGCGTTGGATAAATAGAGGTAAATAAATTCTGATCTCCAGCACCTACAACAGGAACAAAGAGAAATCCAATTACGACATTTTTAGGTGAATACAGGCAAAATGGACTCTAAAATTTATTGAACTGGTAATTTTAGACAATTTTATATTTAGTAAAATGACATCACAAAACAAGATTGTTTTATACCTTTAAATAACTGATCTCAAGAAAACCCAGCACTTGACATCCACAGTCTAACTTCACCCTTACAACACCTCCACGTGGTCCAAACGATTTTCCCCAAGGAGACTGAGGATCAGGGAATGAGGCTAGGAAACGCTGAGTACCCTGCC
Source organism: Mirounga leonina (assembly GCF_011800145.1). NCBI lineage: Eukaryota > Metazoa > Chordata > Mammalia > Carnivora > Phocidae > Mirounga > Mirounga leonina. Next base: position 2,343,999 of record NW_023270699.1, read on the forward strand.
TAAGGCCACAAAGCTAAGGAGAGAGGGAGCTGGCTCAGGTCCACCAGCTGCCTCCCGAGTGTGTGACTTACAGCCATGGCTTTCTTCTGCCTCATGCGAACAGCCACAATCGTCATGCAGACAAGGAAACCCCGAGAAGTGAACGTGAGCTTCTTCACCAAAATAAACTCAATATGCATCCAGATGCTAGCAGGAGCTAAAATATACACAAGACACTCTGTGTGCTCACACGACACACAAGACACCTGGTGTGCCTTCTCCGAGTTAGCCCTCGCGGTAACTGCTAAGGCAGGCAAGCACCACCCCATTTCACAGATCAGGAAGGCGAGGTTTGAGAGGCCAATGCGTTGGGAACACAAAACTAGCTCATGGCGGATCCTAGTTATGAATCCAGGTGTGTCTGACTTCATGGTGCAGGCTCAGTTTTTAACTCAGCTCTTTTATCTTAGCTTTAACAGAACTGGAAAGTCCATTAGCTCTCATAAAATGATAGGATAACCACATTATACCTAAGCTAAAAAAGGACCTTTTAATATAGATGACTCAAACTCTTACACTGGAGGATCCTCAAACTTTAAGCAAAACCATTATCCAAATTGCTTTTGTATTGATCTTAAAGAAATCATTGGGAATTGATGTGGGCCATTAACACATTTGCTTATTTTGCTAACATGAACATAAAAAAAAAAAAGACCTCCCCAAAACCATATAACGTTATCAAGTCACTGCGGAGAGTGGTGATGTTTCTGAGCAGTGGAAGGAACGTCAGAGGTGGGGACGGGGTGACATAACGGGCAAGACCCTTGGCCGGGCCTTCTCCGCACCACACCATCTCCTAGCTCAGTGTGCCTGGGGACACCACCACCCCGCCTGGGCCTCAGAGGGCCGCCTGTGAAGTGGGAAATAAGAACACCTTGGCCTGTGGCGAAGGTCAAATGAGTCAACACAAATAAATAACCTTGAACCCCAGGCCTGACACAAAGTAGTTTGGGTTACTCTTACTACATATTTTGTTAAAATAAAAACAATTCTTATGTTTTAACTTATCATTTTTCATTGTATTCACTTATTTGGTAGTCCTCTTAGAAACATTAAAGTAAGAAAATAATCAGTTAGCCTCAGATTTCTTATCTTGGATTGCCAATCCTATTGCCTCCTTAAAAGGGTCCAAGGTTAATGTACAAAAATGACAACTCTTCTGCTGAGTAGCAATCAGGGAGAGCATGCGGAAGCTCTCTTCTGCTTCATTTGTGTTCACTCGTCCTCGTAACAAAGTCTCACATGAGTACACATGGGTACAGACAGCCTCACAATAAAACTCATCTAAATGGAGACCATAAAGTAATTTTTCTTATACTCTCTCATGGAATAAATCTTTGTGTCCTAAATTTAATTTTAAAAGATTACAGGTCAACTAGCACAGTAACTGTGGACTTAAATGTGACTGTTTGACCTCAGTGTCTTACAAACAGAACTGTGTCCCCCACAAAATTCATGTTGAAATCCTAACCCCCCGTACCTCTGAATGCAACTGTACTTGGAAATCGGGTCTTTAAAGAGGTGATTCAGTTAAATGAGGTCCTTAGGGTCTTCAGGCCCTGATCCAATCTGACTGATGCCCTTTAAAGAAGAGAAAATGTGGACACACAGAGAGACACTAGGGGTATGAAAAGCTCACGTGAGGACAGAGAGAGAAGACAGCTGTCTACACGGCAAGGAGGGAAAGCCTCAGCAGCCAACCCTATGGACACCTTGATCTTGGACTTCCAGCCTTCAGAACTCAAGCTGCTCGTTCGCTTGCTTCAGCCTCACAGGCAGTGCCCTTCAGCTGCTCGGTCACAGCATCCCAGCGGACTAACACTGTGCCCCCCGATCTAGATTTGAAGGTCAAATTTTTCTACCCCACTGAAGCTCTACACTGACTGAGAATGAAGAAAAGCTACCCTGATTTTCCAGAATGCACACCCATTATTATCCCAATAGCCATCAATCTTTATATCGAGTATCATGCAACCCTGAGATGCCCCTGAATGCGGGCTCCAGGGAGCCGGAGCATGAAGGAGAAAGGAGAGTGTAGGCACAAACCTCCGAAGGAATTACATCTCAGCTTCTGTGATAGGTGACTGAATTAACAAGGAGAATACTTAGAAGAATCCCCAACAGCCCAATCACGACGTTGACAAGTCCTTAGAGCTTTGAGGTCTGAACTAGAAGACAGAGCAACTTCCTGGCTGATGTCTGTTAGAAAGTAGCTACTAAAAGCAAAAATGAGGTTTTTAAGACTGATGCGCCCAGTCTCAGAGAACGCTGTTTAGAAAATTGCTGTTTATTTTTCCACCTCAAGAGGCCTATTAAAAGACTGAAGTCAAGGTATTTATCCTAACAACTAAGATCCCTTTTTGTGTTTGTGAGATAGGAGAGACTCCTCAAAATAACCAATAAGGGTAATTCAAAGCATAACCCCATTAACATAAACCTCTCTCCTTGCGTGTGTCTAATATGCCCCTGTTCTCATCATTATAGGGGACATACGGAGATAGGAGGGCTGGGGGCGGCTCCAGGGGTGTGCAGACCCCCACAGGCACCCTCCGCCCTGGCCAGTATCCAAGTACGGCAGCACCCTGGCAGGAGGGGCGGGCGGCACGGGGACAGGCACAGAAGCCACTCAAATGTGAAGGGAAACATGGGGACGGTCGCCCTGCTGGGAAGAGAGGGACGCAAGCACTCAGGGTGCTGCCCGGACCTGCCAGGCACCTGCTCCAGGCTGCGAAAAGCCCAGCTCAGACACCCCCCACAACGAAGGCAGGCAGAGTCCCAGGTTTCTGATTATATGAACCTGCTTTCTTATTTCTGCCAGCAGTAACTGGATTTTCTGTCAGATGCAGTCAGATGACTGGCCAGACCTTTGCTACTTCCTGAATTCTGAGATTTTTAGCAGCATATATTTATATGTATTAATCATGTAATTTAAAACTTTTTATGCTAAAAGCAGATAAGACTGCTAATTAAACACGGAAGGAAAAAGAATTCAAAAAATATTTTTCAGTGATTTAAGCATAAATGGGTCCTATTTCAACAAATTCCACATTTTTCTTACACCTTTAAAACAGAAGGAATTGGGAACTCCATTACAGAGAAAATAATTAGTAACTTGTATCAACATAAAAAGACACATGTGTCCAGTTGACAAAATATAAATAACTACAGATATAGATGTTATCACTTGGATTTGAGATCACCAACAATAAGACTGTAAGAAAACAGCTATTTTTTGAAATAACTCTAATCTTCAAAGAAGTCAATCATAGCAAAAACAGAAACCTGCAGGCTAGACGATCTTTTCTGACCCAAGAAGCTGTCACTGATATGAGTCTAACCAACGCTTTAACAGCAGGCCCAGCGGAAACCCCCCACCCCCACCCCGGTCCCAGGCTGCTTGCACAGTCCTACACCATTTGCATTAGTCCCCGGCAACCTGAAGAACAGTGCAAACTTTCACTTTCGATCACTTTAGTTTAGGGTCCGCTAGAACTACAAAGTCACAAAGTTATTTAATGTCAAAACATCCTTGAAATTCACATTTTTAATTCTTAACACTAGATGGCAACGCATTTTTTTAATTCTTAACACTAGATGGCAACGAAACAGAATCACACTAAGTTGACTGAGTACAAGACTTGAGGATGTCCTGCTTTGCAGGAAGATACCTGCAACAAGACAACCAATCAGCGCTTTACCTTGTTGGAAGTCTATGTCCAAACCAAACAGTCCAGCGGGGTTCTATTTGAGGGACGAGATGACAGGGGTGTTCACTTTCTGCATTTCAGGAATACAGGATATCCCTAAACTAAAAGGTACATACTCTCTCCAACATAAAAGGAAAATGTATTACCTACATTCAAAAAGCTATAAATTCGCTGTTACTAATGTTCCTATAATGTTTATGCAACAATTTTTTGAAGATTTTAGGACTCAATTATGACATTTAGATTGAATTTGGCACTAAACAGTCTACAGAAAAAGTAGCTTGAATTACCAAATGTGGTTTGAGTGCTCGACAGCTATAAATTATGTCTCGGGAGAAACACAAGGCTAAATTGAAAAGTTACTGGGGCGCCTGGGTGGCTCAGTCGTTAAGCGTCTGCCTTCGGCTCAGGTCATGATCCCAGGGTCCTGGGATCGAGCCCCGCATCGGGCTCCCTGCTCAGCGGGAAGCCTGCTTCTCCCTCTCCCACTCCCCCTGCTTGTGTTCCCTCTCTCGCTGTGTCTCTCTGTCAAATAAATAAATAAAATCTTTAAAATAAAAATAAATAAATAAATAAATAAATAAATTGAAAAGTTACTCTCATTTGGGAAGGACACAGGATTTTCATGCTTGTAGAATCATTACTCCCCATGACTTTTTTTTTTTCCCCAGACATGTGTTAAGGGCATTTGGAAAACTCTGTCCTGGTTCTGCTTTCCAGAATGTTTGAATATGCTACTTTACAAGACAAGGGAGGAATAAGGTCCACCAAAGATAAGGTTGCTAATCAGGTGATTTTAAATAACGAGATTATCCTGGATTATCCAGGTGGGCCAATGTACCCAGAGTGGGGATATTCAGTGGGGAGGAGGGAGGCAGAAGAGCCAGAAGAGCCAGAACCTAAGAGTTGGTATCATGAGAAGGACTGAACTAGTCACTGTTGGCTTTGAAGATGGAGGAAGGGCCATGAGCCAAGGAACGTAGGCAGCCTCTAGAAGCCGGAAAATGACAAGGGAATGGATTCTCTCCTAGAAGTTATCAGCCCTGCCAACCTCTTGATTTTAGCCCAATGAGACCCATTTCAGACTTCTGACCTCCAGAACTCTAAGATAAATACATTAGTGTTATTTTAAGGCACTGAGTCTATGTAATTTGTTACAGCACCCACAAGAAAAATTAAAGTGTTTAATTAAAAAAAAAAATTGTACATAATACCTTTCTTCTGATGCTACAGGAGGGCTTGCTAAGCTACAGAGGGTTTGGCACCAGGTGAGAGCTAGCTAAAAGAAGTCAGAGGGGCCGTCTGTTTGCTGCCAACACAGACTGCACGGTGGGCCTGGAACACCCTCAACACTTGGCACACACTCACTCTGAACTCACGAGCCGGCCTGAGGAGAGAGGGCCACTCCATGGACTGGAAATCAAGGCCGGAGGTCAAGCATGGAAACCTGCTCGACGACAAAGCTGGGACTGATTCACCTCCAGCCAGCCTGGCTCTGGACTCAATATTCTTCTCTACCTCCCTGGGTTGCTTCTCTGTTTCTTAATTTTGCTGTTTGCTAATTAATCTGCACAGAGGCTCTGTCGATGCTGCTTGGCTGAAGGTACAGGTTCCAGAAGACCTTCCATCAATAGTGAACATTTCTGTCATCTGCTTACCAGTTACTAGCCTGTAAACATGCAAAGCTGTGAAATCTTAACACGAAAATATAAAAGGATCAGGACACTGTAACCATGAGAAAGTGGCAGAGAAAAACAAAAGGTTTAGCTGATTTACAACTGATGGGTAGCTTTCCTCATAATACATACATTTCCAAGATCAGTATTTTTATTTGGAGATTTATGTTGGGTAAAAGATCTTAAATCACATTTATAAATATTTGTTGATACCCTCATACAATATAATTTTTCTTCCAATTCTTTAGTATAATCTTAGTAAAGGGAAACAATAACTTTTCCAGTAAAACACATCTCCCACTGTATCCTAAGCTGTTGAAGACCTCCAGATTCTTGGGCGCCTGGGTGGCTCAGTTGGTTAAGCATCTGCCTTCAGCTCAGGTCATGATCCCAGTGTCCTGGGATCGAGCCCCGCATCGGGCTCCCTGCTCAGCAGGAAGCCTGTTTCCCCCTCTCTCACTCTCCCTGCTTGTGTTCCCTCTCTCACTGTGTCTCTTTCTGTCAAATAAATAAAATCTTTAA
>NW_023270699.1:2350042-2363927 GCF_011800145.1 Mirounga leonina
CAGGGAGTCTATTTCTCCCTCTGACCCTCTCCCATCTCATGCTCTCTCTATCTCATTCTCTCTCTCAAATAAATAAATAGAATCTTAAAAAAAAAAAAAGACATCCAGATTCTTTTAGGTTGGGCAACATCTTAATTTAAAGGCATTAGGTTTACCCTGCAGGACTCCACAGCCCCTTCGCATCTCCCTACCCTACCCCACCCCCTGCACTAAGGGGGTGGCAAAGACGGGATGGACGTAAACAAGTGCTGAGGTAAGAGACCTGCATTTGGAGCGCTGAGTGTCTCCCCTCTGAGGACCTCCTCGCAGGGACTCTAGAAGCTACATGGCCATGGAGTGGCTGGACTAGGACGGGATGACCAATTTCAAGGCCTTCCAAGCAAGGGATCCTATGATTCTACCTTTGAACAAATAAGTCAAAGGAAATATACCTTACCCAGCCTTTGTTTTATAGAAAAGTTTTCAGAAAGAGCCATTTTCTAAGTATGCTGTTAACAAAAGAAAGCTACAGTTCACCAGGGGGGCAGTGCATTCCTGTTTGAAAACAAGGGTTAAAGAGAGCACTGTCGTTAACCCTAAGGATGCATGTACCTGCCCACAGACCGCCACGAATGCATTGTTCCTCAAGAGCTTTTGGTAAAACAGACTTTCAAATGAATGATAAAAACATCCAAGGTCACAAACTGGGAAGTCAGGTCAGGCTGCTCAAACACGTGTAAAGCGCATGTGCCATACTTCTTGTATGACATCAGCACAGTGATGAAAAGTAAGTAATGCTTCAAACTGGTAGCTCTTTCATGGGGAAAACCAAATGCATCATCATGGAAAATGGAAAACCTCGCCAGTGGTCCTCCCAGAGTAACTGCACAGAAAAGGCTTTCACGAGGCGCCTGGGTGGCTCAGTCGGTTAAGCGGCTGCCTTCAGCTCAGGTCATGATCCCAGGGTCCTGGGATCAAGCCCCGCATCGGGCTCCCTGTTCCACGGAGAGCCTGCTTCTTCCTCTCCCTCTGTCTGCCGCTCTGCCTACTTGTGCTCTCTCTCTCTGTTAAATAAATAAATAAAAAATCTTTAAAAAGAAAGAAAAGGCTTTCACATTTGGGGGTTGGAGATGGGGAATGAGGTTCATGACAAAAAACAAAAAGATCCAGATGTTATCCAGATTCTAGAAGTAGAAGCCAAGGCTTAGTCTGTGCCCTAAAATTACTGGGCAACGGACTCCCGTTTCTGTGTATACACACTGCCCTCCCTTCATCGCGAGGCACATATCTGAGAAGAAACAAGGGAGCCCTCCCTCAGCTCTGTACTGCAGAGGCCAAGTTGAAAGAAAAGTAATTCCTACAGTCAACACAATGAGGATGATGGGGATCGCCTTTATCTGATTGTCAGCTGTCCTGCCAAAACGCCCATTTTCGATCACGTTCCAATAAGTCCTGCCATTTCACTGCTGGCAGTCAAGTGATGCCTACTCTTTCCAGCTTCCGGCTTCACCCCCACCCTCGTTGTGGCACCACGTGCACATGGTCGCCCTCCCACGCTGCTCTTCTCTCTCTCTCTCTCTCTCTCTCTCTCTCAGTAGCCAGTCTCTGTAACAGTTACTCCCCCCGGGGTGTGATCAAAGGGGAAAAAGTATAGTATATGTTAGCAATAATCGAATTATATACTGTGGAAGTTTGCAGAAAAGGAACCAAAGCCTATACGGAGAGACCAATCGCAAGATATGAAGTCCCAAAGTCTTTTTCTTTTTCAACATGAAAGAAAATTCAGCACACACCAAGAGCACCAAAAGATTTAAGTAAACACTTCTAACCAGGAGGCCAACTCCGTTCTCTGGAGCTCAGAGACCAAATACAACCTAAAACTGAGGAGCTCAAACAGAAAACAAAGGATGGATGGGTGCATCTAAATGTAAGAGCACTGAAGAATTAGCCCTTTAATGGTTTACAGATTTTTAAATAAAGTAAATATAGGATGATTGTAGCAGATTGAATCACAGCATTTAGAAGTTCAAGGGATCTTGCCTGCTCCAGGCCCACCCCTGCCCTGGGGCTCTGGAGAGACAGGCTCCTAAAACCTCTCTTTCCCCAGAGCTCCCAAAGACCACTTTCTCAGTGAGGTCTAGCTGCAGCTTCCAAAAGGCTCACCATTACGGCGGGGAATTTAGCAATACCTGGCAAAATTACGAGTTTACCACAGCCCCAGCAATCCCTGACGGAATCCATCCCAACAGACGCACCACAAGGCTATTTGATTCAGGACTATTTGAAAGAACAAAAGACAAAAACATTCAATTCCACGGACAGGACTGGAATAGAATAAACCACAGAACATCCACAAACCACATAACAGAGGAGTTCTACAGGACTATGAAAAGCAACAGGAAAGACCTCCAGGAAATGTTGAGAGAAAAAGCGAAGGGGGGGAAATGTGTCTTGGTCTGTAATCTCCTATCTAAGAAAGGGAAGTACAAATGCATACGAATTTCTTTTTTTTATGGCAGGAGAATATTTAGATGAGGGAAGGGTCAGAGTGGGGAGGACATAAATCTACGCTACATACCTTGCGAGGAAGACCTGGTTTTGAAAGCATGTACGTGTTTTATATAATTATAAAACAAAGTTACATTTTTAAAAAGCTTTCCCTAAAAATATCAGAAAAAAAGAAAAATGGAGTTAAATGCAGGCACGGCTAGCAGCACAACCACAGAGAAAGAGCTCGGACAAGGCCGGCCGTCAGACCGTGCGCTCCTGGTGGGAGACGTCCAAATGCCACAGAGAACCACTGAAAGCATTTTAAATCTGTGCTCACGAGTCACTGTTGACGGCGGAGTGGCAGAGACGGTATAAAGTGGGACCTACAGCATCCACTAGGTGTTTGGGAGAAATGCTTTGCTCCCAGGCCCAACCTGGCCTACAGAATCAGAAACTGGGGTGGAAGCCGGCGTCAGGTTCTAACAAGCCCACTAGGGGATTCTGATGCAGCTCCAGTCTGAGAAGACTCTACCTCTGTCGTCCCCAAGTATCCACAGAATGGGAGGAAAGAAAACACTGATGATCCAGCAGTTCATTAAAACCCCCAAGTCCTGAAATTGAATCACAAAGACCAGTGTGAACTTACGGTGTACTTCACCTTTGAATTCCCGCTCTGTGCCATAAAAAAAAGACCCAGCAGCAGCCAGCAGCCCAAGCATGTAGCTTGGAGTCTTGAAAAACCTTTTCCCACTAAAAAGAAGTGGGGCTTCTTAGAGAAATGGCTGACTCCAGGGCCAAGGCTGGAAACGAGTCTGGAACATGTTAACACAACAGAGAGCAAAGAAAAGAACAAAAGATTCCTACAACTTGGAGGCCAGCTAAGTTGGCAAAGATGGAACCACCTGCCCGTCAGTAAGGACAGCACCGGCCACGGACTGAAACAAAGCAGGTAGGTTTAGATCCTTAAATTCATAATAATACTTAAAAAAAAACATGGTAACTGATCACCACTGGAGGATACTCACTTTGAGTGAACCAACTCACTATACAGAGGAAGTGAGTGAGGCATTTAGTCTGCCTTTCCTACACAAACCACACCACTGGATAAGCAAGGAACACACATATACACTTTTTTAAAAGATTTTATTTATTTATTTAAGAGAGAGAGAGTGCACGTGCCCACAAGCAGGGGGAGTGGCAGAGGGAGAGGTAGCAGCAGACTTCCCACAGAGCAGGGAGCACGATGTGGGGCTCGATTCCAGGGCCCTGGGCAGGCATTAAACCAACTGAGCCACCCAGGTGCCCCCACATACACACTTTCTACAGACACATTTCCACAAACAAATGAAGACAAAACGGTGACATTAGAATCTCACCATTCTGCACCCCACAGGGCACAAGCGACAGGAGAAGGGCTGCGCCCATCGGAGAGACACCAGCAGAGCCTGCATTCCACTGGTGGAGAGACGCCACCAGCTGGGAGACAGTCTTGCCAAAAACATCCAACCAGAACCTGACCCAGCCTCTGGCTCCAAGGACCACCTTCCAGGAGACACAGAACCCTGAGGACAGAGGACACCATGGGACGCAGCTGGCCAAGTGGGGGGAGTGAGCATGACACGGTCACAGGACAGAACCCGGGCTCCTCGGGAAACTGCCAGGAACAAAAGGGAGACGGAGGGAAACCCGCGATTTGAAGAGAGACTGAGAGCACGATCTCAAAACCTTATTTGGATACCAATTAATTCAAAGAGCTTATAAAAGAAAAAGACATTGAAGACACACTGAAAATGCTGAATATTTGATTTTAGGGAAAATTTTTTAGATGAGATAAAGGCTTTATAGTTGTTGTTGTTGTTGTTGTTTTAAAAGATTCCACCCATTTATTTGACAGAGAGAGACACAGCGAGAGAGGGAACACAAGCAGGGGGAGTGGGAGAGGGAGAAGCAGGCTTCCCGCAGAGCAGGGAGCCCGATGCGGGGCTCGATCCCAGGAGCCTGGGATCATGACCCAAGCTGAAGGCAGACGCTTAACGACTGAGCCACCCAGGCGCCCCTATAGTTGTTTTTTAAAAGTCCTGATCTTTTAGAGATACGCTGTCTTGAGGGACACACACTGTCTCAGCTCAGGCTGCCAGCACAAAATAAATACCATGACGGAGTTTTCTCCAACACCAACACCAACTTGTTTTCTCCCAGTTCTGGAGCCCGGAAGTCCAAGATCAAGGTGTTGGCCATTCAGTTCCAGGTGCCTAATGTCTTCCTGGTTTGGGGCTTTCCTCAATGTGCGTGAGAAGGGAGGGAGCGCACTCTTCCTCCTCTCATAAGGCCACTGGCTCCCTCCCCGGGGCCCAGCCTTCGTCCTCTTCCAGCCCACTCACCGCCCAAAGACCTCAGCTCCAAATACCGGCACACTGGCCATCAGGGCTCCAGCCCACGAACCGCGGGGAGGGGAGACAAACCTTCAGTCCATTACACACGCATGTGCGGGCACATGATGTCATACTTGGGCTCTGCTTCAGAAGCACACAGGACTGGAGGGAACGGGGTAGAGAGAAGCAAGACTGGCCAATTCTCCCAACTGCTGAAGTTGGGGGATAGGTTTGTCGGGTTTCATTACACTACTTTTGCACACATTTGCAAGTTTCCATCATAAAAAGTGTGAAACACTACAATTCTCCCACTTATCCTTTTCTTTCTTCCACAGCACTGATCGCTGATTACATAATTCGCTATTTTTGCCTATTGTGTTCCTCCTCTCAGTGGATTGGAAGCTCTACCAGGGCTGGGGTCTTTGCGGGAGGAGGTAACCCAAACCCTACAACAGTGCCCGGCCGGCCCAGGCGCACACTGCGCGCCTGCTGACCGGGGAGCCTCCCCTGAGCCCGTCGTATTCTACACCAGACAACCCAGGGCCCCAGAGCACGGGACACCCTGCAGCGGAGAATGGCAGTGCTGGCTGTCAGATTATGTTCTCGGGATATGAATGCAGTTTTAGAACGGGTAAGATTATACCGGAGATTTCTAGTGTGGCTGACTGATTCAGTTCTTAGACTGCTGAACCCAAGGAAGCGAGATTTTTATTTTACTTAACTCTGTGGCAAAGGCTTTCTCTGAGGGGTGACTTTAGGGACAAGTCCCCCTTCCTTCCACGTGGGCAGATGATGTCTGCCTCCCCAGCTGCTTGGTAAAGTTGTGGCAGAGGAGGAGTCGGGCACCTCGATGCTGATCCTCCCTGCGCTACCACATACTGAGGGGTCAGGCACAGCGAAGCCGGCTCTCAGGCCTTCACCTTCAAAATGACCTCTGACAGGCCATCCTGTTGTTCACCTCCGTGCTTAGAAACTTACTGATCCAGCTGGTCTAAAAGTGCCCATAAATGGTGAGCTATGAGGCAGTAAAAATTACTACCCAAACAGGTTATTGTTAGTGCCAAGGCTCCATCTAAAATTTTAGCTCTAAAATACATGCAATTGCTTCCAAATGCTAAACAGGATCTGTTAAAAACAAGAAAACTTTCCAAACATACAACAGTTCCCAGTGAAACCAAGGTCTAAATCTGTTGTCGGCTTCTTCGTAATTTCTCTACTCACTTTTTTTTAGTTTTGCAAACAAGGGCCTAAAATAATATGAAGGAACAAAACATTACGGAACATAACCGCAAGACTCCAAATAAAGGCCTTTGTTTCCCTAGGGGAAAATAAGAAAAGAAAGATTACAAAAAGTGTTCACTATTTCTAAGAGATCATCCCACCTTGTGTCAACATCTAGAGCCCCAAATCCCAGATGCCAAGGAATCGTTCCCCTGGTCAAGAGCTCAGCGAGGACAGACCTCTAAAGATAGAAGCAGTGATATAAAACCAGAGACACGCAATGGGCGCTGGCTGCCACGCGCCAGGAGGCCAGCGCCGACACTGCTGTGTAGGGAAGGAACACGGCCCCCAAACGACTTGTCCACGCCCAACTCCCAGAACCTGTGGATGGGACCTTATTCGGAAAAAGGATCTTTGTAGATGTAAAGAAGTTCAGGATCTCCAATGGGATCACCCCAGATCATCTGGGTGGGCCCTAAAACCAATGATAAGTGTCGTGATAAGGGACAGGAGAGCAAATGCAGAGAGAGCAGCCATGTGAAGACAAGGCAGAGACTGAAGCCAAAGGAGCGCCAAAGACTGCTGGGCGCTGGAAGAGGCAGGAGGATCCTCCCCCAGGGCCGCAGGAGAAGCAAGCACACAGCCTATCAACACCTTGACTTTCAGCTTCTGGTCTCCAGAACTGTGAGAGAATAGATTTCCCTTGTTTTAAGCCGGCAAGTTTCCGATAATTTGTGACAATAGCCCTGGGAAACTAATGCATATGGAATAAAGTACAAAAGTAGAATGTACATCTTTTCCTAATGCTATTCCAATTCATGTCTTAGACATGTTTTTGGCTATACCTCTTAAATGTCAAACACAGCTGAACACATGATTCAGAAGAGGCCCAATCACCAATAAACATATAAAAAGAACTTCACTAATCATCAGGTAAATGCACCCCCAAACAACTACAATGACTTGTGCTGGACAAAGACTCTAGATATAATCACAAGCACAATCCACAAGAAAAAAAATTGGTAACTAGATTTCATCAAAATTAAAAATGTACTTCAAGGGGCGCCTGGGTGGCTCAGTCGTTAAGCGTCTGCCTTCGGCTCAGGTCCATGATCCCAGGGTCCTGGGATCGAGTCCCACATCGGGCTCCCTGCTTGGTGGGAAGCCTGCTTCTCCCTCTCCCACTCCCCCTGCTTGTGTTCCTGCTCTCACTATCTCTCTCTGTGAAATAAATAAAAAATCTTAAAAAAAAAAAATGTACTTCAAAAGATAGCACTAAGAAAATTAAAAGACAGCCAAAGATTAGGAAAAAGTATTTGCAAATCATGGCTCTGATAAAGGACATGTATCAGCAAATATCATAAAGTCTTATAACTCAATGATAATCTAATTTAAAAATGGGCAAAATATCTGAATAAACATGTCACTAAAGAAGATATACAAATGGCTGATAAGAATAGGCTAAAATGCTCAACTTCACTAGCCATGAGGGAAATGCATATTAAAACCAAAATCAGAGGGCGCCTGAGTGGCTCAGTTGGTTAAGCGACTGCCTTCGGCTCAGGTCATGATCCTGGAGTCCCGGGATCGAGTCCCGCATCGGGCTCCCTGCTCAGCAGGAAGTCTGCTTCTCCCTCTGAAGCTCCCCCATCTCATGCTCTCTCTGTCTCTAGCTCATTCTCTCTCTCAAATAAATAAATAAAATCTTAAAAAAAAAAAAATCAGATACCACTTCACGTCCACTGGTATAGCTATGACAAAAAAGACAGACAAGTGTGTGTCCACAAGAATATGGAGCCTCTGGAACCCTAATCCACTGCTGGTGGGGACGTTAAGCAGTACAGACACTTGGGAAGACAATCTAGCAATTTCTTAAAAAGTCAGACATAAGCTTATCATCCAACACAGCAATTCTGCTCCTAAGAATCTTCGCATGAAGAATGGGAAAGGTGCCCACACGCAGGCGTGCAAATGTCCCCAGCAGCATTACTCACAACAGCCATAAAGTGGAAACAACCCAAACGCCCATCAACTGGTGAAGAGATAAACAAGACGGGGTCCATCCGCGCGGCGCACTCTCCAGAGATGAAAGAAGGAACACAAGACAGAGGACGGCACGACCTCCGCAGAGGAGGATGCTGAGCCTCCAAACACCGCTGAGTGAAAAAAGCCAGCCACGAGACTGCATGCCACACGATCTCATTTCTAGACATGTCTAGAGAACACCAACGTACAGCGACAGAAAGCAGATGAGAGGCAGCCCACGCCTGGGGGTGGGAGCAGGGATTACCTGCTAACGAGCACGAGGGAACCTGACAGACGATGGTGCCGGCGGCACAGCTCTGGGGACGGACGGTGGAGGGACCTGATAGCACGCGGATGAAAGCTCCATGAAGCGATGAAAGCCCAACTCTGCGCGTCACTCGGGGCAGCGCACTCCTGTGCGGGGAGCGTGCCTCCGAGCGCACTCTTCACAGGGCTATCTGGAAGCAGACTTCAATACTCCAACTGCTCTTACCTTCTGCCCCAGCAAGTCCACTTCCAGATTCCATTCTTCATTTTAAAAATCTACTCCTCCTTTATTTATGCATTTTTAAAGTTTAAGGTTGGTTTTGAAGGTTACAGATAGATCTTTCAAGGCTTCATCGGAAGGCCAGGTTGGCAGGCCTTCAATCCTACCTGCTCCATCTCAGAAGCCAAATCCGAGACCCAAGAATGCTTTGGTTTGGTCATAAACTTCTATTGACCTGTAGTAAAGAAAGCATTCCTGAACTCAATTCAGAAGGACCAGTTCAAAGAATGTGATCCCTAGCATACCAGTTAGCCTTCTTTCTTTTACTGATGAACATGTATTCCCTGGATTCAAAAACTCCAGAGAAATGTTGCAATATCACAAAGACTAAGCACATAGCAGTTTACCTAAAAACAGGTCTGAGTGATCAGGGTTCAAACTCTCCAAGCATTTCCCACAAAGCTGTCTTAGCTCAAGGAGACACGTGGGGGTTTTTTGTTTGTTTTTTTGTTTAAGATTTTATTTATTTAACAGAGAGAGCACAAGCAGAGGGAGAGAGAGGGAGAAGCAGGCTCCCCGCCGAGCAAGGAGCCCGATGCGGGACTCAAGCCCGCGACTCCAGGATCATGACCCGAGCCGAAGGCAGCCGCTTAACCGACTGAGCCACCGAGGTGTCCCAAGGAGACACGTGTTTAAAGAAAATAACTCCATGCTGTCAAAAGCCTCTAAGTTACGGAAGCATCCGAGACAGCACAGTGTTTCCCTTAGAGACGCTCGCTCATTCATCTATCTCATTTACCCCACAAATACGTACTGAGCGCCTACTGTGTGCCCAGCACTGCGGCAGGTGCTAGAAGCCCAGCAGTGAGCAGCAGAATCCGGACCCCCGCCCTGTGGCTTGCAGGCAGCCCGGTCAGGGGTGGAGAGAGACAATAAGCAAAGAAAAAACAAATGTTTATGTCGGGGTGCTAAGCCAAGAAGACTGAATCAAGTCAACGGTATGCCAAACAGTAGGTGGGGTGTGAGAGGTGGTATGTGAGCAGCTCCGGGAGGGAAGGGGAGGCAGTGAGGGGTCAGAAGAGCAGTGCGGGGTGTGCAGGCAGGGGCGGGCTGCAGGGGGGTTAAGGCACAGCCAGGAAGCCAGGGCGGTGGGGGCTGAGGACCAGGGCTTGTATGTCTCAGGGGCTCGTAGCCCACGGAAAGGTCTTTGAGGGTTCTGCTGAGAAAGTGGCTAGCCCTGGAAGGGTCCGAGCGGAGGCACGCTTCAAGGGGCCGGCATGGAACCAGGGAGGCCACCTGGAGGTCGCAGGAGCAGACCCAGGGAGAGGAAAAGGTGGCTTGCATTCGGGGGAGCAACAGTAAAGGTGGGGAGAAGTGGCTGACCTCTGGATAAATATCAAAGATAAACAATATCCGTGGACAGACTGACTGCCAATTGTGAGAGAAAAAGAGGAGTCAAAGGTGACCCCAA
This sequence comes from Mirounga leonina, assembly GCF_011800145.1. NCBI lineage: Eukaryota > Metazoa > Chordata > Mammalia > Carnivora > Phocidae > Mirounga > Mirounga leonina. Next base: position 2,360,088 of record NW_023270699.1, read on the forward strand.
GGTCATCAATTTCTATTTAAAAAACAAATATCCCGTAAGACCAAACCACTGTGAATACACATAAAGTCAGGTGGATAGCAGTTACGGAGCAGACTTGACTGGAATGGAGGCAGGAGAGCCGCCGCCGGGGAGCTCCGAGGCCAGCAGAGCGAGGAGGCTGCCTGAGGAAGGAAGAGCCGCGCCGGGGAGCCCGGGGCCCGGGTCCTCCGCCACCGCTCTGGCCTCCAGATCCGGGTCCGCAGCGCCCAGGCCCGGGCAGCAGTGGGGGATCGGAGCGTACCGAGACCACACACAGGACACCATGTGACCCCCATGAAAAGACACTGACAACTGGCAAAAAGTTTTTTAGACAAGTTCTTCGGTCAGTCACTTGCACTGAAGATGAAGCCCTCGGCTCTTCCCATCTCTCCGTGGGGGGGCCCCACCACCTTATTGTCCGCTCCTTTCCAGGCAAAGACGTTCCTGTAAGGCCTGCCATGCTTGATTATCTCAGACATTCATCAGAACTTAAAAACAAAAATCAGACCCTTGAGTTTCATTTGCATAAACTGAATTTTACTAGAAATGCTTCTGAAACACATCTTGTAAATCAGGCCTGTAAGCAAAAGTTCAAATGGAAAAGGAACGTTTTACTTCTACCTTATCTGGTCAAATCCACCCTAGAGTTGGGTTAATATACTAGTAACGTGGGTACCACAGCAAACCCACAGAGGCCCCACAGGGTATTTTGATTTTATGAGGAAAACAGCAATGCTGGAGATGTACCCACTCCCCCTGAGGTATTCAGTTTCAGTATCAGATCCTGCTACATTCCTTTCAAGGACATCATTGTATCACAAAACAGCGTGGTTGCTACAATCAAAGGAAAGTACCACCCAAACAAACAAATACACACAAATCAGACACAAAGTCTGACTGGCCATGTCCAATCAGACTCCCAAGCTAGAGAAGTTGTGCAATGTCCAACAGGTGCAACCATCCCATTAGTATGTCACTGTGCTTATCTAAGAATGAAAAAGAAAATGTTCCTTCCAATTTATGCATATGATTTTCCTCAAATAACTACTGTTAGGACATAATACTTAATAAAATTATTTGGATCCAACTATTTAACAAACGGAGTTATTAAGTATTCTTCCTAACCTAGAGATGCCGTGAAAAAGTTGCTGAGACACTAAGAGCAATGTGAACAAAGGAAGTCTAGGAATCACTCCTTAGCAGCTAACGGTTTGGCACACTGATTCCTCTTCTGGGTGCTTTACCCATATTCGTTCTTTCAACTCCATGCCGACCCTCTGAGTTCGGTACTAAAGCCGTCCCTAGTTCACAGATGAGGACGAGATGGTGCGGTGCCCTGGGTCCCAGATAAAAGACCCACCCGTTTTGAAGCATGCACAGCGCAGGTACGAACGACATCATCAAGCCAGGCAAGCACATCCGGTAGCCCCTTCAGTCATGGAACAACTGAGGCTTCTGAGGACAAATGTTTCTCCCGCATCTCATCTGTTGATTTGCTACTGGCTTAAGAATTCAATATGAGCCAAGCTCTGCATTTGTGTGCATCAATTAGAAAAAAAGACATTTTAAGTGACTTTTCTGGGACTCAACTGAGACAGTGGTTAAATCACAAGCACACTTTCAGGGCAGGTGGGATATTAGCAACGGGCACATTTAAAAACTTTAACCTACAGGGGAAAAATCAAACTCCAACCAGGTACAAAGCATCCCGAATCTGCTCATTTTTGTTGCCTTTTCCCCCTTTCAAAATCTGCAGTGTCCGATGTGGAACCCCAAAAAGAAGAGATCCAGAAAAATAAACAGTGCCGTCTAAGAAATGACTGGTGAGATCAGATCATTTGCATGGAGCACTGTGATTTTTCAAATACTATACAAAATCTATGTTGATAGCATGTGCTATTTTTGGCATGATGCCAACAGTCAACAAAGAAATGCCACAAATTCGTGGAATTACAGTAACTTTGTCCACTGAAGGAGAGAGCTGGAAAAGGAACATGTCTTCCCTAACATACCCTTGGAACAGAAACCCATCTTTTACTCTAAAGCAGAGAACTGACCCAGTGCTTGGGGAAAAAGAAAAAATCTAAGCTAACACTTAAATTTAGATCAAATAAATCTGCTGGATTTGTATTTGGTCTCACTGTGCATTTTTCATGATTAATAAACTATACTACAGGTACTCCAACTGCTATGAGTAGGTAATTCATCACACTATTAGAACCACTAACCAACCACTCAGCAGACACCCCGAGCACTTCACGGATGGTCCCTAGTACTTACTGGCTTCACTAGTCTTGGGTCTAAGGAGATCTCCTGCTGAGGTAGTAGGGAAGAGGCAGCTGGGCGGCAGGCTCAGAAACTCTTTAATGATGGAGTGAAGACCATTAAAATGTTTAGGTAGCTTCAGAATATTATTAAAATCACTTAGCAAGCTTTTCAAGTAATCGTGTATTCTAGTTACCCCCAGTCTCTGGGGACTTTCCATTCTTCTCATGGTGACACACATGTAAATGGTTCCTAAACTTCCTTGAACCAGTCACACTCTACATTCCCCTCAGAAAGGTCCACTTAAAGTGTCCTACGTTCTAGGAGAAAACTCAAACCCAGCACACACGGGGCTCTCATCTGAAAAGAACAAACCCCGACTTGATAGGGCTGCTGCGGCTGGCCAGGTATTCCAGGAGAAGAGGCAAACAGACGGTGAAAACAAAAATCTTGCAAACTAAGAGACCATGTACATAGTATCAAAAACTCCAGGAAGAGGAGCCTCCAGGTGATTCTTCAAAAGCAACTTTCCTACTGCCTTTGTCTCCATGGCTCCTCCCTTCAAAACACTGGCCCAGGGACAGAATGGACCAGATAAAGAAAGCAAGAGGCAAAGCAGGACAAGTGCCTCCCAAAGCTGCAGCCGCAAACACAGACACCCCCAAACGCAATTTCAAGTTTGAACTGGGAAGCCAGCTTTTCTCAACGCTAACAAATCTGTCCCGTGCAGAGGCTCTTTCTTATTTTCCCAGCTAACTTTGAAAGTTTACCGAAGCCACTTTCTTTCCTGAGACTCCAATGAGTCAGAGGTTGTGGGCCTTTAGGACAGAGACGCCGTCGGAACACACAACACTGATTCCGCGCTTTACACACGGGGACACACCTCCACAGACAGGGGCTACCACAGTAAATCTGGAGGAAAGGACACTGTGTCTCGCTGTCTGTCACGCTCGTGGGCATGAAAGTAAACACTACACCCGTGAGTCCAGCACTGTCTACTAGGATAACAATTTACCTGCCCAGTCACGAGATTTAGGAACTTCTTCAGAAATGTATTTACAGAAAGCCTAGGGAAACCTGTCTGAGCTAAGGGGCGTGAGATATAATTCGATGATGTGGATTCTCCCGCACTCACAAGGTGCAGGGCGCTGGGCGAGGCATTTCCAGGATCTGGATTACGCGGACACCTGACAGGACGACCACCCAGGGCATGGCTCCTCTTCCCTGAGGCCTTGGAAAGCGCGGGGCACCTGCAGGGCCTCCAGATCAGCCCTACAGGCCCCTGTCCTCTGGGCTGAGGGTGGAGCACGGTGCAACGTCTGAAGTAAGACACTCTGTGGACAGATAAGAGCGGGGGCGGGGGCGGAGGGAGGGGGAAGTCTTGCTGAACTCTGCCGGTGCCCAACTTCAGAGGAGACACAGCCCAATGCCCTAAGGAAGTTTGTCATCGAGATGAAGCCACAAACTTAAACCTCAAACACACAGTTTCTCAGGGGTCTGACAAGAGGGGGCACAGAAGTGTGCCCATTAGTCAGAAAAAGAAAAAAAGACACAGAG
>NW_023270699.1:2364327-2365091 GCF_011800145.1 Mirounga leonina
GAAGGGCCCGCCGCCGCCGCCCCGGCCACAGCTCCGTCCCAGGGAGCGGCCGGGCCGCGCCGCCCGCAACGGCCGCCGCCCCCTCCCGCGCGCACGGCACTCACAGGTGACGATGGGCTTGTTCTCCATGGTGTAGATCACCGGCGGCAGCGGCTCCTCGGGGGCGTCCATGGGCGTCCGCCGTCACCGGCCCGGCCCCCCGCGCCCCATGGGCGGCCCCGAGGCCGCGCCGGGCCAGCCCGAGCCTGAGCGGCGCCGCGACAGGAGGCCCGCCGGCCGCGCGAGGCAGCTCCGGAGCCGGCCGCCCGCCGCCCGCCGCCCGCCGGCCGCGCCACTTCCGGCCCGGCGCCGCCGCGCTACCGCTTCCGGGGCGCGCGGCTTAAAGGGGAGGCGTCCGGCCGCGCGCCGGCGCTGTCCTCCGACCGAAAGACGGCGGGCGACGGGAGCGGGACGGCGGCCCGCGAGCCCCGCTGGGCTCCGCGTGCGCGTCGGCGGCGCAAAGGCTGCGGCCCGGAAGCCGCGCCACCGCCCCGCGGACAGCAGCGGCCCCTCGGCGTGGGGCGCAGCGACGCGCGGCTCCTCCCCAGGGAGGTCTCCACCGCCCCCAGCGCCCCGCGACCCGGGGCGCGGCCGCTGCCCACCATGCGGATCCCCGGGACGCGGGGTCCGGGCTGCAGTCCCTGGCGGCACGTGGACGCGGGCGCGACTCCGGGGCCACGACAGCACGTGGACACGGGGATGCCCGAGGGTCACCGACAGCACGT
>NW_023270699.1:2365101-2424039 GCF_011800145.1 Mirounga leonina
CCCGAGGGTCACCGACAGCACGTGGACACGGGGATGCCCGCGGGGGCCACCGACAGCACCCCGGAGGGTCACTGGACACTGGCGTGACCCTGAGCAGCACTGACAGCATGTGGGCCCTGGGACCACCCTGCGGTCACCAGGGAGGGGCACGTGGACAGTGGCGTGGCAGTTGCTCACCTCTGTGGGTCTGTTCGCCCGGAACGTAGCTCTTGTTACGTTTCCCCGACACCCAGCGCCGCAGGGGAAGCAGTCGAGGCTCCAGGCTAATTCCCACGGCTGGGCTGAACGGCAGTTACTCCTTGGGAAGCCCTTGGTCTGGTGTTTTCTTGTTACACTGGTTTTAGGAAGGAGTATCGCTGCCGTGAGTAGGGCAAGATGACTTACCTTCCGGCTGCAACCAAAGACCCCACAGCACTGCAATTACTCCAGGCTCGCCTTGGAGACCGGCTCCCCAGCCCTCCCCCACCCTCCACCCCAACTCTGGCAGGGGTTGGAAAGAACCGCCCCTTTCTGAATCTCCCCGCCGGGTGCCCGCGCTCCTGCCCTCACTACTGGCCTGTGTCCGTGACAACTGCGGGACGCTGGGACTGTGCGACTGGGCCTTTCACTTGTGTCCTGAGCCCTCCCCCATGCCCAGCCACACAGGCCTCCCAGGGAGTAAGCCTCTTGTGGAAGTGCCACAAAATTAAGCCCCACTTTAATGCAGGTAAGTTTCTTGTGCAAGGAAAGTCGTTTTGGGGTCACGTCTGCAGATGAAATAAGGTGAACGTATGTGTGAAATAGTGTGAACAAAGCTCTGAATGTGTGTGCAGAGTGTAGCCTATGTACTGTCGCTGCTGAGGACTCAGAGAGCGGAGTCTCAGACAGCTGGAGGCTGTGAGGCCGAGCAGAAGGAACTAAGGAGGGCTGCGGAGCCAGAGTCTGCCTGGGGATTCCCTACAGGTCCTTGGCCTCAGCTGGGCTCAGCAGGTGTAGGATGAGACTCCACAGGGCTTACCAGAAACTGGCTGTGACAGAGTCGAGCATGGCACAAAGAGTAGAGGTCGAGCGGTGCTGCGGGAACGACCTCATTGACACCTCACTAACTCCCGGGACATCCCGCTGAGACACTAGATGGAGGACCACGTGCCCAGAGGCCAGCCCACTTTACCTGTGAAGGCCCAGATGAGTACTTTCAGCTTTGCAGGTCATATACAGTTTCTGTCTTGCATTTTTCTTTGGGACTTTTGAAAAAGCAATTATTTAAAAATATAAAATCCATTCTTAGCTCCAGGGCCATATGAAAACAGAGCATGGCCCAGATGTGGCCTGTGAGCCACAGGTTGCCAATCCCCGCCCTAAAATAAGGTCGACGCTAGACTGACCGTAAAACAGTACAAGGCAAAGCCTTGACAAAATCTGCAAGACAGACAGCCCTCAGATTTGAATCTTGCCAAGTTGGTGGGGCTTGTGGACACCTTGAACATTCCTCAGATCCAGCCTAACAAAAAGCATAAAACTAAGCCTATACAAAGTCAAGGTGATAAAGATAGTAGTTGAATTGCCAGCAAGAACTAAAGTCAAGACTCTTCTGTGGAAGATGATCCATGGTCTCTACGACTCATGATTTACCAATGCCCAGCATATACTAAAAAATCACCACACCTAAAAAACCAGAAAGTGTAAACCATAGTCAAGAAACAAAGTAGTCAATAGAAACCAGCCTCTAGATGGCCCAGATACTGTCTTCACAGATTAAGACTATAAAACTGCTATAATAATCAGCATGCTCAAAGAATTAAGGGGATATAAGCTCTTAATGAGTAAAGACAGGGACGCACAGCAGAGTAAGAGGAAGTATAAAAATAATCAAATGCAAAGTCTAGAACTGAAAAGCACAGTTACTGAAATGAGAATTTCACTGCATTGGCTTAACAGTAGGTTGGAAATAGCAGAAAGAGTCAGTGACCTTGAAGAGAAATCAATACAAATGATTCAATCTGAAAAAGAGAAAAAAGATGAAGAAAAATGAACAGAGCCTTAGAGACCTATGGGACAACATAAAGTGGCCTAACACACATGTAATAGGAATCCCGGAAGGAGAAGGCCGTCAGAATGTGGCAGATTTATTTGAAAAGATAATGGCCCCAAATCCACAAATTTGGTGAAAAAACCTCAACTTATTGGTCAAGAAACTCAGCAGAGGGTGCCTGGGTGGCTCAGGTGGTTAAGCTTCAGCTCAGGTCATGATCCCAGGGTCCAGGGATTGAGGGCTCCCTGCTCAGTGGGGAGTCTGCTTCTCCCTCTCCCTCTCTCTCTGCCCTTCACCTGCTCATGCACTCTCTCTCTCTCAAATAAATAAAATCTTTTTTTTTTAAGATTTTATTTATTTATTTGACAGAGAAAGACACAGCGAGAGAGGGAACACAAACGGAGTGGGAGAGGGAGAAGCAAACTCCCTGCTGAGCAGGGAGCCCGACGTGGGACTCGATCCCGGGACTCCAGGATCATGACCTGAGCCAAAGGCAGTCGCTTAACCAACTGAGCCACCCAGGCGCCCTCAAATAAATAAAATCTTAAAAAAAAAAAAAAAAAAAAAGCAGAACCTCAGTAGAACACACGCCAAGAAGCTTATATACAGGAATATCACAAACTGCTAACAACCAAAACAGAATATCCTGAGAGCAGGCAGTGAAGAAAGATGTTACCCGCTGGGGAACAATGACAAAAATTTCCACTGAATTCTCGTCAGACAGTATCAACCAGAGGACCAATGGTATAAACCTTTAAAGTGCTGAATTTTTAAAACTTAACCCAAAACTCTGTGTCCCACAAAAAATTCTCTAAAAATGAGGGCAGAGAAAGATGTTTGCAGATAGAAGGCTAGAATCTGTGGCCAGCAGGCAGGGTACCACAAGACCTGGTGAAGGATGTTCTTCTGATGAGAGAAAATGATACCAGGTAGACAGTAGGAAGAGGGGCTCTGGAAACAATCAACAACTACGTAAACATAAATTGTTATGCTTTTTTTCTTCTTTCTGAAATTCCCTTAAAAAACAACTGTTTAAAACATACATAGTGATGTTGTGGGTTGGGTTTAGAATGGATGTGGTCGTGAGAGCCACGACAACGCTCACACAGAGGATGGGGTGGATCAGGGATGGCGCATGTGCGTGAGTTTATTACACCTGCAAAGTAGGAGATTTCAGGTGTGAGTGAGAAGTGGGAGAGGAGAAGGCTCGGGAATGAAGAGAGAAGACTGCAGTAAAACAACACTGACTCAATGGAATTCGGCGGAAGAGGACTTATATTCAGCCCCAGAGCAAAACCCCTAGAAAAAAAAGTAATTGGAAAGGATTTGCTAAGAAGACAATAGAAAAAATAAAGTAGTTGGGGCGCCTGGGTGGCTCAGTTGGTTAAGCGACTGCCTTCGGCTCAGGTCATGATCCTGGAGTCCCGGGATCGAGTCCCGCACCAGGCTCCCTGCTCAGCAGGGAGTCTGCTTCTCCCTCTGACCCTCCTCCCTCTCATGCTCTCTGTCTCTCATTCTCTCTCTCTCAAATAAATAAATAAAATCTTTAAAAAAAAAAAGAAAAAATAAAGTAGAATAGTATAAAATACTTGATTAATCCAAAACAAGGCAGGAAAGGAACAACAGAAGAGTAAAGAACAGGGAAGACCAACCCAAGCAGTTATCACACGAAAAGATGATCAGCATCCAATAGATATTAGGGAAAGGTAAATTAAGGTGACAATGACCTATCACTTCACATCTACTCAAATAGTCAAAATAAACATTTTTAAAATGTTCAGTCTTTTTTTTTTTTTGGAAAGAGAGCACACGTGAGTGTCAGGGGGAGGGGCAGAGAGAGGGAGAGAGAGAATCTCAAGCAGACTCCCCACTGAGCACGGAGCCCAACTCAGGGTTCAATCTCATGACCCTCAGATCATGACCTGAGCCGAAATCAGGAGCCAAACGTTTAACCCACTGAGCCACCCAGACACCCCCAAAATAAAAATGTTTTAAAACCTGCCAATACCAAGTGTAGACTCCCAGGGCAGGCCTCCGTGCACCAGCCTGTCGTCCCAGAGACATAGTTCAGAGACTCCGGGAAAACAGACACTAAGGATTCTCCCTGAAGACCCCACAGATACCATGTCCTGGCCCCATGCCTGGCTCTTGTTTGCAAGAGTTTTATTTTCTTTCTTTTCTTACAGTTCTAGAAAGTACTTCTTGTAGTACAGTTGACACACAATGTTACATTAGTTCCCAGTGTACGACAGAGTAATGTAACAATTCCGACACGAATTTGAAAAGGTAGGTGCACCCCAATGTTTACTGCAGCAATACTTATAATAGCCAAGATATGGAAGTTTCCTTTCTGGAGGGAGAGCAGGGAAGGGCAAAAGTCCCCGGCTCCATTGCAGCCAACCTCCGGCTGGTGAGCCGTAAGGGGACTCCTGGGCTCTTTTCCTTCTGAGCAGACCTATCAGAACTTTTTTTCATGTGGGAATTTAGAAAATGCTTGAATTCAGCACAAATACTGGTTTAGCAATTCCTTTTAATAATGGTGAACATGATGCTATTCCTATTAATCAATGTCTGTTCTTTCTCCAGATCCTTTTCTCCTGAGACAGCATTTGTTTTTTTTAAAGGTTGCTGGAACTTGTGCCCAAATGGTCTTTCCTGGTAGCCCATTACATTGTCTCTAGGCTCCAAAGAGCCCGCTACATTATGTATTGGGATATTTCATGTGCTGTGGCTACAGGGAAGGTCCACAGTGTTTGCTCTGTCCCACCGCTCAGGTCCCGTCCACAGAGACCTGGGCGGAAGGAATGGCCGGCCAGCAAATGTTCACAGCAGGCTGATACATAGTAGCCGCAGACCGGAAACGACCCAGATGTCCCCCGATGGGTGACAGACACACCATCCGCACATGGAGCACTACACAGCAATCCAAAGGAACATGCTGCTGGCAGGGGCAGGGACCTGCGTGGGCTCGAGAGAACGGTGCTGAGTAAAGAAATCCCACCCCAAAAGGTCACACGCTCTGTGATTCCGTTATAGAACACTCTTGAAATGACAAAATCACAGAACTGGAGAACAACAGGTTCAGGAGAGGGTACGGGGTAAGCAGGGAGTGGGGCTGAAGAATCCTGGTGGGGATGGATCGGGCTGCATCTGGGCGGTATCGATGTCACTGTCCTGGTCGAGGTGGGCACCAGAACTCTGCCACGTGTCACCTCTGGGGAGAAAAGAGGGGAAGGGCAACTTACAATTGCACTCAAAATAGAAGTTTAATTAAAAACCCAACTGATTGGGGCCCCTGATTGGCTCAGTGGGTTAAGTTTCAGCCTTTGGCTCAGGTCATGATCTCAGGGTCCTGGGATCGAGTCTCGAGTCCGGCTTCCTGCTCAGTGGGGAGTCTGCTTCTCCCTCTCCCACTCCTCTGTGTTCTCTCTCTTTCTCTCTCTCTTTCAAAATAAAATCAACATCTTAAAAAAAAAAAAACCCAACTGACTTTAAGTAGTAACACGTGAGTCTCCAAAGAATCCACAAGGCGAACTCTGTGAACCTTTGACCATTTTGCCCCACACCCACTCCTCTGTGATGGTGCTTCGTGCGCTGGTCGCGGGATGAGGAGCATCTCCACGCACAGCCCTGCACTGGGCCGGGCAGCCCTACACTGGGCCAGGCAGCCTGGTCCCGGCCCTCTGGGCCACAGGTTTCTCTGCATGCAACCGAGCTGTCTACGAATTTTATCCTTGGTGGGCAAACAGTCCACCAAAGTAGACGTAGGAACAATTCCATGGAGAAATAATCCACCTCGTGAGTAATCAAGGAAATGCCATACAAACACTTTTTTCCTACTAAACTAACAAAACCCTGGCGGGGTGGGGAGAGCCAAGGAGGGCGAGGGTAAAACAAACAGTCCAGCATGCTGGAGGGGGGGCATCGGTAGACTCCCCGAAGCCACCCTCTTATAAAGCAGTGATCACGTTCCATCCTTTGAGCCTGCAATTGCACTTCTGGCTCCCTTTAAGGAAACAGTCTCTCCCCAACCTGGGTGGATAAAACACCTGCTGTTACCATCCAGTTAACACGGGGCGGTGGCGGCGGGGGGGACGGCAGGTGGAAGGGCAGAGCTGGGGTGCACCCCGGGCCCGCGCCCTGCCTGGTAACTGCCGCTGTCCTTGTGTGTTGTTTGCATGAAGAATGCACTCTCTGCATCCACTTGTGCAGAGACAGCACCCCCTTCCCAGGTTTGACTCTGCATAATGTGACTCAAATAATCAGGGATAATGAAGTCAGGCCTGGCGCTGTGGATGACATTTCCGGACATTCTGCTCAGTGCTCCTATGTTTAGCTCAGTTGCTTTTTTCTTGGCTTCCTGACAGCCTGCATTCTCGCTTTCTCCTTTCAAGCTGAGGTTATCCCCCGAGAGGCCTGCCCGGCACCCGTGTCCTGCTCAGTGGAGGCGGGAGGCAGGGGCCAGAGTGGCCACCTTGCTGGAGACCCTCATTGTCCTGGCTGTTCTCACACCCAGGGAGCTGCCCCCTGCCCTGGGGGCAGACGCCCACCGTGGCCTGGCTTAGCCATGCCAGGGGGGCCAACACCACGTGGCGGCGGGAGGCAAGTGCTGGTTCAGGGCTCACCTCCAGAGGCACCAGAACTCTGCGGAAATCATTGGGATGTGTGGTGTCAACTAACCCAGATTTCTGTTGTCTCTTCCCACCGAGCCAGCACAACGTAACACCGTCCAATCACAGGGGCTGACGGGGCACCCAGGCTCTAGTAGACAGGCTGGGGGCCCCAGGCCACATGCCCCAGTTCAGTCTCATCCGTGGCAGCTGGATGGCCCGGGCGCTCATAGGGTCCCACCTCCAGGACTTGCTGGGGGCTCCACTTTCCTGCTCCAGGCCCGGGACCTTCTCCGAGGGCCAGAACGGGAAGGACCAGGAAGTCACCACCGGCAGGCCCTCCCTTGAGTGGGTGGACAACTGTGCAAGCCTCCCTTTCTCAGAGCGCATCATGCGCAGTTCCTGAGCCCGAGGACACGGCCAGCACGGAGACAGCCACCGCGGCTCTTCACCCTGCCCTTCATCACCCTCCCCGCACCCCCCTCCTCTCTCTGGGGCCCCCAGCAAGTAAACCACCGGCTCCCGGCACCCGAGTCCCCCCAGGATGCAGCCAGTCAGTAATGGATGCGGTCCTGCTGCGCACGCCCACTGCCCCACCCACCAACCCCAAGGTCTAAAACAGGTGCATCCACGGCCTGATTACTGAAAATCAATGATTCATTTGCTTTTTAAAAAATTGTTTAAGATTCAATTTAATTAACATATAGTTACTATATGTTAATTAAATAATTAATAAACTAATAAATTAAACTAATTAATAAACTAAACTATTATTAGTTTCAGAGGTAGAGTTTAGCAATTCATCAGTTGCATGTAACACCCAGAGCGCATTCCATCCTGTGCCCTTACCTAAATGCTAAAGGTTTAATACTCTGCCCCAGAATTTGACCGGGGAGGATCACATCTAATAAATGCTTCATTGTGGACGTTGAGTACTTAATTGTTAGTCACAGAAAACCCAGTTTCTCCCTGCAGCTTTTAAATGAATAAGGAGAACCACAGCCCTGAAGGGCCGGTGGCTACCCTGGCCAGGCTGCTGCATGCCCCAGCCCCGTTCTGGCCGGCTGTCCCTGGCAGACCCGGCCGGAGCTCCAGGTGGCTTTAGAACTGGCTGACACGGTGTCGTGCTGGTGGATGGCTCGCCAGGGCACGTCCCTCCCGCCCTGGCCGCGGCCAGCACAGCAGCACCAAGTGGGAGGTCTGGGTCGAGGGGCCTGCCGCTCTCTCTGCCTCTCGCTCTCGGTCCCGAGGCCCAGCAGCAACCACCACCACCACCCTGGAGCCCTCCCCGCGCCCTCCTGCTTCTTCCTTTGCCACGATCTCTGCAGACCCACCCAACCAGCGAAGAGGGTGAGGGCAAGGAAGCTGGACGACAGCCTGGCGTTCCCAGCCCGAGTGCCTGTGCCCTTCCGGCTTCCGCGTCGGGGAAGGAGTTCCATCGTTATTTAGGCGCATTCCCATGTCCCATGGCCGGGGACACAGAGGGAAGGGCTGACCCTGCTGGTAGGAGGAACATTTACTCGATCTCTCCTAGTCCAAGGCGGAACCAGAACAAAAAGGAACCGTATTCGAGGCCGAACGCTGATGAGTAAGGTACGCGTGGGGGAGACTTTCCAACCCAGCCGCAGGGCGCGCCACGTCTTCCTGGCACGGGGACGTGGAGCACTGATGGCCGGCCACTGAGCCCCCGCGAGAGCCCCGCAACTTTCCAAACTGTAGGAATACTCCAGCCACCTCTTCCCATCGTAACGCCACGATACTGAAACAGGTAACAAAATAAGGACACCAAACAGCCTTTCTACTTGGAATCTACAAATTTTCTCAACAGCTCTTGGGTCCCAGGGCAACTACCAACCAGACTGCACAACCCGTGAGCACCGACAAGAGAGCACTGCACTGCGGGGCCCGCCGGCTGCGCCTCGTGGAAAACACGCGGCCTTAAATGCGAACATACGAATATATTAGAAAGGGAGAGAGAAAATAAACGAATTCAGCACCGGCCTGGAAGGCTGGAAAACGAAACACAAACTCGATGGCAGGAGAGCAGACGTCAGTGGTGAGAAGCTGGGAAGGCACGGCCGGGCACCGCGGGAGATGGGGCTCGGAGCTGGCGGGCAAGGACACCTGGAGAAGGGGCTGATCCAAGCAGCATAACCACAGAAATGAGGACAAGTGGCTTTAAGTGACTCATCTGTACTGATTTAATTTAAGCAACTATTTGTTTAAAATAAATCTTAAAATGGGATGAAATTTAATTTTCTACGGAAAAAAATGAACTCTGGAAAATAAAGACTAAACAGATAATTTCCAAATAATAGAGAAAGTTGTTAAAACTGCTCCTCCCCAAAAACAGCCCCCAACTCAAATGGCTTCCCAGGGAAAATCCACCATCTCTAAACTACCCCACAGCAGAGAAAAAGAGGGAGGGGCGCCTGGGTGGCTCAGTCAGCTAAGCGTAGGCTCAGGTCAGGATCCTAGGTCCTAGAATCGAGCCCCGCATGGGGCTCCCTGCTCAGCAGGGAGCCTGCTTCTCCCTCTCCCTCTGCCCCTTCCCCTGCTTGCATGCGTTCTCTCTGTCTCAAATAAATAAGATCTTCTTAAAAAAAGAAAGAAAAAGAGGGAAAACTTACAACTCTTTTACATTAGGAAAGTATAATATTAAAGCAAAACCTAATAAAGACTGCACGAAAAAGAAATCTAGCAGCCAATGTAATTTACAAATATCAATACAGAAGTCTTAAAATATTAGCAAGTAGAATCCATCAACACGCTAAAGAATAATCTATTACCAAATGGAGTCTGTTGCAAAAGCAAAGAGGTGAGTTAATATTAGAAAATCTGTTCATGTAACGCATCAAAGGAATAGATCTAAGGAGAAAACCCTTAGGATTATCTCTATTAACTCAGAAAAGGCATTTGCCAAATTCAATAGTCATTCTTGATTTTTAAAAAGTGCTTAATGAAATAAGAATAATGACGGATTTTTCCGTAATACAGCAACATGTGTAACATTATAGTCGTATAAATACCAGCCCACGAGTCAGCTCCATGCTTAACGCAGAGGCTCCGGAGTTATTCCCTTGAAGTCAGAAACCAGACAGGGATCCTGCACTGCCACGGCTGTTTAACATCGCATGAGAGACTGGCCAATGGTGCAACTAGACAAGAGAAAGAAATTAGAGGCATAAAAACTATTACCAGTAGGGAAATTAGATGACTGATATCCATCTTATTTGTTTTTTTAAAGATTTTATTTCTTTCTTTTTGCGAGAGAGAGAACGAGAGCATGAGCGGGGTTGGGGGGGGCAGGTGGGCAGAGGGAGAAGCAGACTCCCTGCGGAGCAGGGAGCCCGATGCGGGACTCGATCTCAGGACCCCGAGATCATGACCTGAGCCAAAGGCAGACACTTAACCAACTGAGGCAGCCAGGTGCCCAAAGCATCCATTTTAAATAAGCACAAGTAGTAAGAGAATTTAGCGGGTTACCTATAATATTAAAATTAATCTGCATTAATTAATTAGTACCCTTCATATATGTCTACAGTGATTGATAAATAATGCATGTGTCTGTGTATGTGTGCACGTGCATACCATACAAAAGATATGGGGGAGAGGACCCCATAATAGCAACAACAAAAAAGGAAATATTGGGGTATATATCTAGCAAGCAATGTGTAAAACACATATGGGGAGAACCTCCAAAGACCCCAAAGTTGGCTTGGCCAGATGAAAACACGAACCACGCTCTGAGCTGGGAGGGCTTACGGTTCTAGATGCGCAACTTTCCCTAAGCTGATTTCTAAATTTAATGCAATCCTTATAATCATAAATATCAACAGGCTAGTTTTTTCTATACCTAGAAAGGCTAGTTTCAAAAATGATATTAGAAATAAACAAGAAAGCGTAGCCAGGAAGATTCTGTGAAGGAGGAGTAACGAGCATGCTCTACGAGGTAGTAGAACCTTCCTGAATGCTTAACAACCGACACGAGGTGGTACGGACCGTGTGCTGTCCACAGACCAGCAGAACGACATCACGCAACGAGAAACAGACCCCAGTACCTGTGGGGTTTGGTGTGTGATCAAGTTGGAACTTCAAATCAAAGGTGAACATGGACTTAAATGAAAATCTTTGGGAAGTATTAGGAGAGCCCAGGACCGAGACATTGAATAAAGAAGTATAAATTGTATTTCTGTTCTTTTTACGACTGTTTTCAGGAGTAGGGCCACATTAGTTCAACGGGACAAACATTTCTGCCCATTTATCACCACCACCACCCAGGCTCACCGTGTAGCAGAGTGATTCTGATTCAGCACAGCGATTTACCAACCGCTATCAAGTAGTCCTACGTGTGCTGGGTTTACATATGTGTATCTCATTGAATCCCAGCATATGCCCCACTTCATTGCTGTGGATCTCCTTATCAAATGGAATTAATCCTAATCTCATAGGGCTTTGGTGAGATATTTCACCACAATATTGATGATGACTATTATCAGATATGTGAAAACGAGTCAACACAAAGACAGGCACTTAATACATTTTGTTTGGACTACCAAGTACCCAATTGGAAGAAGATCCGATTAAATCCATCCTTACAACTATACCCCAGGATACGGTTCAGGGAGATCAAACATTTGCATGTAGAAAGTGAAGCCATGAAATTGTTAGAAGAAAAGACGGTGAACTCCTCCAACCCTGGAGTGGAGAAGGCCTTTCTATGACGTGTCAAGATCCAGAGACCAAAGAGTAAAAGACTGATAAGTCCGACTATAAAAATAGAAACATATGGCTGGGAAAAAAACATAAGCAAACTCAAAAGATAAACAAGCTGAAAAAAAAGGTAGTATATATCACAAAGGATGAATCTTCCTAATAGACAATATATAAAGAGCTCCTGAAAATCAAGAAGAAAAAAACCAACCCAATAAAAATAGGTAAAGACATGAGCTCCCCACCTCCAACTTCAGATGCCAATCACAATCAGCAGGTCCCAGCAGACCCTCCACTTCAGACCACAGGCTGCAAATCAGGGTTCCCATGACCCCTCCTCGGGTCCAACGAATTTGCTAGAGCGACTCACAGATCTCAAGGAAACACGTTTACGGGTTCGTTATATAATAAAGGACATGATAAAGGGTGCAGATGAATAGCCAGATGGAGAGGCGTATGGGGCGGGCCCGGGAGGGTCCCGAGCACAGGAGCTTCTGTCCGTGGAGTTGGGGTGCGTCACCCTCTCCATGTGGACGTGTGCACCCACCTGGGAGCTCTCCAGACCCCGTCCTGCTGGGATTTACGGGGGGTCCTCACGGAGGCCTGCGATGGCTCATTGACCCATTCCCAGCCCCTCCCCCTCCCTGGAGAACTGGGCGGGGGGCAGGGTGGCCTGAAAGTTCCGAGCTTCCAGTCACCGCTGCTCCTTCTGGGGACCAGGCCCACCCAGGAGCCCCCCCGAGTCACCTCATTAGGACAGAAGATGCTCCGAGTGCCCTTGTCACGTGGGGAATGAGGAGGGCCCCAGGAGCGCCGTGCCGGCTGCGGGGCCAGAGACCGGTACGGACGTTCCCCGTGATCTCACACTCATCAAATTGGCAACAGTGTAGATTTGACAGCCCATCCCGGGTTGATACCATGGGAAACAGGCCTGTCTACACTGCTGGTGGAAGGACAAAGTGCAGCCAGCCTGTGGGTGGGGATTAGCAGAGTCATCAAGTTGCAATGTCCACACTACCAGCCGCTAAGCGTCCCCAGGGGCCTGGGGGGAGGGGGACACCCACAGACAGGCCCCGGGACACTGGGACTTCTCCCTGTGTCCTGGGCTATATGGTGAGTGTATTAACTACTCAGAGAAATGAAATGGACTGTCTAACCCCTCCTATCATTTGAGAATCCTCCTGGGAAAGGGGTGATTGTTCTTATCAGAACTTTATGCAGACATCCTAACTAAATAAAGCCAGCCGAGTTTGCGGTTCCTTATAATAAAGAGGTGCCTTCAGGGCTTGCTTGCTTTCTTTTTTTTAAAAGATTTTATTTATTTATTTATTTATTTGACACAGCGAGAGGGAACACAAGCAGGGGGAGTGGGAGAGGGAGAAGCAGGCTTCCCGCGGAGCAGGGAGCCTGATGCGGGGCTCGATCCCAGGACCCTGGGACCATGACCTGAGCTGAAGGCAGACGCTTAACGACTGAGCCACCCAGGCGCCCCCCCAACACCTTTTTTTTTTAAGATTTTATTTATTATTCATTTGACAGAGAGAGACACAGCGAGAGAGGGAACACAAGCAGGGGGAGTGGAGAGGGAGAAGCAGGCCTCCCGCTGAGCAGGGAGCCCGATGCGGGGCTCGATCCCAGGACCCCGGGACCACGACCTGAGCCGAAGGCAGACGCTTAACAAGTGAGCCACCCAGGCGCCCCTCAGGACTTTCTTTAAAATCAGGTAGGCCCTTTCCCATGAGGCTAGGCCCCTGTGTCCCTCGGGGAGGAGGGAGGAGGCCTGGTAACCATGGAAACGGCTGCAAGCAGACTTTCCTCAGGCAACAGTCCCTTGCACGCAGGGGTCCTGGGCCCGTGGAAGCCCCTCGACTCCCTTGCAAGCCAGTGTGCTCAGGCCTCCGTTCTACCACTGGAGGTCCAGGCCTGCGGCTCTGTCATTCCCCTTTTAGTATATGTGCTGCTGAAGTGAGTGCCGGGCACAAGAAGCTGCTCAGACGCTCGGTGTGGTTTGGAGGGTCAGGGAATAGGGGCATTCCTGAGAACAGAGGTGCTGGGCTGTAGCATGTTCCAGAGACACCGGGCACACGTCCCCACGCCGCCCCACCCAGGGCCTCCACCGTGGACGCAGGGAAGCCAAGCACACACATTCCCAGCCACGCGTCAGCCTGCGCTGTTTGCAGGACAACGTGCTGGCCAGTGAGATGCAGGTGGCCGTCTCCTGAGCCAGATGATGGCTGTGACCTTGTCAAGCTGCTGAGCCAGGTCACTACGAGCTCCTGTCACAGGAGAACACGACCCTGTCCTCATTTAGGCCTCTGTTCGCTGGGTCTCCAGCTACTTGCAGCCAAGGCCTCAGGCTGCGGCCCCCTGAGAGTGGGCATCTCTGGGAGCGGAGGGGGCCCCGCCCAGCCCCTCTGGGTAGAAGCTCGGCAGTGTGATGACTATGTGCCAGGCACTGGGCCTGGGGCCCCGAGGTGCCAGCAGGGAGCTCCTCGCTGTGCCGGTCACAGCAACGTCCTGCCGGGAGAGGGCCAGCCCCAGACTATGGGGCCGCTGTGGAAGCCGGGGGGCACAGAGACACAGCTCCTCCCTGACGGAGCTCTCCGCCCGGGAGCTGTGCTCCCAGATCCGCGCATCCTCTGGTGCCTCTCAGGGTTGCAAGAGCCAAATCCTGCAGTCTGAGCTGAGACTGGCACATGCTGGGAGCCAGCTGGAGGGTGGAAGATGGGAATTGCATCCGC
This sequence comes from Mirounga leonina, assembly GCF_011800145.1. Classification (NCBI taxonomy): domain Eukaryota; kingdom Metazoa; phylum Chordata; class Mammalia; order Carnivora; family Phocidae; genus Mirounga; species Mirounga leonina. The sequence goes on from NW_023270699.1 coordinate 2,379,177, forward strand.
GGGGGTTACTGATGAGCAGAAACGGGCAAACAGCAACCTGGGCCTCCCCAGCCGCAGGATTCGTCCTGATGCCGGACAGGTGCGGACCCCAAGTGACCTACAACAGAGCTCCCGGAGACTGAAGGAGACGCTGACTCCAGGCCTCCCTGAGCCTTTCCAGAGAGATCTTGCAGATCGATCCTCCCAAGGCCGCCGAGGATCTGGCAGGAGCCGTGGTCATGCATTTTTAAGTGGCCATTAGTCGGGGCCCCTTCTAAATGGGTTGTGTGGCTTTGGAGGCTCCGGCTGGGTGGCAGGAAGGCCCTGGGGTGTCTGCGGGATGTGGTTATACCTCCACCCGGGGTGGCCTCTGGGCCGGATCCCCATGTCCCTGCCAAGAACAGGAGACTCTGCTCTCCTCACTCTGATACATCATGTCCCCAAATGACTTCTCAGGCCAGGCTGGGAAAACCAGCATCAGCGTCTCCATGAACCGCGCTCTGGGCCAGGCGCTCTTGGGCCCCTAAAAGAGATTTGACCTTGGTCCCTGGATGAACTGATCTCACTCCCTACACACTTGTGAATCTTAATTCTGCATTTTTAAAGTAAATGACACCACCGATAGCTTTGTCTTGGGGTCAAGCTCCCCTTATTTGAACAGAATTTTAATTACAAGATGTTTCTCTGATGTGAACGAAAATGGCTTCAGATGGTGAAGGGTTTCAGGCCGGACACTGACAGGAGTGCCCCTGGCTGTCCCTCCGAGCACGTCCCTGGGCAGTTGGTCACCCTACAGCAGCTGTGCTGAAAATCGGGCCCCGGATCTGACTGTAAGGATGAGACTCTCTCAGTCTGCCCACCACTAAGGGGTTTCAGGATGTGGGAATTCCAGGGCTAACACGAAGACAGTCTCTGGAAAACTGGGATGGTTGTTCACCTTAATCAAAAGGGAAAGCAGGGACACCTGGGCGAAGCGTCCGCCTTCGGTTCAGGTCATGGTCCCAGGGTCCTGGGATCGAGCCCCGCGTGGGGCTCCCTGCTCAGCAGGGACCCTGCTTCTCCCTCTCCCTCTGCTCCCCCTGCTTGTGTGCGCTCTCTCTCTCTCTCTCTGACAAATAAATAAATAAAATCTTAAAAAAAAAAAATCAGAAGGGAAGGAGAGCTGCAATGCGCAGGGGTCCTGTGCTAAGGACAAGGCCCTGATAGGAACAAAATGGGACCTGAGACTCAGGGCGGTGGCGAAGTTTACTAGACAAGCCTGAGAATCTTGAACTCCGAATCCCCCCGACCTGTGGGCCAACAGGAGCAGCCCCCCTCCCCCACAAGGGAAAGCGCCCCCTTACCTGGAGGGCCACAGACACCCTCACCTGGTCACGTGTCTCACAAAATTCCCCCACCCCACTGCCGTCCTCACGTACAGGACAGTAACCCAGGCCTCCGCCTGTGTCGGAGGAGAGTCAGGGCGCAGGGCCCTGGGATTCTGGAGCGACGCCGTGCCTTCTGCTTCAGAGAGCTTAGCACTATTTGAAAGGAGCTCCCGGCGTGCTCCTGGCTCCTAGTAGCGGCTGAGGGCCTCGCCATGGGACAGCACGTGAGACTGGAGCTGTCCCTCCCAGGCGACGTACGATTGGACCCACTAGGTTGCAAAGTTGGGCAGGTGTGGCAGCAGTCGGCCACGTGAGGGCCGCAGGACATTTGGGACCAAGCAGGAACAGGCCCGAGGCGCACAGACTGTGGTCCGCACCCTTCTCGCTCCAGGGCCGCCCTGACACCTGCCTCCCGGCACGCACCTCGGCCCCTTGGGGTGCTCCCCACAACTGCCGGTAGAAAGAGCATCACAGGTCGGATTCACGAGAGGCTCCGCTTGATAGGATGGTGTAGACCACGGATGCGCCGTGCTGTAGCCCAGCGCAATCCACGTGTGGCCCCAGAGGCCCATGGGGAGAGGAGACCCCCCCATGTGCAGGGCTGGAGGGGACACTGTCGCTCTCCATAGAGGGGGAGAAGCAGTGTGAATGGTTTGGCTTACTAGCCATGTGCCTGGAAGCAGCAACATTGGAAGACCGGTGTCAAGAAAGTTTTGGGGAAAGGCGTCGGCAGGATGCCTTCGGGGAAGTGCATTAGTCTAGGGGGTGGGACAAAGTTTGTGGCTCTTTGTGTCTCATCAGTGCGCACAGAGCGAGAACATGCACTGCAGAGGACAACCAGGTGGACAGATGGCTCCTCCGGCAGATGCGAGCCTTCTTCAGTCTCCAGCCAGAACAGCGAGGGCACGATGGGCTCATGATTGAGCGGCCACAGTGCAGGGACGGAGCCTGTGGGTGGGCCAGCAGCACGAGCTCCCTCCCGCGAAGGGTGAGGTGGCTCAGTGTCCCACCCGTCCCACCTTTGAGAAGGGTCTTGTTCTCAAGGAGTTCAACGAGCCCCTTGGGGCCGGCCGGCGACAGGAGACACCATCACGCTGGAGGGCAGTGGGTCATCGTTACCAGAGCTGATGGCAGTTCGGGCCACAGGCTGGTCTTTCCCCCCACTGGGTCTGTGCCCACATGGCATTCAAGGCCTCTCCTAGGCCAGATTTACCAGCATGGGACCTCACAGACCACAGCCTCGGATCAAAGGGCTCGTTTTATAACAAAAGAGTTGTGACCACAGAAATCACCAGTCTGTCGGATCACATCACCCAGAGCAGCCAGCCTCTCGGCACTTCCGTGCCTAGTCAAGGCTCGGCAAGGGCCCCGACCCTGTGGGCTTGGGGTGTTAAACTCCAGGGTAGTCGGTCAACAGCTGAGTGTCCAGTGCTGTCTGCAATCATCAGAACACACCACCTGGGAACCAGGAGATAGGCGTAGGACAGGCTCCTCCACCACTGACCCCAGGAACACTGGCAAAAGTGAGCTTCTCATCCCTGCAACCTTATATCCTGTGGGATTAGAGGTGTTGGTTTGGGAGGAATGTGGGGGAAGCCCCCACTAAAGTTGCACTGTTACCTGGAAATAAAGCAAGGGGCACTCCTGGCCACTGTGACTTCTTTATGCCAATGGCCCTGTAATCACAGAAGGGAGTCGCTTCACGGAAGAGGGTCATTGTCTCGATCACACTGGTACACGAGGGCAGGGAGGAGTATTTTTAGAACTCAGGGGATTTTCTGGGGCATCTCTTGCTTAGACATTCAACGGTAATAGTATGTTTAAAATGTTTTAACTACTAAAAGGACCGAAACCATGAGCAAGGACCATGATACTATATGAAAAGAATCAGTATTTTTTTTTTATATCCTAGTGATGATAATGTCAAAAGTAAGATTAAGACTCAGTGGACTGTTTAAAGGGAAGGTGAGATACAGCCGCTAAGAGAATTTCTAAATTAGAAGATAGATAAGAAACTACCCAGAGTTAGAGAGAATGCAGCACAGAGAGACAACAAGATGGGACACGGGAAAGAAGGTCAGAAACCCAGGGACAGAAGAGCAGGTATTAGAGTTACAGGATGAAAATCAGAGGGAACAGGGCAGAGGCGGTATGTAAAGAGATGGTGGCTGGGAATTTCTAGAACTGAAGATAGACTATTCTAAGATTCAGGAAGCAAATCAAATTTCAAGCCAGATGAAAAGAAATGCTTGTGTAGACACATTGTCGTTCAGCTGGAACCACCAAAGGGAGACTTGCAAAACAGGCTGAGAGAAAAGAAAGATTACCACCTGGGGGATAAGAAGGTCAGCCGACTTCCCAGCAAGAAGAGTAGAAAGTATCAAAAGTATGGAGAGAGAGCAAAGACAGCCTCTAATTATTCCCACCACCAAACTCCCATTACAAAACCAGAGTAAGAGAAAGAATTCCCAGAAAAACAAAAGCTGAATCTACCTCCAAGGAATCCCACCAAAGGAACTTCAAAAAGGTTTATTTCAAGAAAGAGAATGATCCCAGAGGGAGTTCCTAAGATAAAAGACGGCTGATGAGCACAAAAACTGCAAACGTGGGTAAATCTAAGCAACCACAAACTGTATGTGAAAATAAAAGTAACAGTAATTTTAGGTGTAAAAATGGGAACGAGCGGGGTGCCTGGGTGGCTCAGTCATTAAGCATCTGCCTTCGGCTCAGGTCATGATCCCCAGGGTCCTGGGATCAAGCCCCACATCGGGCTCCCTGCTCAGCCAGAAGCCTGCTTCTCCCTCTCCCACTCCCCCTGCTTGTGTTCCCTCTCTCGCTGTATCTCTCTCTGTCAAATAAATAAATAAAATCTTTAAAAAAAAAAATGGGAATGAGCTACGGATGCTGGGAACTGTGGCAGGTCACACAAAGGGGCAGATGCTAGCCCCGCTGAGCACTGTCAGTGACCAGAAGAAGGCTGAGTCGTGGTTAACCTCAGGACTCATCACACTAAGAAACCATGTTAAGAGGAGCCACTGAGAGAATAAATATAACGAGTAGAGGAGGAAAAGCAGGGGGAAGAAAACTTGACCGAGGAGGCAGAAAACAAACAGAAAACGCTGAATAGGATTCTGAAAATAAATCCAGTAATAAAAATAAATGTAAATGATCCAAGCTCACCAGTTAAAAGATATTTCTTTTCTTACTGGATTAAAACCAAAATTGATCAGGATATATTGTTTACAAGAGACACAAAGGACAAACCCAAACTATAGGTCTACGGATGGGTTAAAAGGAAGGACGAGTTGTATACGAGGCAAAAAAAAAAAAAAAAAAAAAAAGTAACGTGTCACTATGTTAACATTAGATTAGATCTAAAGCAAAAAAGCAAATGGAAAAGTTCCATTCACAAGAAAACAGAACAGCTGTGAATTCATATGCACCTAGCACTGGAAGGCAGAAATGGACAGCACCTCTAGGAGAAATGGTCCTTGTCATCTGTGCAGGAGACCTCACCATCCCCCTCCCAGGGATGGAGTAAAGCAGACCAGAAGAAGCAAGGATTCCACGCATCGCACAAATCAAAGTGGCAAGTTTGACTTTAGGGACACACGTAAATCTGTACAGCCCGAGTTGAGCATCTGGTCCTCGTGGACGAGGGACACGCGTAACCTGTATGGAAAACTCACGCAGCTTTACTGGAGGACAGAAGACAGCTGGTACGAAGGGGCAGGAGAAGTGCCCGCACGCGGGACGGCTCAACACTGCAACAATTTCTATCCTCCCTATGAGCGCAGCCCCCCAGTTCCGGGGAAGATCCCAACAGGTTTTCTTGTTTTTTATATAGAACCAATGAGCTGATTCTAAAATCCATGTAGAAGAAGAAAGGTTCATGAGACAGCAGGTCAGATTTGAAGATCGAAACATGGGGGCTTCTCGAGAAGCCACGCCCAGCAGAGGTGTGGGCCCAGAGTCGGAGCCACGCTCTGCCCATCCCCAGCTCACACGGCCACGCGGGAAAGGTAAAATGAAATGGCATTCTGACTTTTATTTGCCATGCCTCCAGTGCAATTCTGGATGGGTTCAAGTTCCACTTGAAAGATGAACGGCACAACTTTTGGAACAAAATGTAAGAGAATCGTTTTATGACTCCAAGAAAGCAAAGGATTTCCTAGCAAGACACAAGACAAACACAATCACGAAGGAAAAGATGAGTAAATTCAATTCCATTAGTGAAAAAAAATCTCTGTGTCAAAAAGACACAGAAATAAAGGAAAAATACAAGCCAGAAATGAGGTTTTGAGAATGCATAAAACGACCCCAAAAATAGTGCATCCAACTTACATAAAGGCAAATGTTAATTGGACTTATCCTGGTGATCATTTCACAATATATACAAATATCAAATCATTATGCCATACACCTGAGACTAATACAATGTTATACGTCAACTGTACCTCAATAAAAAAATAAAATTGAAAAATGAAAAAAAGCAAATGTTTATAAATTAATAAGAAAAAGGCCACCACTACAGTGGGAAATAGAGGGAAGCCCCAACAGCCCGCATGCACCTGCCACCCACCTGGCCCCCCAGAGCGGTCAGGGAGGCGCGGGGCTAAAGCCGCACCTGCACTCAGCTCGGGCGTGGGAACAGCGCGCCCGTTTGGGGAAACAAAGGTAGGATCCGGGAAGGCAGGGCCTCACTTCCTCCATGCGGCCGTCCCACCCCCACATGGAGCCCAGAGCAGTTTGGACATGAGAGTCACGGCCGCATGGCACAGGGCAGCAGGCTTCCAGCAGCAACACGGATGGACTCTGCCTCAGTCACACAAAGAAACTTTGTACAGCGGCAAAGATCATCTGCAGCTCCCTGCGTGAGTCCCGCACCCACCCCGGATCAGCCACAGGCGGTGGGACAACCTGTCGGTGTGACTCCGTGTGTCCCGGGACACGCACCTGCGGGACGCACAGAGGCAGCGCGGTGCTAGGCCGACCGGGGAAACTGTGGCGTCAGGGTTTCCTCCTGGGTCATGGTGACCCCGAGTCGATGCCCGCAAGTGCCCAGGACAGCACGGGGCCAGCGACGTCACCACGAGAGCATTCACTGTCACTGCTGTTCAGGGATAACCAGACCCACGGGAGGGAGGGCATGACACATGGCGGGGCAGGACGCATGACCCCGCGGTGGCTTTGGGGACGGGCACCTGCTGTTCGTCTTACTATTCTTGACGTCTTTGTGAGTGTTCCAAATACCGGAGTATGTGGTCGCTTAGTTGGTGGTGCTTTGTTTTCACTTTTTTCTTCTGAAGGTGCCTCTTGGGGCTTCTTTCCAAATCCACCCCTGCCGCCCCCACCCCGGCCCAGCCCGCTGGTTTTTAGAGCAACAGAACTGTCCCCGGTGGGGGGACAGCCCAGGTTGAGGGTTCCACCCGGGGACTTGGGTTTCACTGCGACATTCCCCGCCGTGCAGTGACCTTCCTAAGTCCGTTCCGGCAGCTTCCTTGCAGGTCGCCTTCCCTCGGGGCTCCGGTCCCCTGGAGGCTGCGTCCCCAGCCCCAGCACGGGGCACTCAGCAGGACACCGGAGCTGGAGAGGCCTGGGCCCCGTCCCCCAGCCCCTCGCTGCCGGCCGGTGAGAACATCAGGGCCGGACCCTGCGCTGAGACGCGGCCAGACACGAGCTCAAGGCTGTTGTGTCCAGGATGACCCCAGCTCCTCCTAACATGCTCAGGGCTGCACGGAGTCTTTACTGTTTGTGCCAGCCCAAACCTGGGACAGGCCGGGGGGCCCTGGAGCCCCTCTCGGAACAGTGCCCAAGAAAGCTGTGTGATGAGGAAAACAACTGTCTTTCCGAGTTGCCGCCTGGGCATTTCACAGATGACAACCCGCTCACACCCCGAGTCTGGACATTCAGATAAGGACTGGGGCTTAGGAGGCCTCCCCGCAGTTCCTGCTTTGCTTTTCCCAGGCACGTTTTAAAATGACCACTCAGGGGCGCCTGGGTGGCTCAGTTAGGTGAGCGTCTGACTCTGTTTCCGCTCAGGTCACGATCTCAGGGTCGTGGGATCGAACCCCGTGTTAGGCTCCGTGCTCGGCGGGGAGTCTGCTGGAGATTCTCTCTCTCCCTCTGCTCCTGCCCCTGCTCTCTCTCTCTCTCCCTCTCTCTCTAAAATGAATAAATAAATCTTTAAAAATAAAATAAAATAAAAATGACCACTCACAGTTGAGTCCATGGAAAGTTAGCGACCTCCACCCCAACCACCTGGTAAGAGGTACTGTACCATCTGCCTACCTCCTGCCCGCTCGTGACCGGGGACCAAGGACGGCCCTTCCTTGGCCCATCGAGTGTCTTCGACGGGGATCTGTAAGGAATAAACCTGTGACTCTACTTCTGTCATGGGCTGGACTGAAACCGCTGGTCAAACCGGCGGCCCGTGGGTCTCCCGTCCCCGAAGGCTGCTGAGGTCCGGGTCTGTGGCCCTCCTTCAGCTGGTCATAGTTCAAAATACCAGCTCCAGCCTCACAACACACCCTGCGATTCTAAATCCTCTGCACTTCGAGATGCCCATCGCCCACCGCCCAGAACTGTCCCCTCGAGGACCCGGGAGCGGCCGGGCCGCATACACTCAGGGCTCCGCTCTCCCTCCCGGCCCCCCTGGGAGGTCAGGGCCCGACCCCGTGGGCGCCTTGCTCCGAGTGCATCACGGCCTCTGTCCTAGGGGTCCGGGAGTTTCTTTCTCCTCCGGGAGGTGCCAGGTAGCCAACCCAGGTGACCTGGTCACACGGGCCCCCCACCCCGGCACACACAGCGCCCTCTGAGCCTCTCCTCTGCACACCCGGCCCCGGAGAGTCTCCAGCGTCTGTCCCAGGGAAGCAGGGCTCGGGTCATGCTGGGGCCCCTCCCTCCTGCGGCAGCTCTCCAGACCAGCTCAGTCTTTGCCGCCTCAGCCCCTGGCCAGCTCTGTTGCTCCCCGACAGTGGCCAGGGCTGGCTGCTCCTTGCCCCCCCCATCTGCAGGGGCCCTGTCCTGCCCTGTCCTGTGGGGAGTCCCTGGGGAGACTCTTTCCTGCTGGGAGGGAGTTGGTAACGCAGCCTGGCTGGGGTGCCTGTCACATGGCCAACTCCCTCTGCTCGTCTGCGTGCTTGGGGGGCATGGGACGATGACCGGCTAGGCCGTGTGGCCTCGGCAGGTGCTGGGCACACAGGACCCAGGACCCGCTTGATGGATGACACCCGAGGTCCATCTCCACCCTTCGATTCCCACAACCCGAGACAGGGACATCCCAGGAGAGGCAGCCTCCCGGCAGCTCTGCTGTGCTCTGAGGAAGGGGCGGCTGTCCACCCTCAGACTGTTTGCACTCGGGGGTGGGTGCAGGGGGGCGGCCAGTTCGCTCTCCTGTCTTCCCTCCGTGAGAAGCCCTTTGGAATTCTTCCAGGCTGAGACCAAGCCGTGATCTGTTTACGCGGTTGTAACAAAGGAAGGCCCTAGAAAAGGTGTTTCCAAAAGTCTCAGCAGGGGGTGCCTGGGTGGCTCAGGTCGTGATCTCGGGGTCTGGGGATGGGGCCCCACATCGGGCCTCAGCCGGGGGTCTCCTTTACCAGGACGTCAAGTGCATTTGAGAACAGTCTGTGGGGCCACTATGCGCCAGGAGGCTCTCCGGTCCTGCGTGGTGGTTGAGAGCCCCGCCTGGGCGAGGCGCACTCCAGCTCTGCAGCTCCCGGGAGTCCTTACAAGTCTCTGGGCCCTGGCATATGGGCTCCTGTCCCTCCAGGCTGGAAGGAGAATCCCACCCTCAAGATGCCTCCCGAGGGGACCTTAGATCTTGCGGTGGTTTTGCAAACAGGCTGGAGCCAGCCGTCCTCTCCCCCGGCGCCCGTCTTGGTTTAAGATCACTTAGCATTTGCTTGTGTCCAAGGACACCCCCAGGTCCCTGCACACACCTGCTGGCTCAGAGCGCTCTGGGACCTCAGCGAGCCCCTCCTGTGCCCTCCTAGCGCCTCCCCTTCCGTACTCAGCACGTGGGGAAGGGGGTCAGGGCTGGGACAGCACTGGGCTTGCTGCTCCTGGATGGAGCGATCGTCCCTGCGCATAGACTTACGCACCCTGTTCTACCAGACACATCCCTCGGGAAGGCAGTTTGCAGGCCTTACTGGAGCCCACTGGTGTGATCTTAGGGGGTCGGGCCCCGCTCCAGGCAGTGGGGGGGAATCCTCTCAACCACCTGCCAGATTCTCGCTGGGGCAGAGCTGAAAACACCGTGCCCCTAACCCCCACACGTCACACCTTCCATACACCCCATGCATTTCTTCTGCCCGCTTTCCCCACAACATGCTCCTCGGTAGGATGTCCGCCCGGGAGTGGGCGGAGCTGGAGCCTGCACCTGGTGACGTCACCTGCCTCCTCTGAGACACCACAGGGCAACTCGAGTCCTTCACTGAGTTTTTAGCCTCTGGGGAGCACTTTGGCAAGAGGAGCTTTTCCTTCTGGAAATTCCACCGCTGTGGGGTCGCCTGGACAGTTCAGCGGTCTCGGGCATTACGTGAAACGTGAGGAAACATGAAAATAAGGATGATTTCCAGAGCATAGAGTTGTGATTTCCTACCATTTCCTAACGGGATTGCTCTTATGTGCGCACCCCCTGCTTTCCCCTTACAGTTTGGGTTGGGGGGTGTGTGTGTGTGCGTGCACCCCCCCACCTCTTATATCAGGTGGCCAGGGGCTGGTGCCTACATTCGGAGCCCCCCCTGCAGAGCCAAAGCAGAGGGGGGGGGGCACGGCCAGCACAGCAGGTGGGCCTCACGAGGAAGCGTGGCCCGCCTCCCGGGCACCCCGGATGGGCACAAAACTCCAGGTGAGGAGTCCGGGGTGGCCTCCACAGCCGCCTGTCCTTGCCAGTGGATGGTCGCACCCCAACAGGACCCAGCACATGGGCAGAGCAGAGCGGCATGCCCAGGGACGAGGGTCTGGCCCAACCCTGCCAACCCCAAACGCCAAGTGGCACGGGGCCTTTCGGTTTTGTCTCCCGGGAAAAGAGCCCCCCTCGCCCCAGACCCCACACCTGAGTGCGCGTGTGTGTGCTCTGAGGACCGATGTTTCTATTGTTTAGAGGTTTATTTATTATTTGAGAGAGAGAAAGAGAGAGTGTGAGCGTGGGAGGGGGGAGGGGCGCCGAGAGAGAGAATCTCCAGCAGCCTCCACACCAGCGCGGAGCCCAACGTGGGGCTCGATCCCACGACCCTGAGATCGCGACCTGAGCCGGAACCAAGTCGGATGCTTAACTGACGGAGCCACCAGGCGCCCCTCTGAGACTAACAGTTTTGTTGTTTTTTATTTATTTATTTTTTTATTTGAGAGAGAGAATGAGACAGAGAGCACATGAGAGGGGGGAGGGTCAGAGGGAATAGCAGACTCCCCGCCGAGCCAGGAGCCCGATGTGGGACTCGACCCCGGGACTCCAGGATCACGACCTGAGCCGAAGGCAGACGCTTAACCGACTGAGCCACCCAGGCGCCCCACGAACAGTTTTTAAAGTGAGTCTAGATGTGGGGCTTTCGGGAGAGCCCATCTGAGCCTGGTCTCAGGTGGCCTGAGCGGAGCGTGGACGTGGCCCCGTCCCCGCCGCCACAGCCCCGAGGGGGCAGGGCAGGAAAGCACCTCACCGGGGGCTGCTGCCCGAGCACAGGACGCACCACGACTCTTTCAGCTCGATTTATTTTCACAAGACAGACAAATGAGAACCTGGAATAGCTCTTGGTTCTAACAAGAGTTCTTTTCTTTATAAAGAAGAAAAATTGTTCCTCGATTTTCTCCACAGAACGATTTTGTTGTTACAAAAAAATAATTTTTGATATATACATGCCTACTTTGGAAAACCTTTTTGTCCTTGATGGCTTTTAAGACCCGCGTTTAGGCACAGGGCACTGAGCACCTTGTGCCCCAGCTGATTCTCTCCTGTGCCCTCGCCAGATGCTCACTCTCCTTTCCGATTTCCCTTCCGAAAGCATCTTACATGAAATGGAGAAGCGTGGGAAGCGCCCCCAGCAGGACGGCCCCAGCTAGAGCGGCCCCCGCGGGGGCGGTCGCTGTGGGTGGCGGCCCGGGCGTCCACCGCCTCCCCAGGGGACCCGCCGGAGACGACGTTCACGGATGTCTCCTCGCTCTCTGCCAACAGCAGCAATGTGAAGAGGCGCACGTGGCGCCCGCAGCATTTTATCTAGAAAGTACCACCGCTCGGCGGGCCCGCACGCGCCCACGTGCAGAGTGATCTCCACAGAGCGCGGCAAACGTGGCCGGCTGTTTGGGACGCAGGCTGGTAAAATCTCAGGTAGCTCGCCCATCCCCACCCCGTCCCCACAGGCCCCACTGGCCAAAAATACCGCTATCCTCGACTACATAAAGCTTGTGAGTAGCAAAACTTGTAAAAATGAAGTGTACAAAAGGAAACATCCATATAGTACATTTGCACCCTGTATAGAATTCATCACTTAGAAACTGGCCGACAGTCAGGTAGGACCGATCATCAGTAATAGAAAAAGAACCCCGACGTCCGTCGCACGCACCGAGTCGGGGGTTTGCGTGGTTTTCCAGAGAGAGATGCTCATTTACAGTTACAGTACTTGCGGACGGTCTTTATGGTTAAGAAGCCAGTGGAATTTCCCGGCATTTAGGCGAGTCACATTTGATTGTCACAACGTACAAATCTTACAGGTCTGAGACAATAAATACAAGCAGATCGGATGCATTTCTTCATGGCATCAAGTAGCTCAGGTTTAATTTAACACGGCTTAGTGCATTTCAGGGCCTCATTCACAGTTCGACGTCTGTCCCATCACTTTTGCAACAGAAAGTTAAGAAACGGAAGAGTTTATGAGAAAAGAAAAGTCCAGGTGAACGTGTCATTACAGAGCATAAAAATGTTAAGCAATTCAATTGTCTTTGAAAAGAACATTCAGCTGCTGACAGGGCTGACTGGTGTCCACTTCTCTGGCCATCTCCTCAGTCCCCTAACAGTGCTCTTGTCCTTTATGTCCCCAAGCAGCTTATGGGAATGACACCGTCACGGAATTGGACCGCAGCAAATGCTCGTGGTAAAACTGAGCTCACGTGTGTCCACCCCTCAGCCAAGCAGAACACGGTGTGACGTCTTCTGCCCCCAACCCGTCCCTGGGCTGGGGTGTGCCAGCCCTGACAGACGAGGACGTGGACCCCGAATGTCCGCGTGCGCCCCGGCTGCCCCACGGCGCAGGCACTCACCGAGGCTCGCTTTCCTGCAGGAGCTCACTCGCTAGAGAAAGGGGCAGGCACCTGGGCCACGGACGTACTGTGTCCAGAGAGGAAGCAGGTGGGCACGCCAGGCCCACCGTTGTCACCCTAAGCCTCGTTACACTGCGGAAGGGTTAGAAGCCACGTGACACCATGGGACGCTGAGCGCTGCGTGCTGGGGAGAGCATGCTGGTATCGGGGAGAACTTGGAAGCATGAGCTTATGCACAAGGTTGAACAGTTGGGCTGAAAATCAGCGGGCTGGAAAGATTGTGCGGCTTGTCCTCTAAGCGTCTCAGCAGAGACAAAGCAACATGCAGAGAGTGACTTATTCTTCACCCCAAATCTGACCCCCAGCGGTGGCCACGGGGACACGGACAGCCTGGAGACCGCTCTCGAATTGCATACTCCACTCTTTGCTCAGCTCAACCTAATGCTCAGTAACTAAACGAGTGGAAGGAAAGGTTCTCATGCCTTGGGGCACAGAGGGGGGTCAGAGGGACAGACAGGTGGAGATTCAAGATGGGTCAGTGCCCATACGTCATTGTTTATAACTAAGTGCTGCTTACATGGTTGTTTTATGTTGCTATTTAGTGGTTTGTATATTCAGAACTCATCTCTTCAACTAGACGCTGTGCTTCTTGAGGACAGGGACTGCAGGGACACCTCAGGGAGGGCCATGCTGCCACCAAGCACTGGATGGCCAGGGTCACTTCTTCCTTTGGATTAATCGCAAATGAGGACACGCTTTCTTTCTGACCAGCTAAGCCCTTCCCCAGCGCCTCCTAGCCCCATGCAGTGGGGACGGTCACTTACACTGCTATCAGAGTCCTCAGGTGCTGGTAGCTGCCATGGCACCTTAGGAGCCCCTGGAACTCCCCAGAGGGGGGTAAACAAGCTGGGGTCCTCTCCTCAGCTGGACACATGGGTAGTGACCACGACCCGAACTGCACTCACTGGGCAGGGCCGAGGTGCACGCGGGGAAGGTGCCCGAGAGCCGGGCGTGGGTCTGAGCCGAGGGAGGAGCCACCAGCGGCCCCCAGGCTCCGAGCTCAGCCTGTAGGGTGCCCGCGGGGGATGCCCAGGGCCCGGCGCCTGAGTGCACCCCAACCGCGGCCAGCCCACACGGTCCAAGCATTCGGCCTTAATTTGGACATGACGTCAGCAACAGAGGAAACTCAGTTGTAGGGCGTAAAGGGAAAAGAAAAGCACTATTCTGATTTATTTTAAAAATTAAAGGAGTTCCTGTTCCTTTTCCTTCTGAAGTGGATGAAAAGCAACTCCATCCCCCTCCAAAAACAAACAAAAAACCCCAAACATTCATGGTATAGATTTTATTGCTCTCAAGGTCTTGGCATCAAGTGCACAAGCTCATCTGTTAGATTGGAAGGGAATCACTGAGATTTAAAACCTGCGCTGGCCTGGGTCTCCGTGCGAACGGGAGTCCGCGCGGCTCGCTCAGCGACTCCGGGCAGACTCCCCCGGCGCACAGGGGTTCCCAGGGGAGAGAACTTCTCCGGGCAACGAGAGCTAGGGTTAACAGGTGGGAGATCTAAACTGCGTCTTGTAGGTGATGCGTCTGCACGGCGGTGCCCCACGGCTGTTCCAAAACGTCCCAGGTGCTAGTGAGTTAGTGACATACACAGACGGGGACAGGCAAGCAGCTCGCCAGGTGAAGGGAAAGAACCTAAGGCAGTCCCTCCCTGCAGTGCGGGGTCTGAGCGGCCAGGGAGGGGGGCGGTCCTGCCTCAGCCCTGCAGCCTCGCGGGGGCTGTGCTCAGTCTCGCCCTGCCCCACGGCGACCACACAGAATCCAGCATTGTCCTCCTAAAGAGCGTGTGCAGTCTCGAGAAGTCCTCCCAAAACACAGACCTAAGGGCTGATGCATAGTTATTTGTCCAGTTTAGTTTCTATTGTTCCCATCCCTTTCCTCCACCTCCTCTCCTAGAAAACGCAGCGGGCCTCTCTTCGGAATGCTGGTTACAGGGCACCAGACTAACACCGCTAGTTTTCCTTCCCTGGCTAAACAGGGCGAGGGGAGTGTGACTTGCAAACAGCACGCCTGAGGTTTAGGAAGGAAGTCCAACGCAGGCGGGGCGTGCAGCGGGATGCTTGAGCTGGGGCCCAGGAGGCGGGTGCCGGGGGCCCCCCGTGCACCTCCCTCCACCAGCCCAGCGGCCCCAGCCCCACGCCTCCATCTGCAGAATACGCAGCTCCCCTGGGCCGCGGGCCCAAGTCAGGTCACGGGGAGACACCCCATGGCGGGGGGAGCAGGGGGGAGCAGTGCCCCCAAGCCCCAGGGGTGACACCCGCCACACAGGGGCAGGCCACCCCCGGGCCCCAGCACCTGCTTGGGAAAGGGAGGCTGGCGGAGTTGGGGGAGGCTCACCACCTCTACTTTGCATCAGGGAGCGGAGAGCCATCAATAGACCAACTGTAAAAATAAAACCTCTAGAAGCCAACGAGCTCCAAGTGAACAGTCTCCAACCACCTCCAGAAGCAAGGTTTGATGGTGACATACTTTTAAACGAGCATCCAAGAGCCCTGTGGGCTGCAGGGCAGCCCTCTCCCGGCACCGGGGACAGGGGTGTAGCCCCGCGGAGGCCGCAGGGAGAAAGAGGGACAGGGGGCTTCAGGTACTGGGGGAAGGGGCCCCTTCACTATAAAAACAGATGTAAGGTACTTACACACGGGGTTGGGGGGAAACGGGCAAGCCGTGGTCTGACAGTGAAATGGGGCTACCCGTCCATCCGACACTCGGCGTGTGCTTGTCCCCCCGAGAATGCTCTGCACGCCCACCCCACCGGCCGGAGCGAAGGGGCGGTGCTGGGCAGGACAGGTGGGCACTTCGGGGGCCTGGGACCTGCAAATCCTCCATCCTGGGAGAGCAGGGGAAGGTTTGCTGGGGTGGGGGGAGGAGGCGAAGGGCCAGGGTGAGTTCCCGAAATAACCGATAAAAACAAAAATGGGATCTAAGTTTAAGAAGAGAAAGCATCCACAGGCTCCCTCTGGCAGGCAGAGTCCTCTCGAGATGACATCGGGGCGGGACTGGTGATCCCAGGAGTGGCCGCCCCCCGCCCCCGCACACACGTGCCCCCGCGCCCAGCTCCGTGGTGGACTCTCACCCCCTGTGCAGGGGCGTAGCCAGAGTCTTTGTCTGCGGGCCTCCGACGGCTTCACTCTTGGCTCAAGGTTTACTGGTCAATATTAGTCACCAGTTAATACGAAAAATAGTTTCTAAGGGTCTTTTGTTCCGATCTGTGTGTGTTGTTCTGTTTTTAATTGAGTTAATTGGATACCACCGTCAGGTTATGTATGTGCAATCACAGCCAGTAATTATTCCTTTTTCTTAAATTCTTGGTTTCCGTAGCTAGAGCCTTTTTCTATTTCAGTTACTCCTATTAGTCGGCGGACTCCAAAGGAAGCTTTAAAATAGGAAAAAGGCAAGGTTAGACAGGTCGCTTAGCCATCCAATTGGAAAACTGATATCGGGGGTTCCCGACTTTTGCCTCTGACCCCCCCCCCCCCCCCCGCCCCCGTGGGGACTGCAGGCCAGCCCTCTCCCCGCTCCCTCCCCCCTCCCACCGCAGGGGCCAGCCTGTCTGGGGGGCTCCGGGGGTGGGAGCAGGAGGTGGCCATGGGCCTGGTGGGGCTGCCGCGCCCTGCAAGATGCCTGGCACAGACGGGTGCCTGTCCGTCTGCGAAGGTTCCGGGGGAGTCCCGAGAGCCCAGGACTGTGCAGGGCTGTCGAGTAATGCCCATGTCCTCAGAGACCCTCAGACGGTCACCACGCAGACACGGGGCCCGCCCAGCTGCAGCATACGATGCTGATGCCCTGAGAGCCGGTGGCCGGTCGGTTTGTAGGGAGACGGCCCCGGGACGTGGCTGTGGTCCACACGACCCTATGGCTTAGTGGACAGAGGCCGGAATGACTCCAGGTGGAGCCTGCTCCCTACGGGCCGGCCACCTCGACGGCCCCCGGGCTCGGGCGCCGTGGCTGGAGCACGGAAGGCCCCCAGCTCGAGCTTGTGTTACTCGCATTCGTTACCTGCCCCGACGAACCCCAGGAATGTCAGGATCAGGAGGGGCGAGCCACTTGCAAAGACACCCAAGACGCAACTGAAGAGAGGAGACAGGAGGACCGTGGCCCAGGAGAGGAAGTTCAGGAGCGTCCACGGCCGGCGGGGGGGTTTGAACTGCTGCCCCGGAAACACGCCCTTCTGGTTGTACGTCTCCTGCAAGGCGTCCTGAAAGAGGGAGAACACGCGGCTTTAGATGCTCTCCTACCACGAGGGCTGAGGGCTGACGATAGAAATGACTCCACCATCCACGTTCCCATCAATAAAGCAACTACTGTGTGTGCGATGGGTCGGGGACGGCAGGACCCTTGTGGAAGCTCGAAGAAAGCCGGGCTCATGCAGGCGCCTCCGGCCCCTGGTCGCCTCCGGCTACCTCCTGAGGGTGGGCTGGTGGGGCAGCGGCCTTGACTGGCTGGGGGCCCAGAGGCCCGGGCGCCAGTCCCACCATCGTCTGCACCTACTACATTGCCCATGAAAAGCGACCTCGGCTCTCCTTCCTCTGTCTCCGGACAGGAGGCTAAGGAGCAGGTGAGCGCAGGGAGACGAGCTGCCAGAGCATTTCGCTGGTGGAAGAGGTGCACACGCATGCACGCCCCCCTCGGCACACCTCTCTGCAGCCACGGCAGCCATGCCTGGGGCCGGGCCATCTCCTGTCACCGCATCCCCTCCTGTGGGCACCCCTTGCTTCCCGGGGGCCTCTCCGGGAGCCCCTCACCCCAGCCCACTGCCTTGACATGCCGCTGGCTTGGCCCCACGTCTACACCCGGGAATGGTGGCAGGATCCTGCTCGCAGGTGTTGGGAGGGTCGGGGAGGTGAGCTCAGCTCGCCCACCGTCCTGGGGACCCACCACATGCATTCGGGGTCCGCGGCTTCTTCCAGACGGCAGCTCCATACCTTTCTGAACGGGGACCCAGTCCAGGAGGCGTAGCTGGTACGCACACATGCATGTGGCGCGTGTCTGCCACGCGTGTCGGGGAAGCAGTGCTCACCCACGGCACACGGGGACACTCGGACTCGTTCCCGGAGAGGAAATGCTGGGCCCGGCCGGCGGAGGCCATCCCGTGGGGCTGGCTCTCAGAGCTCGTGTCCTCGCCTCCTCCCGACTCCGCGCCTGACCCACCTCCTCCTTCCCCTCGCCAGCCTCTGCTGGAACTGCAGAGAGGGTCTCACCACCACCGCCTGCAGACCCCCCAACCGCATCCACCTGTGTCCCCTCCCGGAAGCCTGGCAGGCACTCGGTCACCGTGGCCCAGACACGAGTGGCCAGGAAGGAAGAGCACTGGACTCAGGACTCTGTCCCATTTCCCTCACCGCCCCACTGCCCGCCGTTCCGATCATGCAGCGAGTGTGCGGCAGGAGTGAGGGCAAGAGACCGGGAGGCCCGGGACGCCCCCCCTGCCGGCACCCGCCAGTCAGCTCCCACATCTGCGGAACGGGAAAACCGCATGGCACGAACTCTGTGGTCCGGCTCCAGGTTACGACTGGAGCTAACAGGTGAATAACCAAAGGCGGGAGCCATCAATGCCTCTCGGAAGCTGTCTGTTGCATCAGGATCAAAGCGCCGAGGCTGGTCACTGCAGGGTCTGCATCTTGCCTGGCAGGGGCCATCCGGACCCTCTACTCACAAGGGGCATCTCACGCTCAGCTGCGGGACGCAAACTGGGCGGTCTCTTTGAAGCGCAGCTCAGAACAATTCCGCGAAGTGCAGAGAGGCTATGCCCACAGGTTACAGCGTGAGTGTGTCTCGGAGACACGCTCTGCAAAGGGGGATACAGCCTACCTATTCACAGACAGGAAGATGAAGGACTAGCACGGCTGTCTCCCTGTCTCCCTGTGGGGGAGGAGTGAGGCAGGGGCGCCTGGCTGGCTCAGCCGGCAAAGCGTGTGGTCAGGGTCTTGAGCGCGAGCCCCATGCTGGGGGTAGAGTTTACTTAAATTAAAAACAGGGGGGCGCCTGGGTGGCTCAGTTGGTTAAGCGACTGCCTTCGGCTCAGGTCATGATCCTGGAGTCCCGGGATCGAGTCCCGCATCGGGCTCCCTGCTCAGCGGGGGGTCTGCTTCTCCCTCTGACCCTCCTCCCTCTCATGCTCTCTGTCTCTCATTCTCTCTCGCAAATAAATAAAATCTTAAAAAAAAAACAAAACAAAACAGGGGCGCCTGGGGGGCTCAGTCGGTTAAGCGTCCGACTCTTGGTTTCAGCTCAGGTCCTGATCTCAGGGTCGTGGGACAGAGCCCAGCGTTGGGCTCCGTGCTGGGTGCGGAGCCTGCTTGGGATTCTCTCTCGCCCTCTGCCCCTCCCTCCCTTCTCTAAAAAAAAAGGGCAATAGAAAAAGACCTTCTTAAAAAAATAAAAGGAGTGAATTAAATCTATTACGTCAATGCTGACAGGTACAAACACCATGGTGACTGACAGAAGAAAAAATAGAACACCTCACATATAGTATGGCACCCTTGATGTAAATTAATTGTGACACAAAAAACAACTGAAAATGTTATTATGTATTTTCAGTAGTATAGAAAAACATGGCAAATAATAGAAAAACACCCCCCAAAAGTCATATATGTCAAACCTTGCCACTTGCTGCATCTGTGTTAGATGATTCTAGAAAGTGAACCTTAGGGACAGAGATGAGGCCCCTACTCTGTCACCTCCAGAGGCCGCTGTGTCCTGGCTGGGCCCCTCTGTCCCCCCCCCCCCGACACTGTTCACACATGCACTGAACAGGCGTGTGCGCGTGAACACAGTCTGTGCACGGCCCGTACGCCACGCCGCCTTCTGCACGGAGCATGTGCGTGCTTGCACATTATGTATTTGCACATTATGTCCCCGTGATCTGGTTCTGCTGATGATATGCAGTTTGTTCATTGCGACTGAATTATCGCAAATGAACACACACAATGTCCTATTTCCCAACAATGCACTGTTACATTATTTTTCCTCTTGTGTTGAACAATACTGTTGCTCACAAATGTCTATTGTAAGAGTTTTAAACTCTCACATGTTGCCATGGATTCCAAGATGGATTCTTCTTTGCAACCTAGTGTGTTCAAGATCCATCTGCCTTTCTATCTACTTGATCACACATGCTGCATTTCTTCTTCACGTAGGCTTTATTTTTCATCCAGAGAGAGTTGTATTCTTGGAAATCATACATTTTACCTAAGTTTTCAAATGTATGAGCATAAAGTTAGTGACGCTACTCTCATATTATTCTCCTCTGCCCCTTGGTTGGCTTATCTTTTCATTCCTATCAATGCTATCACTCTTCTAATGGGTCACTCTTGCCCATGGCTTTCTATTTTATTAGGTTTTTTTTTTTAAAAAGCATTTGGTACAGTTGATTCACTCTTTTGTAGCTTTGCTTTCTGTTAAAATGATTTATGCTATTTTTATTATTTTATTTGTTCTATTCTCTCTGGGCTTACTCTATTTTTAATATGTCTGTGCACGTATAATGTATGTGTATGTCAGTGTGTGTGTGTGAGAGAGAGAGATTATTACGAGGATAAAACATGTATAAGACATTTAGAAGAGATCCTGACACATAGTAAGATGTGTCTAATGTCAACTTCACGATCATTCCCTCGAAGGAAGTATGTCTTTTCTCTCCGGTTACTCTAAGATCTTCTCATTGTCTTTCGTGTTCTGCAATTTCATCGATAAGTGGGGGGTGGGGGGTGGTTGGATTTCTCTTTATTTACCCTGTTCCAGACTTGTGTTTCTTGAACCTGAGGAATTCCAGAAGCTCTACATTTGTCATCTGTGACACCTGCTCTTCACCACTCTTGTCTCTTTCTGGACCTGCCCATAGTTACATATTGGACCTCTGGGTCTGCCCTCTGTGTCTTCTCAACTTCCTTTTATGTTTGCACTTCCTCTGTGCCACATTCTGAGCAATTTCTTCTCAATCTTCCAGTTTACTCTCTCTTCAGCTGTATCAAATCTGCCATTTAATCTATTAATTAAAATTTTACTGTCAGTGCCTAGATTTTTGCTGCCTATAAATTCTACTTGGTTTTTCTCAAATCTGTCTTTTTTCTGTCGGTATTGCTCTTTTGTTTTCAGTTCCTTCTTTGTGCTCAACCACTTCAAACATACTGATTTTAGTCTCTGTTGATCCACTGGCTGAAGTGTTTGGAGAGTTTACCTCTTCTGTTCTGTGTCTCTGCACCCTGTGCTCGTGGTCTGGTTACATGCTCATCTCCAGCAGGATTTTACCTGTGTTCTTCCAGTCCTGCATGTGCTTCTCTCAGGAACTCTGGAATGGTTTGCCTGGAACCACTTGTTGGGTTGATATTTTGGCTTTGTTCTCCCTGAACTATATTGCTAGGATAAATTCAAACCCCAAGCCCCTCTGAGGGCCAACCTGTGATTATGAATTATCAGGGAGACCTTGTTGAGACCAAGAGGAGAAAGGTGAGCGTCAAAGTCATTTCCCTGTGCTGGCAGGTATGTTTCTTTCAGTTCACTGTGCGAGGTGAGTTCCTGCTTGGAATGAGGTCAAACCCCTCTCTTCTGTTTCCAGGTAGGCATTAAAACTCAGGACTCCAGGGTAAGGGGACCAGCAAATGCCACTTGCAGGAGTGTGGCATTCCTGGTTCACAGGCTCATGACCTGATTTTCAGCTCCATTCTTCTCTGACCCTTATTTCCTTAAAAGCTCACCAGTGCCTTTAAAAGGATATTTGTTGTATGTGGAAAGGATCTTGTCATTCTCTAAGCCCCCCTCAATGCTGAAGATGAAGATACCGTGTCCTGTATGTTTGTGTATCTAAAACAAGCCAGTGGCACATTTCAGGGGAATGGAGAAGGAATGGTGTGCTTGGCCCACGGATCTCTTCATGTCACCTAGACTGTGTCTCTTCTATAAATCACACACACACACACACACACACACGATACGTGTAGGCTGTGGATCTATCAGTTTTTACATGAAAAGATGAACCAAATGTGGCAAAATGTGATCAGCCACGGCTGTGTAAGGACCATGCCATCCTTTACACCTTCTTCTAGTGTGTTGATTTCTCACAAGTTAAGAAAGACACTGGAAAGAAGGTAGAAAGTGTTTGAGAGCGACACGGTCCTCCCGTCTCCGGAAATCCGCACGCGTGACCCGCCTGCCCCGTGCGCCGCCCCTCGGAAACCTCTTCCCGAGACCCCGGGGGAGGGGAGAGCCGTGTGCCTTTACCTTCTCCTGGTACAGTTTATGAAGCCACTGAGCCGCTTCCTTCTCATCCAGTGGGATCTCTTCCAGAGGAAATCTCCTGTTCGGGTAAGAAGATTGAAAGCACGGTGACTTACCCGTGGGATGGCATCAAACAGGGGAGCAGTCGCTGCGTGGTGGGGGGGACTCGCCGGCCCCACCTTTTCTGGTCGGGCCTCACTCTCAAGTTCTAAAACCACACACACATCCAAGGCATTCAGCCGGCGCGCAGAGCAGCTGGCACCTGGCCCGCGGGGCGGCAGGGGCCACGGAGGGAGGGCAGGGAGGTGTGTTCTTCCCCAAGGCACAGCCAACACTTTTCACGGGGGTGGGGGGGGCTCACGGGCAGTTTAATGGAACAGACCACGCCCCCGTTTCCACTGAGAAGGGTGTGCACTTGTGAGCTCCAGCAGGAGTTTTGGTCTTTCCTAATAGTCCATTCTTCAGAAATAATCAAAACTGAGAGCGTCTTCCATTAGGCAAAGAGGATTATGTAGTTCACAAAGGAAATCTACTTGCTCCAACTATGAAAAGCAATAGAGATTCAGAACTTTAATCTTAACTCACAAATAGCTGACTTCGGTGACACTTACTTATGACCCTAATCACCAGCGGGATCACCCGCCCAGGAGCGCAGGTGTCTTGGGGGAGACAAGCAGGGCAAGAGGGCGCCCCACGGCAGCCGCAGTACCCGAGGCCGCCAGCAGGGGACGCTAGGGACACACGGGAGCAGGAATGACCAGGGCGGTGGTCTTCCCGCCGGGCACCACCGGGTGGGCCCGAGTGAGAGCAGCCTGCCAAAATCTCCGTGTTTGAAGTTATCCTAACCCTACTGTTTCCAAAAGTGGAGAGCTTTGCTTTGTGGGTTATAACCTGTCAATCTTCACTGTATCTGAAATGAAAACGGACACGAGAACAAGGACATGGACACGGGAGCGAGGGCGGTGCCACGTTCACGCAGCCTCTGGGAACCACTCTACACTCCCGGGGAGTGAAGGAGACGTAGAACCCCTCATAAACAAAGATGCTCTAACTCTGAGGACCCCGAAAGCTCTTGGGAACCGGTGCACCCCAGCTAAGGAGACAAAGCTCAGAAGGGGTGTCCACTGAGGGATGGCCGCCTCCTCCCCTGGTTTGTATCCACGTCCTGCGGTGGATCACCACACCCAGGTCCTCGTGTAGGTCTGCTGTACGCAGTATGAAAAGTATAAAATAAGAATTCAAAAGGATGATAAAAAAAAATAAATATATGAGCACCTATCTCCCGGAGAGGACTCAAGCCCCTTTAAGGATGCTGGCCCCAAGTGCCAGATGAACGCGGGGAGCCTCAGGCCACCACCACCGAATGCCCCTGGCCTTGCCCCCAGCGCAACTGCACCAGGAGGGGAACAGGAAAAGGACTCAAAAGAGGAAAGCTCCATCGGCCGACGAGAGCTTTGTCTTGTTTGATTATAAGCATGTTTTGGACTCACTGGAATATTGCTTTCCTTCAAAATACCCAAAAGGTAAGTATCACAAAATAGCACATTGAAGCTTTTAGACGTTCTAAGAACTTGTCTGTTAAAATAAGATTAGGTAAAGTATAATCCCAGGCTTTCTGCAACAAAGGGGACAATCAACAGAGTAAGGCACAGGTCTTCTCCGGCAGGGGTGACTGTCCACTAGGAGGAGCAGTGCAACCTGGTGCTCTGGAGCCGGACCAGGAGGGCTCGCCCAGCTCTGCCACCTCCAGGCTGGGACCTGGGGCGGTTGAGACCAAGCCCCGGGCCACCCCGACCGCCCAGGGGCCAGCGAGGGTGAGGACAGGCCCCAAGCCCACCACTGCTGTCACTGCCCTGGGCCACAGCACATGTTCTGGTCAGAGCCATAGCCAGGGCTGGAGGCCACCAGGACCACCCAGTCCCCGCTGGTTCCAGAGGTCTAAGGGCAAGGACCTGGGGCTCTCTCCCCGTCCGAGGATGGAATAAGAGAACCTATACCTCCTCTGAGCCAATCCACTACAAACTTCAGGAGGAAAAAGCCCCCTGGCTTATTCTTTACATTCACAAAGTTATTCCTGGTGGGGGAGGAACCGGGTGTGGTTGCTGTTTTAGATGTGCTCGGGATTGACATGAAGTGGGCCTCCGAGAGCCCTGGGGGCCAGTCTGACCGGGGTGGATACTCAGTGCTGGCTGGTGACAGGCAGAGGCGCTAACAGGGCCCATGATTTGTGCGCGCACCAGGGAAGGTCCGGCCTTCCTGCACATTTGAAGGAACCGGGAGGGGCGGGGCTGCCAAGTTCAACTGGGACGATCCAGGCAAGAGGAGGACCTGGAGGGCCGGCCTACAATTGTGCTTGGAGCTGGGGTCAAAGTCAAAACCCCCTTTTATTAAGAACACCAGACCCCTGGGCTGGGACAGCTCACCCTTCTGCCTATGGGAATCCTAGTCACTGTCCAAGCTGAAGCTCAGCCCCTTTTAAAAAGCCTCTGTGTCCCTCCAGCAGGAGAGGTTGTTCCTGTCTTCAGAGCATGCAGAAGGGTCTGCCTTCACCCCAGACCCACTCCTTCACCTTGTAGGACAGCGAGTGCTTCTCGGGTCTGTCCCCACATCTGCAGTTCTGGGGAGCAGGCTGCCTCCACTGGGTGCCCGGGGGCCCAGTGCCAGGAGCTGGGGACACGGGGAGGGGTACTCACCTCACACACATGTCCGCCTCGTACTTCTTCCCATAGAGGATTCCCAGCAAAGACGGGTTCTTGTTTCCACGGAAATTCAGCGTGACGTCGTAGACGGCTGCGACTGCAGGGAGCAGCAGGGGTGAGACCTGGGCGGGCGCCTGCGTCAGCACCCACGCTCACACCCACACCCGGCTCGGCCCCGCACCTGCATCCGACTCAGCCCTGCACCCCGCTGGGCCCCACACCAGCACCTGACTCAGCCCCGCACCCGGCTCAGCCCTGCAGGCTCCTCGCCTCACACGTGGGTGATGCACGTTACTGCATTTACTGACCATTTGTGTTCAGATTTATGGTCTCGTTGCTTTCTATTTGTACTCCCTGTTCTTTGTCCCTATCTTTGATCTTGCCTCCTTTGGGACTCATTAGATATATGTATTTTTTCCTTTTATAAGGTTTTAAGTTACACAACTTTTTCATTATTTATTCATCATTTATTCCATTAACTAGCATTTTATCACCCCTGAAACGCTAGGACCAGCTTACACACGGTGCCTCCACCTACTGGCTCTCCCTTTCCGTCCCGCTGTCCTGCATTTTACACGTCATTCACAAGACCTGTAGTCTTGGACAAATCACGTTCATGTCTTGCTGCACGCAGAGCCCGAGGGAGAGCGGCGGCCTCTTACCCGTCCCTCGGAGGCACTGGACCGCCGTGGTGAAGCCCCTGGTTCGGGGCAGCAGGTGGTACTTGAGGACGGGCAGCCCCTTGGAGATGGCCACCTCCATGCTGACGCGGTGCTTCTTCTCCGTGAAGCGCGTGCCCTCACAGTACAGAAGGAACTAGGGCATGGGGGGGACAGGGGT
The DNA here is from genome assembly GCF_011800145.1 of Mirounga leonina. NCBI lineage: Eukaryota > Metazoa > Chordata > Mammalia > Carnivora > Phocidae > Mirounga > Mirounga leonina. Next base: position 2,404,588 of record NW_023270699.1, read on the forward strand.
TATCCCAGGCGACGGGCTCCAACGTTGCCCCCACCGAGCATGTGCTGCTGATCTGGAGCAATGACACAACACTCTAGTGACAAGTGAGGTGTCCTGTACAATGTGACTGGATTTAGGGCTGCAATCCACACTCCAGCCACACGGAGCCCCTCCGAGAACAGCAAACAGCACGGCACGGATTCTCCAAGAATGCCAAAGACAGCTGCCCAGAAAGAACTGGAACAGGAAGGGGTGCCCAGGCAGCAGCCTTCCCACCAGTGACTGGAAAATCGTTAGTCTGTTATCCATTTGCCTCAACATGAGGATCAGAAATGCAACTAAGTAGCCAGTTCTCAAAGAAATACTTCCAGGGACCAGATTAGAAACAGAAACGATGTCCAAACTGACCGATGGCCACTACTTCGGACGGCTGGCCCATCAGACTCATGGAAGGGGCTGGAAAAATAGGAGGAAGCCCCCGCCCCAGGGGCCTGAGGGGTGGATGTTCTTGAAAGCAAGCTAAATCTTCTCTGAAGTACAAATCGATCCCCAGAACCACAGGGTCCCTGGGGTCTGCTGTGCAGCCTGGCTCCCCGGAAGCTACTCCCTGCAGAGAATGCCCCCCGAGGGGCTGGGCAGGTGCTCTCAGGGCGGCTCCATCGCACAGCGGAGCCAGGGATGCAGGAAGGGGGCTCATTTCCTCTCCAGGCCCCCTCAGCAGGGCTCTGGGTCTGCACTGGGGCAGGTAGAAGCAGCTGGCCTGGGAGGGGCCCCCCGGCCTGCAAGCTCAGGTGAGGGCCCTGGTTCTGCTGTGAAATTGCTCCCCAGTGTGGGTTCTCGTCGGCCACAGCTAATCATATAGTCGGGGGCGGGGGGGGGGGGTCAGGAGACCTAAAGGCATCCGGACTGAAGCCACAGGGCACTCACCCACATGTACTCGGGGTAGTCGGACAAGCGCTTCAGCCCCTTGATGACAGTGTCCCGGTCCTCCTCCCATTTCCGCTTGCAGAACACGATCTCCAGGAAGTACCACGTCCAGCCGATGAGGGGCACATAAAGCAGCTCCCTCTTTGCGAGGACTTTGGAACTCTGGAGGGAGGGGGCAGGCGGTGAGGGTCAAGACCCCCACAGGCGCCCCTGGGACTGGCTTGGTGCTTGGTGACTTTGCCGTCAACGAGGAGGCCCTGCTCTGAGCATGGCCACTGGTTTCTGCACGACCCCAAGGGGGCAGGCGTGCTGTCCTACAGACAAGGAAACTGAGGCACAGGCTGGTGGAGAGAGGGGTGCCCGCTCTAGCCACCAGGCCCTGGGCTGCCTGAGGGTGGACCTGGGACAGGCAAGTACAGCTACTTTCACTGCAGTGCTCTGTTCGGCCTGCCTCAGGGGGCCCTTGACATTTCCCTGAGGCAGTTCAGCTGGCCAAGGGAGCTCTGTAGGGACTCTGGATAAGTACGGGTTCATGGGAGGCAATGCAATAAGCCTGAGCTCAAGACAAGCCCTGGGGAGCTGAGGGTGGACCTGACCTCAGACTCTGGGCTCAGAGGGTCCAGGGGCTACACCAGAAGAGAAGGAAAACCCAGACCCCATGCCACTCACTCCCAGCACCTCCCCGGGGTCCCCATGTGGCTCACCCCAGCACCTCCCCAGGACCCTGCACTGCTCACCCCCAGCACCTCCCTGGGATCCCACACTGCTTACCCCCAGCACCTCCCTGGGGCCCCCGTGTGGAGCACCCCCAGCACCTCCCCGGGACCGCGCACTGCTCACCCCCAGCACCTCCCCAGGGCCCTGCACTGCTCACCCCCAGCACCTCCCCGGGACCCCACACTGCTCACCCCCAGCACCTGCCCGGGACCCCGCACTGCTCACCCCCAGCACCTCCCCGGGACCCTGCACTGCTCACCCCCAGCACCTCCCTGGGACCCCCACGTGTCTCACCCCCAGCACCTTCCCAGAATGCCTGTGTGGCTCACCCCCAATACCTCCCTGGAACACTGCACTGCTCAACCCCAGCACCTACCCAGGACCCTGCACTGCTCACCCCCAGCACCTCCCCAGGACCCTGCACTGCTCACCCCCAGCACCTCCCCGGGGCCCTGCACTGCTCACCCCCAGCACCTCCCCGGGGCCCTGCACTGCTCACCCCCAGCACCTCCCCGGGGCCCCGCACTGCTCACCCCCAGCACCTCCCTGGGACCTCACACTGCTCACCCCCAGCACCTCCCTGGGACCCCCACGTGTCTCACCCCCAGCACCTTCCCAGAATGCCTGTGTGGCTCACCCCCAATACCTCCCTGGAACACTGCACTGCTCAACCCCAGCACCTACCCAGGACCCTGCACTGCTCACCCCCAGCACCTCCCCAGGACCCTGCACTGCTCACCCCCAGCACCTCCCCGGGACCCTGCACTGCTCACCCCCAGCACCTCCCCGGGGCCCTGCACTGCTCACCCCCAGCACCTCCCTGGGGCCCTGCACTGCTCACCCCCAGCACCTCCCTGGGGCCCTGCACTGCTCACCCCCAGCACCTCCCTGGGGCCCTGCACTGCTCACCCCCAGCACCTCCCCGGGGCCCCGCACTGCTCACCCCCAGCACCTCCCTGGGACCTCACACTGCTCACCCCCAGCACCTCCCTGGGACCCCCACGTGTCTCACCCCCAGCACCTTCCCAGAATGCCTGTGTGGCTCACCCCCAACACCTCCCTGGAATATCGCACTGCTCACCCCCAGCACCTGCCCAGGACCCCGCACTGCTCACCCCCAGCACCTCCCTGGGACCCTGCACTGCTCACCCCCAGCACCTCCCCGGGACCCTGCACTGCTCACCCCCAGCACCTCCCCGGGACCCCGCACTGCTCACCCCCAGCACCTGCCCGGGACCCCCATGTGGCTCACCCCCAGCACGCCAAACCGCTCACACATGGTCCACCCACAGAGGAAATCAATTTCAAAGTTGTGGTTGAGGATGATGACCACGTGCTCCTTGCCGAAACGGTCCACCGTGGCCTGGTCAGTGAACAGCGTGCACTCCGTGCAGGACCACCACTCCAGCAGCATGACCAACTCTGCAGACACAGGGGAGCGGCGTCAGCAGGTGCAGGACGCTGGGCTTGGATACGGGAACCCCGCTGCAGGAGGTGCCGGCCAAGCCCGTGCTCAGGGGACTTTTACAGAATGTTCATCCAGGTGGGACTTCCAGCTAGAAATGAGTTTTGATGGTTTAGGTTTCATAAATTTAATTTTCCAAAATTGTAATGACCTTTTCTAAACAAAAGTCAGGGAAAAGACAAATGGAAAGCAGAAGTGGAAGAAAACCGTAATCTTAGGTGGACGTCTTTATGTCCTATTATGATTCCCACAGGTGCTGTGATTTGAGGGACGATCACATTTTATCCACAGAATGGGGGCACAGGGGGTGGGTGCATGCACACAGCCAGCCCCAGGGCCACGTGGTCGGCAGTGTGACTATGCCCACCACGGCCAGGCGTCCTAAGAAAGGTGACCCCACAGACCAAGAAGCACGGCTTTCGCACTCAGGATCACCGTAGGACGGCCCCGTTGTTTTTGTGCTCAACACCAGCCCCTCCATCTTCTGATGGGACCGGCCCTGGGGGATGGAGGCCAGGGCGTGGAGAGCAGGCTCCACGTCTGACTGCCTGGGCCTCAGTTTCCCCATTTACAGAAAGGAGAAAATAGTGGCTTCCTTACAGGGCCCCTGGAGGACTCCACGGGCCACAGTTCACGACGTTAACACCCAAGAACCAACGACTGGGGCTGGTCCCCCCTTCCCGATGGGCATCCCCACCAGCCTGGGGCAAGGTGGGGGCTGCATAAGCTCTGCGCCCCATGTGATGCTGATCACGCAGCCTCTGGGGTCCCTTCCTTCTCTGTAAGGTGGGAGCTGGACGGAAGGTCTGCCCCTCAGATGATACCTGGACACTCACCAGCCACAGTCCCTGCCACCCGGGAGACAACCCGAGGCAGGGTCAGCGGAAAAGGCCACCTGTCAGAGGCAAACTCGGCACCAGTGACCCTGCTAGCCCTGGCCGCTTCTAGCCCGCATTCACAAGCCTGGAGAAAGGCGCAGGCGTGGAAGACAAACGATCCCAACAGACCTTTCTCGAGTATTTACAGGCGGCCCGCAAGCACACGAGATGATGCTCAGTATCGCCAGCCATCAGGATGCGCCCAAACCGCAGTGAGACACCCCTTCCCGCTCCTCGGGATGGCTGTCACCGGACACCGACGGGAGACACAGGAGCCCCGCCTGGCGCCGTGCACGTGCTGGGCACTTTCTCGGAAACTGGTGTCCACACGGAGCTAGGGGACGGCCCCGCGATCGCACCCCAGGGATCTGCCCAGGAGCCACGAGAACAGGCGTCCCTGCAAACACCTGTGCACGGATGCTCAAAGCGCCGAGCAGCAGACACCAGCCAAATGCCCACCGAGCCACGGCCGGCCGCACAACCAGTCCCACCGCCGCGTCACGTGACCCAGCCGCAACCTGGGCGAGCCTGGGAAACAGTGAGTCCGTCTTGAAGGACCGACCCGTAGGGGCTGCATGCGATGTCCAGAACGGGCAAACCCACAGACAGGAGGCAGCTGACTGACTGCAGGGCTGGGGGATGGCGGCGGCTGTGAGTGCCTATGGGGTTTCTTTCTGGGGTGACTACACCAGGACCACTGGGCTGTACGGACTGTATAAAGCGTGGATTTTGTCTCGGTAAAGCTGTTGAAAAGAAAAGGAAGGAAAGCAGAGGCCAGGAGGCCGGCCGCTTGCGCATCTGGAAGTGTCCCCTGCTGATGTGGGGGGGGGGGGCAGCTGCCCCCCCCCACCGGGGAGACACAGCCCAGAGCCGCCCTCTCTCTCTCTGTGGCTCTTGTTTATCGGATGGCGGCAGCCCTGGCAGGGCCTGCGCCAAGTCCCCGGGGGTGAGCTGGTTCACAAGGGACTATGGTGGAGACTGTTGCTTCTAAAGAGACTTGTTGGGGAATGGGGGAGCGTTTTTTCCATTATCCTAGTAAGAACACTTGAGACGCGCCCTCCGAACACACCTCCAGTGCACAATCCGGCACCGTTACCACGGGGCACAGGGCTGGACGGCGCACCACATCACCAGCCCTAGGCCCCTCCAGGGTGCGGCCGATTTCAGGTCCCTTTTGGAAGCGGGATGGGGCAGTACGTGTCCTTCTGGGACCAGCTCACCTCACTTCACGCGATGTCCTGAGGTTTCATCCGTGTTGTCCCCTGTGGCAGGAGTCCCTGTGTAAAGGCCAAATAATTTCCCACTGCACGTAGGACCGCGTTTTCTCTATCCGTTCATCCATCGCTGGACACGTGTTCAGACTGTGGGCTCGTGGGAACGACGCTGCCGCGGACACGGGCAAGTTCTTTCTTATCCTTTGTTCGAGAGGAGCCAATACGGCCTCAGCCTCCTGACTCAGAGCCGCCAAGGGCAGGAGTGTAGTGCGCTCCTGAGCCGCAGGCTGGCTCGGGGGGCCCCCTCCCCAGCTGTGTGGCCCCACCTGCGAGAGGGACGGCACAGCCCCCTCCCCGCAGGTGCTCCGGAGCGGGGCCGCCTCGCGGTCAATGTCCATGAACGCTGGCTCTCTCAGCCATCCCTGTGTTCCAGAGGCGCCCAGAGACCGCAGATGGAGGGCCGGATGGACAGGCACCCCAAATCCCCCACAGACGTTCTGTGAGGACGAGCCACAGCCCGTCCCGGAGAGCGGCTCTGTCGGAGCGCACCAGGCTGCTCCTCCCCGCCTGCCAGTCGGCAGCCCAGGGAACGGCGGGTGGGGGTGCCTGCCCATCTCATCTGGAGACCAGCAGCCTCTCTGTCCGTGGAGCGTGGAGCCGCCAGGCGGCTGCCAGCCTGCCGTCGGTGCCTGCAACCCTGGCCCCGCGGGGGAGCACTCTGAAGGAGTCTTGCTGGTGGGCTCCTGGGCCCAGCCCTCATTTTTCGGTGTGATTTCCTTCATTCAGAACGAGCAAGCTCTCTCTTTCAGCCACTCGCTGCACATCACCGTTCTCAAACTCCCGGCATTGACTCGATCTGGATAGAGCGGCTGCGAGGGAGGCGATTTTCTCTTTTCCAGCCGGGAAGGTTCGGCATGGCCAGGTCAGCGGGAGCCAGGGCCCGGACGAGGGTCACACTGGGAACGCGCTCAGGGCGGCTAGCGGGAGGGCGCCAGGCATCACAGGGTGAGAGCAGGGTTCGCGTCCAGCCAGACACTGGACAGTGGCTCAGGGTCATTAAAACAATGATGTGACTGCAGCCCTCCCCACATGCCCCTGTAATCTGGGGGAGCCTTCCACTCAGTCCAATTCGGAGGGGGACACCTGTGGAACACCCCCGCTTCAGCGGGTCCCTCGGGGGCTCCCACAGCCTCGCACTCAGCAACAGAAGGCCGGCGCCCCTCGCTGGCGTCTGGGATGCTCCCCACACAAGGGGCTCACTCCAGTCTGCTTCCCGCTGGGAGACAGGTTTTGTTCTCAGGCTTTCCTCCACTTCGTTGTCTTTGTTACAAAAATGCATTTGTCTTTGCTTTTTTAACCCATCTTCTAAGAGTTCTCAAGTTAGTATGATGTCTGTCTCCCACCCCACCTTTTGTTAGCAAAGTCTGACATCAGAGACTGCTGTCCTCCTGGTGAATACCAGAAGGAGAAGTGAGCCCAGTGGGACTGGAACTCTCCCCCAACGTCCCCTCCCTCCCTCCCTCCCCCACCCCACGCACACAGCCCCCCCGACCCCCACCCCCGCTTCCGCCCTGACTGGTTCTGGCTCAGCCTCACAAACCGGGCATGGTCATTACTTAACAGCATCGCTTAGATGTACCTACTCACCAATTTCTCTGACTGCCCTCTTTCCAGCACCTCAGGCCCTGCTGTATGATAGCTTTTGTTCTTCCTAAAGAACTTTTCCGACGGGAATGTCAGGTGCATATCATGGGCCGCGAGTGCCGCCGCTCTTGGCTGGCATCAGACTGTTCTAGGTCACCCTCGTTTGAACGACCGCCGTCGGTCGGTCTGTCCATTCCTGCCGGCAGTCGGGCTTTCCCGTCTGGGTATTTCTGCACCTGCTCTTTGTCTCCGCCGTGTGTGACCTCCCTGGGGCGTGTCTGAGCGTGTGTGTCCGTTTATTTTCCCTGCTGGGAACACGCTGTCCTCAAGGAGTCACAGCACCACGTCTTCATCCACCCAGGAGGATCCTGTCCCAGCACCGCCTGCCGCGCCCCCTCCACAGATCCAGCCTCTCTCCCCGTCCTCCTTTCAGCCCGTGTCACCCTCTCCTCCCGGGTCTCTGCCGCACACTCGCGTCACTGTGCCTGGTCTCCCGTGAGCTGGGTCCAACGTGACGTCACATTCACCAGCACGAGCTGACAGTTCACTCTAACAATACTCTACAATTACAATTTTTATTTATGGGCGTTCTATCTGATTCTTTTGTCACCGTTTGCTAGTGTTTTGTCTAAATCTGCCGGATGTTTCTTGTCCTCCAACTATGAGTTCATATTTGCTTTGTCTTGATCTGTGAGATTCTTCGAGCCTAAAGTGGGAGGTATTTCCCCCAGACAAGCTGATCCCAAGGGGCACTGCTAACCTGCTCCAACCCAGCCACGGCTCCGGGTCCAGTTAAATCCGGTCCCCCCCCTGCAGCTGGTCCATCTGGGGCCCCTGGAAGGCAAGCTCGAGGTTCGGTGCCAGCCCCCCGCTCTCTGCTGAGGGGATGGGGCAGCACTAAGAGGTTCCCTTTACGTACTGTGCCCCCAGCCACGTGCTAACAAGCCAGCCTCATCCAGGACTGGGCTGTTTGGGAGTGTTTTAACCTTACAATCCTGCTGCAGGTGGAGTCACAATTTAGTTTTTATTAATCAGTATTTGCCCTTTTGGTGTGTATTTCTCTTACCCAATTATACTCACGAGCAGCTCATTGTATGTTTCACACGACAGGATTTTTAATTCTCCCTCCCCCACCCCCACAAAAATCTTTTATCTGAAAGAGAAACCAAACCCTGGGAACTGAAGCTGTTGAGCGTGTAAGGCAAGCTAAAGCTATGGGCCAGCTCGCCGGTCTCGGCCGAGGCCGCGGGAAGTCGCGGGCCTCCGAGCCTCCTTGGAGGTCTTCCCGCCTCTGCTCCCGAGCTGGGAGGCTAACGGAGACTCACCGTTTCCCAGGGGATATAAAATGGGCATTGTTTTCTCTTTACTATAAAAGAAACACGTTAAGCTCAAAAACGTAAACAGCGCAAAGTCAGACATATACGTAAATAAATGTAAATAGTAGAAAGGAAAAGGAAAAAAACAAAAACCAAACAAGCAGTAAATAAGTAAAACATAACAATGCACAAAGTGGAAGCCCCTCGTTCCTCCAGTCCCTGGGTATTCGGTTTCTTGGTGACCCGGGGGACCCTCCAGGCACGACCAGCATGCACACGTGCACACCCAGCACACGCCGTCCTCAAAGAAACAGCAGTGTGCCCTGAACCTCGTTGTGCGCCTTCCCCTTTCGCTTAGAAATGTATTTTGCAGATGGCTCTGCGTCAGTAGGGAGACGCCCTCGCTGGTCAGGGCTGCGGGGTCCCATGGCGCACTCACCGTACTTGCGCCCCGCGAAGGGGGCACTACGGCGGCTGCCGGTTTGTGCTGATGTCCAAGTGGTAAGAGGAGAAGGTCTGTACTGACGGCGCTTCTGCAGGGAGCACTCAGGCACGTTCGTATCTTGTGGGACAATGGTCCAGCCCCGGCAACCGTGAGCTTTGCCGTGGGGCGCTGGCGTCTCCGTCACCCAGCAGGTGGGGACTGATTTTACACGCACACGCACACGCAGATGCACGTCGGCCACAGACACACACGTCTACACGCGTACGTGAGATCAAAGCGGGCAAGGGTCCTTGTCCTTGACAGACAGGTGCTCGCACGCACCAGAGAGCGGACAGGCCACCCGCGGTTGGCTTGCGGCGCCCCGCTGCCCAGCTGGCGAACCGAGTTCATATCTGTCCTCAAATATCCAAGACCATGTTAACCATACAAAACTGCGTCCTCGGTGGGTCCAAGCAGTTGGCTGTCGGGATGTCATTCGGCTCAACCCCGTGGAGAGGCTGAGCATCCTCCACGCGTCTGCCGGCCACCCCTGAGCAGCCCCTCCGTTCCCGCGTGGGGACCGCCAGCCGGGCCCCACCTGCCGCACGTGTCATCGGGAGCATTCCCCACCCCAGGGGCCCCCGCCCGGCAGGGAGTGCAGGCCGGTCTGTTCGGGGTTCGGGTTCATCTGGCACAAAGGACGTCCTTTCCCCCCCTGCTGCCCAGCCCCCACCTCCCCGCATGCGCAGCGCAGGCAACACTCACGGCTCCACAGTGAGTAGGCGAGGCGGCAGTTGAGCCGGCGGTAAAGCTGCTTGTTCACCGGCCAGAGGACTAGCGTGCAGAGCTGGACGAAGTTGATGACCAGCCCGCTCACCACGAAGACGAACCCGATGAGCAGGTGCACCATGAACTGGGTCTTCAGGTAGGCGAGCAGGCCCATGGTCGCTACTCAGTAGCGAGTGCAAGGTCCTTCACTGAGAAGAGCCGTCCTGGAAAGGACAGGGACAGCAGTGAGGACGGGCGCCCGGGACCCCGGCGGCAGCATGCGGAGGACGACCCACGGGGCGCGCAGCAGAGCCCGCCAGCCAGCGGCTCACTCACGCCACTCTCTGCGGCCTTTCCTTCTGGAAGGGACATAAGCCACTCATACGTCACGCACACCGCCCCACACACACTACACACTCTCACACACACCACACACACACCCCCATGCACACAAGAAAGGAAGAAAAAAACCTAAACGAATGCCCCCAAATATTACTAGTGATTGATTACCTCTAGGAAAAAGCATTACAGATAGTTTTTATTTTAGACGTTTTTTAGCATCATTTAAAAGATCAAACTGCACATGAAATCTCTATAGAACAGATCCATACTATCTCAACGATTTAATTCCCACACTGTGGTGCACTTGGAAGCTAAGAGCCTCTGTCTGGGCTCTGGCACAGCACGGTGACTCACCCAGGGGCCTAACCAGTCTTTCTCCCCTTTCCACGTGCATCTCTTACTTCCAACAGTGAAGCCCAAAGCTCACACTTCTTGGCTGCGCTTGTCCTGTGAGCTGCCCTGTAACCCCCCCTCGTGGCAGAGAACCAAGCAGGAAGCTGTGATCCAAACTCAGGGCTGCCCGTGGTCCGCAGGAGAGGGGCCCGCATGCTCTCTGGGGATGGGGCGCGGAGCTGGCTCTGAGACAGGCTCCCCGACTCTCCGGGGCAGGTCCTGCTTCACTCTACAAGCTGAGCACACCTGGGGGCACCAGGGGGCCGGCTGCCCCCCGAGACCAAACCGACTGTGCTGGAAACAGGCCGCTGTGATTTCTGAGGCTGAGTCGCAAAAGCACAACTTTTGCCCGGCCCCTGGTCCTCACGTGGTCGGCTCAGGGGGAGCCAGTTGCCGTGTCAGGAGGACGTTGGCAGCGAAAGCTGGCCGTCCAGGCCCAGTCAGGCCTTCGGATGCCACAGCCCCTCCGCAGCCCCGAGCCACCAGCCCGCTGTGGCTGAAGGGACAGGGAGGGCAACTAAGGGCAGTGTCTGTCTCAGACCAGTGCTGGGATGGTTTGTTACTAACTGGTTACTCCGCAGTTACTGTAACTGATCCTCTGAACCTAAAGAACAGAAAACACACGGGGACAGCAAGACACTTCCTACTACATTGTTGGGGACACTGCAAACCGTCCCCTCCAAGCAAACAGCAGCACAGACAGCTGACTTGTTCGGGGTCCAGCCGTGAGAAGCAGTAGCACCAGATTCCAACGTAGGCAGTGAGATTGCGTCCACACGCTTCCCACGGGCAGGGGACGCTTCTGGAAGGCAGAGTCCCGAACATGCCAGCCAGGCCAGGCCTGACGACGTACTCCTTCCATGTACTAGAGCTAATGGCTTTGTCTGGACCTGGCACCAATGCCCATCCTCTAGCACCTAACCGGCAGGCTCTCTACCCGCACTCCCACCAGAATAACCAGGGTCCCCAGAAGCCAGCACATAGATTGCCGTATCAGCCGTGATGCTTTTAAAAGCAGATTCCCAGGTTCCATGGCCGACCTGCTGATTCCATCACTGGGGCACGAGGTACATGTCCATCAAGGTGCAGCTCAGCACAGCTCAGATGTGCTCACTGGTGCGCAGGGTGAGGGCACTTGGAAAGCCACGGCCATGGGGGCCGTGGTCACATCAGGGCACTTCCCTTTGTCCCTGCCCAGGCAGCGCCCAGGCCCTGGCAACGCCACCAGCCTCTGGCACTGTGGATCCGGCTTCCTTTTCTCTAGGCTCACGTGAGTAGAAACACCCGGCAGCTGCCTTGTGGCTCAGCACAACGTACACACCACCGTTCAGCCTGAAGGCATATCGACCTTCCACAGCGCGGAGGTCCCAGTCTGCCGACTCACCTGCCCATGGCGCCTGGCGACCATGCATGCTTGAGCACAAGTCTGTGCGAACGCAGTCTCTCACTCGGGAATCTATTTCAACCCCGAGGTTATGAAGTAGCCGGTCCCTGGGCTGCCTGAGTCTCTGATGTAAGAGTCCATCCCCAGGATTCCCTGCAGAGCTGCACCGACCCTTAGACACGCGTTTCTCAGGGCCTCACCACCACCACACCCCTGTCTGCAACGCTGGCTTCCGGGGTCCAGCTGGCCCCCTGCCCCAGACCCCGGGGCTCGGCAGGGACCCTGACGAGGGCTGACGGATGTGGCCTGGAGCTTCATTCCGACAGCTAGCCTTCTTTATGACTCACATTCACGACCTGCCCTTGTCCTTCCACGGTCACCCCAGGTCGGTCCCACCGCTGTCTGCTGGGCTCCCGGGACCCGAGGGTGAGCGTGGCCCTGGGATCTCCTGAGGCTGGCGTGTTCTGACCTGCTATTGGCCACCTGCCTGGGCTGTCAGTCTCTGGCTTGGACGCCCCAGAAGTGGGGTCCAAATGCATGACTCCATCACTCCCTGTGGGCCAGACTCCATACTAAGGAACATCAGCCGCAGCGGCTCAGGGGTCCTCCCACATGCCCACCCCACGAGAGCACCCAGTGCTGACCGTCTGCTTGGATGCTGCCCCGCTCGGCCCGCACGCCCCCAGCCTCTCCCCGGCCTCGATGGACACAGCAGGAGTGCGGTGGGGGAGGCGCAACTCAGGCTGCCGAGAGCGCCTAAAAACGGCTTAACTCTGACCAGACAAGTGTAAGTCAGGCTCTGCACGTTTGCACACAGTCCAGCACTCTCAAGTTTTCCTTTTTAAATAGAACTCCATTCTTGCAAATGCAGCCCATGGGGTCTGATGCTCGCGGCGCCCGCCGGCCACCACCACCACCGTCCGTGTTCAAAACACACAGCACCGAGCTCTTCTGTAAAGTCAGGAAATGCATTTCATTGCACTTCCCCTTGAGGTCCTCTGCAGGACCTTATTGTAATGTAGCAGATGATGCTTCAGGGTCTAAGATTCTGTAACAGAAATCTGAACAAATACCCAAGCTTGCGTTTCTGCTGCAGGGCTGCAAGCTAAGCAGCTCCCCTGCAAGCGAAGTACTTGGTGACGCTCCATCCTGATCATCTCCGTCTGCGCGTCACCTCTGCTTATGACCGACCGTGCTCAGGGCATCGGGAACTCTGGGTGACGCCCCAGGATTAGAACCCGCAGCGCTGGGGCGTGCTCGTCTGAGCTCCTACAGACAACGCTACACTGTGCCCATGCGGGTTGCACTCGTATCCGTTTCCCGACAGCATACCACACTTCCGTAGGTCAGAGTCCCCTGGGCCCAATCCAGGGTGTCACGGTGTCACACAGTGATCTTCGTTTGCAGGTTCCTGATGACTATGAAGTGATAATAAATCCCATAAGGTGGGTTCCTGGAGTCTAGACCTCCATGTTACAGAAGAAGAAACGGAGGCCCAGCGGCTTTAAGACCTGCCGCTCAGGACAGGGAAGCCAGAGCCCAGCCCTTGGCCACAACGCTGCTCCCCGACGTGAGCGCCCGATACACGGAGAGGAGAAGGCCCAGCATGCAGCCCTTCACCCTGCCTGAAGGACACCGGGATGAGCCCCCAGCGCCCAGGCCTCCGAAGACGCCAACTGCTTACGAGGAGCCTGGAGGCAGAACAGCCAGCCTGTCCCCCTCCCACGGCACCTTCACGCTAATGCTCGGATGCCGTCGCCGAGGCAGCAAGGAAGCCTGGCCTGTCTCTAAGTCCCTTCATTAGATAGTAGGTCTAGGTTGTTCCGGAATCCTGCATCTGCACAACTTGATCCTGACGGTGAGATGGCTGCCTCCTGAGTTTGCACCCCTAGGCGAGCTGCAGGGGGCAGGGGACGAGCTGCACGCTCAGGCTCCTCAAGGTGGGGCTACAGGGTGGAGCCAGCCCCCCAGGCTAGAAGGCCCAGAACTGACTGCTGGCCAGTCGACAGGGGCAGAGGGCCAGGCGGCTTGGCGAGGCTGAGCCGACGTTGTTCACAGAGCAGCAAGGCGGCCTCACGTGGGAGCTTTGGTGTCACTGGCCACCACAGGGACGCCGGCCCCGGGCCTCCAGCCCCCCAAGAAGCGGGACCCTCAGTGGTTCGGACACCCTGTCCCTCCCAGGGCTTCCGCTGCTGATTCCGAGCCCGCGGTTCCCGCCGCCAAGCTGTCTGTGGCTCAGGGCCATGAGGGGAAGCGAAGAAGCACCGTGGCGCAGCTCAGCACCGTCCTGAGCAGGGCCTGACCACTCTCAGACCCCAGGGGGGCACCTCTCGTTATGGCTGAACGGAGTCCCCCAAAAGCTATGGCGGGGTCTTAACCGCCAGCACCTGAGAATGCGGCTGTATGTGGAGACCAAGTCCTTAAAGAGGTGATGGCGTTAGATGAGGTCATCGGGGTGGGCCGTAACGCAATCCGCCCGTGTCCCCAGGAGAGAGGTTAGGACACAGCCTCCCTCAGAGGCAGGCCATGTGAAGACACAGGCGGACGCGTCATCTGCAAAGAGGTTCTTCCCCCACAGCCCTCCGCAGGAGCCAACCCTGCCAAGCCCTCGATCTCCGACGTCAGCCTCCAGGCTGTGGGAATAAATGTCCGCCTGGCCCTTGGTGCTATGACCCGGCTGCCCCAGCACAGTGACCCACCTCTTACAAATATTCAGGCCTCGTTCCCAGTCCCGTAATTCGAGAAGCGTGCAGGCCCACTCCCACGTCCAGCTGTAAGCATGGCGCTGCCGCCCAGGGCCTGCCCCAGGGCCTGCCGGTGAACCGCTGCCGGGCCTTCCCGAGCTCAAGGGCAGACCCGTCACAGACGCCCGCAGACCCTCTCTCCCCAGCACTGGCCCTATTGTCCCTCTTCGTCATGAACTAGCCGGTCCGGTGGTCTGACATTCAGATATCCTCCCAGGCAACCCCCCACCCTCCATCTTGGTGGAAACCCCCATATTTCCAACAAAGCCTTTGCACGGGAACAGAAACCGAGGTCCACCATCCTCCACACCCTCAGTGGTGGCCGGTGACCGTGTGCGGACGGGCTGCCATTTCGTTTACGCGTGGACTCAGCGCCTTTCACGCCTCTGCACCTCCCCCACACGGTGTCCACGTCACAGCGGGGAAGCAGCATGGGACCCTGCGACGGCATCAAGCGGCCCCGCAGCTGTGCCTCCAGCGTGGAGCTGCGCTCGTGACCCGCAGTCCCGGCCCCTGGGAGCCCGGGAGGAGGCGCCGCCGCGGTCGGCCACTCCGCCCGCCGCCCCGTCCCGCCGCGCTCAGAGCCCGGCGGCCTCAGCTGGCCTGTCTGAGGGTGGGTGTAACCTCGGGCAGACGGGGGCTGGCGATGGCAGAAGACATTAAATACGCCAGAGATGCATCGCTTTTGACGTCTGATGCGTGGTCTGAATTACGGGCTAAGAACCGCTGCGTTCCAGGTGGATTTCGGTCATCCGCACTCAGAGCGCATCGTGAAGCAGAACTAAGAGGCGGCCGCCAGCTCCCTCCCTTCCTCCTTGCCCGTCTGCTCTCCCACCCCACAGGCGAGCACCCCCGTGCAGCGCGCAGAGCGGCCCCGGCCTGCTCCCAGGCAAACAGGAAGGCTGGGCTTTACCAGGCGTGAGCCCCGGTGTTCGGTCTGCGTGTGGAGAGTTCTCCGAGTCAGGCAGCTCCGGAGGACACGCTCTCTGAACAGGACGGACTGCTGAAAACAAAGAGGAGAGGAGAGAGAGAGCGAGAGCATGGCCTCTCCCAAATATTCCTCAACTACCTAACATAATGCAGGTGGCAACGTGACGCAGAACCAGGACCAAGCCTCATGCTGGCTGAGCAGACACACCTCACTCACGGTAGGACTCTGGCTGCTTGACCGGCTCCTCCTGGCTCTTGCTGTAGACACGGCCTGGACGAGCGTGTCTGGGAGGTGCCCCGGCCCACGGCCGATCTGATGTGAGCCGGGAGCCCAGGGCCGCTGGCGACAGACATCCTGCTGACAGCGACACGGCGGGGCAGAGCCAGCCCGCGGCCTGGGAGGCACCGCCTCAGAGGGTGCCCGGCGCCAGGAGCGGGGCGCACACCCTGCGGCACCTCGATGACATCACGAGTGAGAACACAATGCCGCCACTCCTGCCCACGCTGAGCTCGCCCCGATGCTGAGAGAAAGGGCTGTATCCCCTCAGCGGGTTACTGAACGAGGCCAGGAAGCAGCAAGGGTATTTTCACGAGTCTAGCTAAAATTTCAGATTAGACAAACACAGTCCTCTTTTTGAGGCTTTAAGGGGCTACCTTTAGTCCCTGGGTAAATTCATTTACAGGGACCACCTCGTCCTTCTTTCGGCCGAAAAACAGGACATATTACTTTGCTAATAATCATCTGTTGCCAGTCCAACCTCAGCATTTGTAACCACCAAGAAGTCTAAAAATCTAAGAGGAGGAGTAAAATCATCACTATTTGCAGATGACAGGTCTGTATCCTATAAACCCAAGAGAAGCCGCTGTAACCGAAGCACTACCGTGACCAGGGACAGGTGCAGAGTGGTGGAGAGAGGAAACACAATGGACAGAGATCCATCCACGTTCTCGGAACATCCGATAACGAGCTCTAACTGAAGTCACTGAGGGCACCACGACAACAGAGAGGTGTAGTTATTTCTGACTTAGTGGTTCCAGGACCCTGGCCCCAGGGGGTCATCTGAGACCCTGGAGCAACCCAGGCTGGCTTCAGGGCTCCCCCCACAGACAGAGGCCTCGCAGCCTCCCCACTAAGTGAGGGTGGAAGGTGGGCCCCACGGCAGTGGATTCATAGCCCCAGGCGCAGACTGGCCGACTGCAGCCACTCGAATGACCCCAGCGGAGACCAGCAGCGGGACCGCCCCACGGGGCCCAGCCCAGATTGCTGAGCCATGGAATCCGTGAGCCAATAAGGCGGTGGCAGCTCTGAGCATTGCATCTAGGGTGGTTTGTTAGATAGTGATACATGATACAGGAATGACACACGAACCAGTCTTTCTAAGATCCTTTATAAATGCAACTGAATCCTAATTAAAATACCAACAGGTCCCCAGCCTGCCCTGGAACTAGACAGGCAGATCCTACAGCTCATATGGAAAAGCAAACAGGACAGAGAAGCCGAGAAACCGTGAGAAAGAGCCAGGAAGTAGTAGCCTACAAGATATCCCAGCTGCTACAGAGCCTCGATAATGCAGGGTGAGGCCTGGGCCTCCGAGCCGACAAGCAGACCCGTGAAGGCAAGCAGGGCTGGCGCCCGCACACCCCACAACCACCACCCACACCCGCATGCTGGACAACCTGCCTTACACATGCACTCACTTCCCGTCGTGTCTGCACTTGGGCACACTTGTCTTTCTATTGCGTTTAATGCTGTTACAATGAACAGAACCCAAAATGGACTTAACGCCATTACCAGGCTCATGAGAATCCTAGCATCACATATTTTCTCAACCAATGGGTAAAAAAGATCCAATTAAATGACATACGAAAAGCTCCCCTCAGGCCCCACAAGTACCACGCAGCCTCTGTGGGCTCCCCCACCACATGACGCCAGGTGGGAATCGAACCCTAAGAGGGCACCCCAGCCCCAGATCTAAGCCCTAAAGGAACCCCACCCCCTCTTGGAACTGCTGGTCTGGGATGTACGTGGGACCCCGTTCCAGTCAGTGGGACACAGGGAAGAAGTCCGCAGGGACTTCTAGGAAGGCATCTGCTCTCCTAGGATGAGACAGATCCCTCTGGCAACGCCCTTTGCCCTTGGCCCTCTTCAGCGAGGAAGGGTGTCCCAGCCTTCCTGGGATCCAGAAGACCCACAGTGTGGACAGGAGGAAGCCCCTGGTCCTCTGAGGCCGGAGACCACGCAGGCAGCTCCCGTCTGCAAGAGGCAGAGAGGACGGAGTGGCAGGATTTAACTCCTGGCTCCCCACCGCCATTTCTGTTACTATTACTCGCGCAGGTCTGCATAGACCACGTCGGTGCTCTGTCCCGGTTTGCCGCACGGACGACACGTGCTACCTGTACGTACATTTGTGACCAGGAGCACGGCTTCTTCATCTTGAACCTCTCACACCCCATCACGCCACGCCCATGAAAAGGTTCCTGGAAGAACAATGGGACCAGAGCCTCTGGGAGCGCGTCCACCCAAGAGTCTCCTCTGAGAGCCTCAAACTCTGGCCCGACACAGACAGGTCGCGGTCTCTGGGGAGCAGGTGCACAAAGCTCGTGGGAGAAGTGGCTTGGGGCTCAGAGAAAAGGGAGCCGCCAATGTCGCCGGACTCATTGGAGACCCTCCAGGCAAGAGGCTTCCAGAAGAGCCACATTGATCAAAGCGGCCCCCGCCCCAGGCCACCCCCCTGGTGGTGGTAACACTCATCCCCAGCAGGTGCCATCTGAGAAGGGAATGGGAACCGCGGACCAAGGACAAGGACAGTAGGCCTGTCACCCCCCGGTGGTGGCTGCCGGGTCTGTTCCCACCGTCACGTCTGTGGAAGCCTGGCAGGTGGGGGAGGCCAGAGCTGAGCGTGCACAGCAGGGGAGGGGGGGGTGGGCAGCTGCTGAAGGACCTCCGGGCCCCCACCGCACCCCACCTACCCCAGCTCTGCAAGCTCCAGCGTCGTTGGTCCCTCTGAGGTGGTTCAAATGGTTTTACTGGCTGCAGCAGTGATGTTCATGGTGGGAGGGATGTGAGAAGCTCCCACAGCCTGGTGACTACACACTAGATCTGTGACAAGTCCCTGGGCCTGCAGGACGCAGCAGGCGCTCCTCACACCAAGGCAGCTGGTGGTGCCAGAGCAGAAGAATGCTCTCCAGCGGGGGCAGATTGTGGCAACCGAGTCCCAAAATGCATGCATGCACACACAGGTTCTCATACGCGCATGTGCACACATGTACACCCTCTCATACACAGAGGCACACATGTGCACACGCGCACACAATGCTCTCATACATGCATGCGCATACGTTCTCATGCTCTCGTGCACAATGCTCGTACACAAAGGCACACACGTGCACACATGTGCTCGTACACGCACATAAGCATGTGCACCACACGCTCATGAAGGCACACACGCGTGCACATGTATGCACAGTGCTCTCATACATGCAGGCACACGTGCACATGTGATGTACATGTGCTTTCACACACGCATGCATGCACACTCATGCACACACGCATGCATGTGCACACGTGCCCTCATACACACACAATGCACACTCTCATAATGTATGCACACGTTCTCACATGCATGAATGCACTCATGCATGTGCACACGTGCTGTCATACGCACACACAACACATGCTCTCATGCATGCACACACATGTTCTCATACACATGTGAATGCACTCATGCACACACGCATGCATGTGCACATGTTCTCATACGCACACACACAATGCACACTCATAATGCATGCACACACATGTCATACACGCGTGAATGCACACATGCATGTGCACATGTGCTCATACACATGCACACACAATGCACTCTCATAATGCATGCACACAGATGTTCTCATACACGCATGAATGCACACTCATGCACACGCATGCATGTGCACACGTGCTCTCATACACATGCACACAATGCACACTCATAATGTATGCACACACATGTTCTCATACACGCATGAATGCACTCATGCACACACGCATGCATGTGCACACGTGCTCTCATACACACACACAATGCACACTCTCATAATGCACGCACACACATGTTCTCATGCACGCGTGAACGCACACTCATGCACACGCATGTGCACATGTGCTCTCATACGCACACACAATGCACTCTCATAATGCATGCACACACATGTTCTCATACACGTGTGAACGCACACTCATGCACACACATGTGCACATGTGCTCTCATACACATGCACACAATGCACACTTTCATAATGCATGCACACACATGTTCTCATACACACGTGCATGCACACTCAT
>NW_023270699.1:2424049-2444628 GCF_011800145.1 Mirounga leonina
AATGCATGCACACACATGTTCTCATACACACGTGCATGCACACTCATGTATGTGCACATGTGCTCTCATACACATGCACACACAATGCACACTCTCATAATGCATGCACACACATGCTCACTCATGCACGTGTGCTCTCATGTGTGCACATGTACGCACACACATGCACATGTATGCACACGCATGAACACGTGCTCACACACATACAAAAGTCACAGCTAAGTTGACTTGTAATTTTGTGACAATGAACTACACATTATAATAATGGCATTCTACTTTTAGAGAAACAAACGAGGGTTTGCTCTAGAATTATTCAGTAAATTGGTTATTAATGCACTTTCCTACAAGTACAATATATTCCACAATTTAAAAAATTATATGGGAGCTCTGGTTTTCCCTGGGATGCAGAGAGCTCATCACTCCCACCCTGACAACAAGAAGAAAGCCAGACAAACTGCACGTTCATAGCTTTTCTTGGCCCACCAGAGATCTGAGGTCACAGGACAGCCAACTGACAGGAAATCTAAGGCAAGATGCAGAAATGACCCCTCGGTTCCCTGAGGGTTCCCTGGGGCAGACTTGGGGTTTGGGAAGAGGAGCTCAGCTAGAACAGCAGACCTGGCGAGGGCCAGGGAGAGTGTGGTGTCCCAGAGCTGCCGGGGGGGGGGGCTCCCCCTCCTCCCCTTCTCTGTGACCTCATCCCATCCCTAGCAGGTGGTGCAGGGGTGCCTGGGGAGAGTCCTGGGAAAGCTTTTCAGTACAAACTCCAGAATACATGGGTATTTAACAGTGTTTACTATGTAAGAATGCAAACCTTAAAGGATGAACAAAGCCATTTACAAAGATAAAAAATGTCACATTAGCCATGAAAGAGGCATTGTGATTAAAAACTAGATTTAAGAGTGGTAGGGATTTGGGACGCCTGGGTGGCTCAGTCGGTTAAGCGGCTGCCTTCGGCCCAGGTCAGGATCCTAGGGTCCTGGGATCGAGTCCCACATCGGGCTCCTTGCTCAGCAGGGAATCTGCTTCTCCCTCTCTCTCCCTCTGCTTGTGCTCTCTCTGTCAAATAAATAAAACCTTTAAAAAAAGAAAAAAAAGAGTGGTAGGGACTCAAAATGAGATGAGTGAAATGGGTTTCAAATGGCCGTCCTCCACCCCCCTCAGGGCTGCGGGAGAGCCCCCACGTGTCCCTTCCCGTCCCGGACACAGGCACGGTTTGGAGAAGGGCACCTGTCACTCCGCAGCTGACTCTTATCTGAGCTTCCTGTCTGAGCATAAACTCAGAACACCTCAGATATATATGGTTTATAGTACAGTCTCCAAAAACATCCATCAGACCTATGCAACACAGTAAGTAGAAGGTGAATGAAGACAGTCCTCCATGAAGGCCAGCATCCCGCTACCCCGGGGCGCCGGCGGTCACCGACGCAGGAGGTGCACAGAGCAATGTGCCCGAGCTCACATGGCCTCGGGCAGCGGGGCCTGGGCATGGCCAGCACCAGGGCAGGGGGGCAGGGCACACCCTGCCCCTTCTTCCTTCCCTGCTGTCACCGTTCCCCAGACGGCAAAGCGGAAAGGGTCTGTGCTGGGGGGCCTCGCACACCACCGGGTCCGGCCCCCAGGCTGCCCCGTGCTGCCCCACCCCCACGGAGTCACGGGGACTGTGCTCTCAGGGACGCGCCGGGCACAAGAGGCTCCACGAGCCCTGGGGAGCGGGCCTGGGCTCGGCTTCCATGGCAGCTGCTGGACCCTGCGCGAAGCAGGCACCGCTCACCTCTGTGCCGCACCCCCGGGAGCTTCTCACTCTGAAGTCAGGTTTTCCAGGACAGATCGGGAAGTGCGTGGAGTCCGGGGAGATATTATGGGCAGTCGCATCCTGTGGGCCCTCCCGGCCCTCCCACCATTTCTAAGTAGGTGTGGAAACCCAATTCCTGGATCTTCCTCCCTTGCTCTCTCTGAAGATGGCCTCTTTCCCACGCTTTCTCTTTTCCTCTGCTTTCCCCAAACTCCCAACAGTTGACACCCAACCTGTTTTGTGCCCCAGTTTCTCTGTAATGGCAGCCAAGGCCCACAGCAGCACCCTTTCTTATATGAATCCCAGATGACCCCACAGCCATGCCTCCCGGGCCAGTCCCTCTCCAGTCCCCCCCGCCGTCCCCTCCTCGCGGCCCTGTGGAGGCTGGGGGCCCGCAGGCATGGGGGCCCGGGGAGCATTCAACCCCAGGGCAGGACGGCCACAGGGTGGGGAGGAAGGTCTCTAACTGTCCCCTCACCCTGGGCGTCCACCCCCTCATCCGACTTGTTCTCATCCTGAGCCACGGCAGGAGCAGTTTTCCTATATGCATAGAGGAGTGCTGGTCCTATTTCCTCACCGGAGAGTGAGCAGAGAGCACTCCTGGTCTGGGACCCAACCTGGAGCAATGGTGCCCAGAGGACAGCGACCCCCATTGGGCAACCGCGGCTCTCCTGTGCTAGGTCTTCCCAGCTCCCTCCCGTTACACTGATCTGTCTACACTGTAACACCCACAGCCATGGGCCTACTGATGGGACCACGAGATACTGTGCATGCCTACCAGAAGCACTGTGTCAGCACTGTGGACCCACCACGGCACCCAGGTCATGGGAGCATTCTGGCCAGAAACTTTGGGTCAAGAGTAGGGGAGCACCACAGACTTTCCCTAGAACGTGATGCTTCCGCACAGTCCAAAATGTGGCCACTTTACAAATTTCACAGAATTTTGATCCTGGGACCAAGAAAAGTAAACTTGGATTCCCTGATCCTTCGACTTCTCCCTGGACCCTTTCCCTCCCCACACAGCTCTGGCTGAAAGGAATGATGCTCTCAGTAAGAATGTGCCGACTTACGGTTTTCACCTTCTTGCCACTTTCCCCAATCTCTGCCTGCACCTTTGTAATTCGGTCCTTTATTAAATCCTCCTCTCTCTGAACCCCGTTTCTTCTCTATCAGAACCAGAGAGACACAAAGAATGAAGACAGAAATTACAGCAGTCTTGAGATAAGCCAGTTTTCAGAAAATGTGACTCCTGCTCATCCTTTGTGAAAAGATCACTTGAGGATGTAGTCCTGCAAAACAAAAAGGAAGCTAACAAAGAGAAAGGCACGGGATTTAAGAGAAAGAATTCACCCAGTTATGCAATGAAAGGAAATGCCAGGATAACCACCTTATGAATGGCCCAGAAAGAAACTGCTCCAAACCAGAACGGGAAATCTTTCAAGACGAATTTCTTCAGCCAAAAATAATACTAAGGGGGGCGCCTGGGTGGCTCAGTCAGTGAAGCGTCTGCCTTCGGCTCAGGTCATGATCTCAGGGTCCTGGGATGGAGCCCCTCATTGGGCTCCTTGCTCGGTGGGGAATCTGCTTTTCCCTCTGACCCTCCCCCCGCTCTGCTTGTTTCTCTCTCTCATGCTCTCTCTCATATAAAATCTTTTTTAAAAAAGAATATGATTAAGGAGAGAAGATTTTTGGTCTTGAGGGAGGAATACGTTTCCTTTCTCAAAAATAAAAAGCAAAGCAATTAATATTTTCAAGTAATAAAAAATGCTATGCTGGGAAACTGTGATCCAAACACAGATCACGTTAACATGGGGCAGGAGTTTCCACAGCTGGTTTCACGTGGGACTTGATCTTCCTCCTTCAAGCAGCAAAGACTTAATGACTCTAACCAAAGATCTAGAACAGTGCCTGGCATGTGGTAGCTACTCAGTAAATACCTGCCAGAGATCTGAGCACAATTAGTAAATCAAGGAACAGAGCATATGCCAACTATTCAGGATCATAAGCAGGAACAGCAGTGTGAGTAGAAGACAGGTGGGAGCTCACCTTCCTTGAAACCAGGGCATATTATATTTTGGAGAAATAAAAACGTAAAAACATTTTAACGTCTGGGTTAATTTTGAATATGAGATATCATTTTTAAAGATGAAACAGTCTGTTTGTCACTTAGTCAAGTGAGAATGACCTGGAGAAAGTCAAGTCAGCCAACATGCCAGTCCCCACACCCACCATGTTGCTCTCCACTGAAAAGGAGGAGTGGGTGCTGGAAGCAAGCATATTGGGCCCAGGGCTCAGGAAACCATTCTTGTCCCAGGTCCTTGGCCTCCACACGTGACGTGATCATTTTGAATTTCAGTTTCTTATTTGAAACTGAGGATAAGATAACCTTTACTACCAGTACCACAGGATGGCTCTGTTCGAGTGTTCTTAAAAAAATCTTCAAGTTATAGGGTCCCTCCCTACCTCATAAACACACTGATGTCTAAAAGGTCCTTGCTAAGCCAACTTTTAACGGGTATTCAGGTTCCCAAGCCAGCAAACAAGGGTGCCATTTTCTGTACAATAGATACTTGAATCATTTTGAGCATCTGTAAAACCCCACAATTCAGACACTAATCCTAAGAAATGACTTGCTACAAGAGGGTCTCACAGTCACATCAGTTTGGGAAATCCCGTATGCTCCACTCCATGCTGAAGACACCTGATTCATGCTCAAGAGCTCTACAGAGAAGAAACGGTCTGACCCATCACTTTCTCAAATTGTGTGTTCAGGGGAGCTTTTAGTATCTCTAACTCGTAAGCTTCATGAATTCAGACCCACTTTCCCTCGGGCAGTCAACGTCAGTGAGATTTTAATTCTTTACACACACACACACACACACGCACACGCATCTAATTAGAAGTCACTAACTTTTTAGAAACAGCTACGGCTATAATTTCAAATAACGGCTTTGGTACTAGTTTGTCTTTCCAAAAAGAACCCAGAGGGATAACCATACTTCAGCTATGACAATGCGGGACCTTATCCACAAACCAGCCGAGGTGGGGACAGGCAGGCGCTCGTGGGGAGGGGACCCGCGGGGACGCCAACAGCGTGCTAGAAGGAGAGCACCCTCGGCCTCTGCCAAACGTCTTCATACGTTGCAGACAAGCTGCTAAAATGTTTCTCCTACGAGGGCAGTTTTTAGCGGCAGGGATCTTTACTCTTTAAAAATGAGGAAAATGCCTAAGCCACCATATCAAATGGCATTTAGTCCAGTGACCTCGTTAAATATTCGAGATACGAGAGGAGGGCAACACAGCTCTTCCTGATTTCTCCCCGGAGGCCATGAGGCCAGCCGCTGCCTGGATCCCAGACCGCCTCCTGGTTCTCAGCCTCCCGCACACGACGCCACTCCTAAGCAGTGAGAAGGCGCAAAGTAGATTTTACTGGGCTCCCAGGTCATGCCCCGTGATGGGGGGTCGGCAGGCTCCTTTACCCCGATTTCATTCAACAACTTAAAGAAGCACAAACAAGGGCACCTGGGGGGCTCAGTCGTTAAATGTCTGCCTTCGGCTCCGGTCATGATCCCGGGGTCCTGGGATCGAGGCCCGCATCGGGCTCCCTACTCCGCGGGAAGCCTGCTTCTCCCTCTCCCACTCCCCCTGCTTGTGTTCCCTCTCTTGCTGTGTCTCTCTCTCTGTCAAATAAATACAAAAAAAGATTTAAAAAAAAGGGGCGCCTGGGTGGCTCAGTTGGTTAAGCGACTGCCTTTGGCTCAGGTCATGATCCTGGAGTCCTGGGATCGAGTCCCGCATCGGGCTCCCTGCTCGGCGGGGAGTCTGCTTCTCCCTCTGACTCTCTTCCCTCTCGTGCTCTGTCTCTCATTCTCTCTCTCAAATAAATAAATAAATAAAATCTTTAAAAAAAAAAGAAAAGCAGCACAAACAAGTCCAGTGTGCATTTCACCATGAGGCTCAGGAAGGTGTGAAGTCTGAAAGCAGGTGCACGCCGGCGACGTGGCTGCACAGAACAGTGGCCGGCAAGAGACGGTAGGTGTGAGCGTGGGAGCGGGAACCCACGTCCCCTACACCTCACACGTGGGTCCTGGGGGTCCTGCACCCAAATGTTAAGCGAGGCTTTCTGAGAAAAGCATGGCTGCCCCCCTCCGCCCCAGCCGCTGTGCCCCGACGTGCCGCTCTGCAGACAGACCTGCTGGGCTCCCACGAACCTCACTCGCGGGCCAGGGGCTCCGCACGGCGTCTTCTGCGACCCCGCAGCTACGCCACGCTGCCTTCAGAGAGGTGCTCCGGCACGGGGTGGTGAGATCTACCCCCCTGGCCACACTCTGGCCGCGACCAGCCCTCTTGCTAGTGATGGGCTCACCCCTGGGCCCGCGGAGCAGACCGCTCTGGACAAAGTCCTCGCCTGCAAGAGGGCAGAGGGCAAGAAGGCCTGTCTCCTGGATACTGTGATGTCGAGGGGAGGCGGCGGCTGCAGCCGTCTGAGGGGGCCGGGCCGTGCAGCAACGCCATCAAAAGAACGTGGCTCTCCGACGGCATCTTGAAGCAGGACTTAGTATCTGCAACTGAAAACTCCCCACCGGAGGCCATGAGCCTTCTCCTTGAAGGGCTTACAAATGCACAAAGCTGGAGGCCTCTTGAACAGAACGCAGTGCTCCTCTCCCGGCCCCTCCCGTGGACCGTCGGGGCTGCCACAGCGGGGAGGCCTCCTGCCATGCCGGCCGAGTGCTCGCCAGCCTGCAGCGGGACCCAGGGAAGGAAAACCCCAACATTTTCTCCCAGTTCTGAGCGTGGAGGACAAGGACAGCAACAAGGGCTGCCTGACTCCTCCAGACAGGTCACAACAAGCCGCAAAAACATTCTCCAATCTGGACTGTCCACGTGTGGATGGAGTGCTGAGTGGCTGGGACACACGTGGAGACCTGGAGAGGTGGGCGGTCTGTGGGGTGGGTCAAGCCTGACCATATGGCCTGCAGGTGGCCCGTTCTCAGAGTCACGCAAGCTACCTCCCCGCTCCTGACCTCCACTCGCCATCCATTACAGGGACGTGGGGGAGGGCATCTTCACTGCCGCCACATCTGGGCTGATGGTCCCCCCACTCTCCAGAGTGTCCTGAAGTTGATGATAAAAGTCAGTGATGGCTCCTCCCAGGGGGGCTCCGTGGGGCCTAGGGAAACACCTCACACTCACCAAGGCCCAGAACTCCTTTAATAAGGGACGAAAGTCCTTCTTTCCCTCACCTGGGCTAATTCCTCCCCTAAATCACTCGTGTGTTTATCTCCCTGTGTAATTCTCTTTGTAAGTTCTACCCTGTTTACATAAGATCTAAACTGCAAATACCTGTGGGGCGTAAATTCATTCTAAAACAATACAGAGTTTGGGAGGAAAGGGCTCCCAGGTCCTGGTGGGCAGGAAAGGGCCACCGGGTCCTGAAGGACACTCCCTGCCCCCTCTGATGGCCGTGTTCCCTCCTCCTCCTCAGAAACAGAAGAGGCGTTAATCGGATCAACAGGAGAGAAGGCTTCCAGAGAGGAGAATTCCCAACCAGACCGCGTGTGTACTGAAGAAAACAAAACTAATGTGGGATAGAACCTTCAGAAGAGCTGATGTCTCTCCACCGGAAATCACCCCACCCTTGGCTCTAAGACATAAAGCTACCCCAGACCTGGGGTTCTGGGTTTCCCCAGAGCCACCCTGTGGGAGAAACGCCAGCCTCATGAGGCTCACTGCCGTCACCTGGTGCCCTGGGTGTAGACTGTCTCGTGCAGACAGGGCAGACACAGTACCCATTTTACAGGTGGGAACGGATGACCCAGAGCACACACGCCCATCCACCATCACATCCTCGTGTGGGTCAGGCTGGAGAACCCCAGACTCGTGTGGCCCGCACCAGCTCCAGACTCCCCACCTCCCAGCAAGAACTGTGTGCGCGCGGGTCCTGCTGCTGATTCGCCATAAACCAGGTCAGCATTTACGGGTACAACAGGGTGGCGTCCTCCAATGGGTACTACCACCTTCTACTTCATTCACGGATCACCCTGTAGACCCCCAGCACCCACAGCGGGTGGGCGGGGGGATCAGAGGTGAGGGAGCGGTGGGGAGCGGCCCCTGAATCTTCTCCAGGAATGTCCCAAACAAAGAAGCATCCGCGGATACCCTACCTGGCGCGGTGGGGGTCACCTGGGCCAAGCTCCGGACACGACTTCCCTGCCAACCATGAGGTCCCCATCCCAAGCATGCGGGACACGGACAGCAGGAGGGGGGCAGCGCTGCAGCCGCAGGGCCGGGACAGCCCAGAGCCCGCCAGGCCCAACTCACCAGTAGAAGTAATAGGCCAGGGCCACGGCTACCAGGGTAGTGCACACCCCCGAGAAAAGGTAGGCTGAGTAGCTGGACAGCATCTTCGGACCCGTGAAAATGTGTGCGAAGGAGACCAGCGGCCTGAGTGGCTGTCAGCCTCTGGCCGGCGGATAAGGACGAGGGATTCCGTCCAGAGCGACGCTGCCTGCGTCCGATAGGCCGGGGCTGCCAAAACGGTCTGCTCAGCGAAAAGGGGAGCATGCACTTCCGGGTGCCCCCTTCCGACCCAGCAGCACGCTGTGAGTCTCGGAGACCAACTCGGACAAAACCGGGCCTCCCTGCAATGATGCCCACCAGACCAGCCTCTCCTTCTCCTGCTGTGGGGCCGGCCCGGGGCCCACTAATCCAATAAGCAGCTTTGCCGGGAGCTGAAAACAGGGGGCGTCACGGGGCTCGGCCAGGATGCAGCTCAGCAGGCCCCGCCCGGGCACCTGACCCCGAAACTGCAGACCCCAGAGTGCGCACACCGTCTCTCCCCGACCTTTCCAAGGCTGACAACAGCACAACAACCCCTACACGGCGGGGCCGGGGGCGGGGCTGTGCGCCCAGCTAGTGGGGTGGGGCCTCCGAGGGATGGACAGACACTCTGTATTTGGGGCCAGGTCCCAGGCTCATGGGTCCCAGCTGTGACACACAAGGGCTCCTGGACCACATGTACAACACCCAGGTCCCAACTCCAGCCCTTGTTCTCAGGTAAAGGACCGTGGGGAAGAGCCACATGTCTCACTCTCGGGAAAACAGCGCTGCAGAAATGGAGATAATGAGCGAAGGTGGGAGGGTGTGTCCTTCTCCCCGGTCTCCCCGCCTGAGGCTGCTGAGGTGACATCAGGTGACCCGGGACAGAAGTCTTCCCAATGAAGGAGGCCTCAGCAGACACTGGAGGAAGGGGGAGGGGAGATTTGACGGTGGGAGCATCCTGAGGATTCTCCTGGCCGGTGTACCTTCCTTCGGGGCTATCACGCTGTCCTGGGACGAAATGAAGTCACTGATTTGGGCCGCCTCCATGGCACCTGACACAGGAGGCGGGCCCAGTGCCCCCATCTGCCCAGCGTGGCCACTCCAGCCCCTGATGCCCTACACCCTGCACGGCTGGCAGGGAGTCTGCAGTGTGGGCACGTCCCGGGGGACCCCAAGGTGGTGGTCCTGGGCCTCTGGACAGCTCCTTCTAGAGGCTTCTGTCATCTGGCTTCTGGCCCGAGAAGCGGTCATTACCCTCCGCGGGAAGGGGCTCTGGAGGATTGCCCTGAGCATCATGTTGCTGGCTAAGGCTTTCCGAGTCCTTAATCCCCAAAGTGGCTGGAGGAGCTGCTGGCCTTGGAGGACCAGCTCTAAAATAGCTGTGCCGTCGTCCTAGGAGACAGCGGTGCCCCGGAGGTGCTGAGAGCCCGAGCAACAATCCTGATCCCTGCCAGGCATCCAGATGGCTGCCTTTCTACTAAACCATGAAAAGAAGACCCTCCTCTTGCAGAGAGCTGCTCAGTAGGTGCAGAACCACCCCTCGGGGGACCCTGTGTCTGTGACATGTGGGGATGCCGGCCTGTGAGCTTGTGAAGCCCCATGGCTGAGCCAAGGTCTCCACGAAGGGCAGCAGGTGCCCCTGACTTGTCCCGTGAGGTGGCACCTGGAACTGACCTTTGCCCAGGCCATGCCCCGCATGCACACACCTGCGCAGGCTTTCCAAGGCCAGGCTGGTTCCCTCCTTGGGAACGGCTTCTGGTGGCCGGTGACTCCTGTGCTCCAGCCGCCCCCCCGCCCCCACGGCACAGCCAGAATGACGTGTCTGAAGTAGACACTGGGTCACAGCCCACCCCCAGCTGCCTCTGCCAGCCCCCCAACACACCTGCCAAATTCTAGGCCCCTGAGACGCACCCCATGTCCTGTCCTTGTCCCCAGGCTCCTCTATGTTCACAGGGTGGGTCGTGGGTGCACACCCCCACACAGCTGCAGGCCCCCCTGACCGGCTCGGCCACGAGACTGGAACCCCAGGGGCTCCTCTGGGCCACGTCCAGGCCTGTCAGCGCCTTCCTCCAGAGGCTGTGGCACCCTGTTCACGGGGGTCCGCTTCGCTCCTGTTTTCCACCGGACTCTGGGCCCCCGGAGGACAGTGACGCACTCACCCTCTGTCCGAGTGCTTCGAACGTGGGGGAGAGAACCGGAATGGTCAGACTGAAGCAGAGCCACTCCCGAGCCTCTGGCGTCCCGTTTCCACGCTGGGCACGACGTGGGCCACAGGCGTGTGGTGCTCTGGCTGAGGGACTGTGGCCCTTGGGGGCTCCGGTGCATGGTGGCAAGAGCCCCTTCCCTCCCAGCGGCACGGCAGGAGGCCCGCTGTGTTGGCCCTGGTGAGATGGTGCTCAGCACAGCCTGGATTCTGACCCCAGATGAGCCTCAGTTTCCCCTACTGGGAGGTGTGAACGACTGTTACTCCAGGGGTGGGGTGAGGATGACATTTAAGAGGCGAGTGCAGGGAAAGTGCTGGGTCCTTCCCAGCCCCCTTCCTGGGGAGGACAATGGCCACAGAGATGAAAAGAAATACCCAAGATTTCTCTCCGGGCTCAGAGCCAAACCAGAGCAAAGCCTCAAACCTGTTCTTGGTGACACCAACTGTATGGGACATTGAAATAGGTATAAATCTTATTACTCTCTTTATATTTTGTGTGTAAAATTGAGAACGTTTAGATCCTGGCTGTGTTTGTTTTGAAATAAAGATGCCCCCGCAGCTCTGTTTCTGTTGGACGGAGGCCCCACCGGGCAGGCTCCTGACCCGGGCCTGGGCCACGCCGTCCTGGCCTGAGGGCCGCCCCCACTCCCGCCGGGTGCGCGGCCCCCACTCTCCACGCCGCCTTGTTAAAGGCAAGGGGAACAAAGCTAACTTGAGCACACTGCACAAGAAAATGTCACAGGAATCTAATCTCTAGATTATTTCCCTGGGCCTGAAAATCAGTGATTTATATCAAAATAGTACAAGAGCAGAGCAAAGACTGCGTTGATGAAAATCCTGTGCGGGGTCCTCAGAGAAGCAACAAAAAAGGTATCTTTCAAAACTATGTAGCACCTTTACTTCAGACTGAATAGTCTCTCCCAGGGAAGCTCACATTCCCTCTCTCGTACACCTGACAGGGAAGCTCGGGGGAGACTGACTCTTCTTAACCGGTGGGCTTCATTACAACCAGCAGACACGGGGCAATGTGCAATGACGGATATGTTGGGACAGTTACGCAGAGCGTCAAAGACTAGTTCTCCGTATTCCCTGCTGACCCCTTCGTCCAGCAGAGTGGCCCGTGATGATGATGAGGGGCCCCTAATGAGGGGCAGACGCTCTCCTGATCCGGGAAACGAGGTACCAACAAACACCCAGAAATAAAGTAGTCCTGGGTCATGCTCCGCAGAACTCTGACTGTCCCCAGAGAGTCAACCATCAGAAAGTTCATAAAGCACAAGCACCGGGAGGGAGGGGGGCAGGGAAGCCTGAGGCCAGGGGTGCAGAGAAAGGCCCCATGGGCCATGCGCTCGGCCTGCGGCGGCCACCACTCCCCCACGGGCTGCACAGCGAGTGGCGCCTCTCTCCAGCCTCCAGGACAGCGGACTCCAGGGGAGGGGCAGGTGGGGCAGTGCGGCCAGCCCTGGGCTCCCTGCTCCTTCTGTCCGCCTCCCTGCTATGAGCCCCCCGGCCCCATCCTGCTCTCCCCGCTCACCTCCAGTCCTGGGCCGTGCTCCGCAGAACTCTGACTGTCCCCAGCTAGCTTGGCCCCACACAGGAACAGATGCCCTGATACCAGCTTCACCTGAAGTCCTGGCCCCTCGGGGTGGGCAGCCCTCCCCCCAGACCGTCCCCGAGTCGGTTGCTGATGACCCGAGTTAACGGGGAGGGCTTGTTAACACTGCGGTGTGAGAGACGGCAGAGTCAACACGGGAGTGAAGAGAGACCACAGGGGCCAGGCCCAGACACGCTGGTGGGGGCTCCGGGGGGCCTTGCCCACATGCATGAAGCCCCACTGAGGCGCATCGGTGAGAGGACACAGACGTCCCACCCACACACATGGGTGAGGGGTCAGGCGGGCCACGCCAAGGCCAAGCCAAGTGACAGGTGCAACATGCAAATTACGCATTTAACGATCACAGTGGCTCTGCTATCCGGGAAGTGCCACCAACTCCAAGTCTCTGGGCCCCAAATCACCAAATAGCTGGCAGTCCCAGCATCTGAAACCAGATGTGGCTGACGTGGCCTCTAAGCACGCTGCTGCCCCCAGCGTGGCCAGTTCCACGCCAGGCCCCCAGAAGCGAAGCCAGCCGCTCCCCGGGGCGGGCAGGGCATCCTGGAGCTCGTCCGGACGTCTCCACGCCCCAGTCACATCACAGCCAATCACTATTCCCTGCAGTTCCCCACAGACACTGTTGGCTCCTGACGGCCGGGGCCTCAGGAAAACCCTGCTGCCCTAGGGCTGCAGAGCGAAGCGCAGAGTTTCCAGAAGGGAAGAAGTGCTCGGCGCCCTGCTGCAAGCCTCTTGCTGCCGGACTCACAGACACACGTGTCCTAGCAGTGAGACGCCCTCCCTACAAAGTCTCACCGCATTCATTAGGTTAACGAGACGCTGCCAGCCCACGGGGAACGCGCCATTTCACCAGCCTGTTTATCCAGATTTAGCGCAACATCAGAACAGGGGAAGAACCTCCGGGTGCCAGCAACACACTGGCGGATGAGCAACAGGGAGGAAAGGGGCCAAAGCATTCACTGGCCTCCCTGGAAGGCGTCCTTGGGCCCCTCCTGCGGACAGTGGCATGACCCACACCTCACCCCTGTCCCCCACTGACCGCTAGGACACGGAGCTCCTGGCGCTCGCCGGCAGCCCTTCTTTGGAAAGGTTATGAGCTTCCTGAGCGTCTCTGCTGGTCCCAGGAAGGAGCAGGGAGAGGCCCAAGCGCAGGGAAGTGTCCTCCAGTCCTGGGCACGTCCAGGCTGTTCCAGAGGACACGGCCAAGGGTGCAGTCCGCTCCACGCAGCTGTGGGAGGTGGGCAGGGTAGTACTCAACCCACTCCGCAGCTTTGAATGCGAGACCAAGTCAGAAAGGAGCAGAAAGCAAACTGCGTTCCTGGGAAGGCTCGCTGCTTGGACTCACTCTGGGGTAAACGAGACGGGGGTGGAGGATGCAGGGGTGACACCGGCACTCTCAGGGATGGCTGACACGAAGCCCTTCCAATCCACACCGGACACGTGGAGAACACGGGTTACTATGCAAACCAAACACAGGTAAACAGCCGAGGTGTGAGCGCAGGAAAACCGGCGGCCAAGTCTCAAGTGCTTTGAAGCATCTTCGGAAACTCTCAGCACCAGCCGCTGTTTGTGCGGCTTATAATTTCCGTGTGGCGCTGACGCAGGCCGGTCCGGACGACTGTGCACGGCGGGGTGTCAGGGCAGCAGGTGTCTGGGGAGAATGCTACCACTCCTGGGGAGGTGGGCCTGGAGATGCCCGGCCACTCTCAGACACAAGGGTCCACGTCCCACGCCTCCCACAGACGTCCCGGCCCTCGGCCGCCTCGGGGAACCATGCACTAGGGTAACAAGGATGCACACTTATTTTTCCAAGTCTCTGCACTTGAGACTGGTTGGCAGGCTGCGTGTCCCCCCTGCAGCTGCCGTCCAGGGGTGGATGATGGGGAGGAGGACGCGTGCCCGGCACTGAAGCCCCTGGGAGAACCACGAGGCAGCTGCTAGAGCGGCAACCTCCACCCAGGCTGGTACAAAGGAGCGCTACGGACAAATGTCAGCGTGCTATCCAAGTAGGGCAGCCGGGCATCGTGTCCGGAGCCGACACTCCTGCCCACGCACCCCTCCCAGGAAGCCTGATGCTGTGGCCAGGACCCAGCACCACCCGTTTGTCACTCATCCCCAAACACACTCCTACCCGGAAAGCAATTTGTAAATGAAATACAGTTTCAGACCTGAAATCTGTTTGACAACGATTGTGAATCTCAAAATTCATTTGCATCAGCTTGCTTGGTTCCTCATCATTTCAACTAAAAATCACTATTTGAAGTTCTACCGAGCCTTTACGCCAAGTGACTGGCGCACAGACAGCCCAGCTGGGGGGCTCTCTGCTCCCAGGCAGGGGGGTATGTAACCGCCAGGAAGCTGCCACCCTGCTCTTCCGAATGTCCCCACGAAAGCCAGCGCTTTCCCAGAGCACAGAACCCGGTGAAGCGCCCGCACCGGGGAGAGCCTGGGGGGTGCTCCGTCCATGCCCCAACTCTCTGGTTTGGTCTGACACGCTGACAGCACGCGGCACCTGGGAGCTGGCATACAAAGCCCTCCTGTACTCGGTGATGCCAGTGGTAAGAACACAGTTGCGTGGAGGACCCCTGTTGTTCCTGGTGGCACAGTGCCTGGTGGGGTCGGGGGACTGGAGGAGAAGCTGGGCTGGACCCCGCCTCCCACGGCTGCAGGATGTCCAGGGGCTGGACAGGTGCGGAGCAAGCCGAGGGCCCAGGAACCCCAGGGGCCTCGCTCCCCTGCTTGCTGTGGGCCACCAGCTGCAGGTGACAGGAGGGGCTGCCACGCAGGGACGTGTGCCAGACTGCTGTGCCCGGTGACCGGTGGCGGGACCACTAGTCTCCTGAGCGAGCTCCTGGGTGTCCTTCCCACCTCCACACACGTCTTCTCAGACAAGTGCGCTTTGCTGTTGCCCATGTCCCTCTCAGGAGCACGGAGCCGCCACGGGAATGCTGCAGAGGCCCTGGGGGGTCAGGCGACCACCGGGCCTGAGCCCCCTGAGCCGTCCCCTCTCCTGCAGAGGGCCTTACTCTCCCCTCCAGGAGGCTGCCCAGTAGCTAGACGGCTGCTACGTGTACCTGCTGCCCACCTGTCCCAGCTGCCCAGAGGGGAGCCTGAGTTCCAGAACCACGGTCAAGATGCTCTAACACACCTGGAGTTCGCAGTCCTACGGGGGGGTGACAACTGTTCAAGCTGCCTCTGCATTCACACTGTCACTGGGCATCCTGACGGCCCCGTGCACGTCCACTCGTTCAGCCCAGTCACACAGCAGAGAAAGAGCAGAATCAGGATTCTGACCCAGGCCATCTACCTGCAAAACCACTGCTTCCATAAGCAGGGACTGTGCCCTAAGCAACCAAGAGGCCCAACCAAGCAGAAGTCCCATTCTCTCCTCCCACCGAAAGGCAGGTCTCCCCGACGGCTGACCACCTGGGCTTCCAGCCAACGAAGGGGGCAGTGGAGGCGTGCCCACAGGGACACTGCTTAAAGGCGCGTTCTCTGGCTAGCTTCCAAAATCAGGTCTGCACAGATTGGGAAAAACTCCAAAGACACACCCTTCAATCTGGGACACTGGGATGTCACACCCACCCACGGGCTGGTGTAACCCATCCGCCCAGTTCTTCAGCTCAAATAAACATTTTAAAGTAAAAACACCCCAGGGACGCCTGGGTGGCTCAGTCGTTAAGTGTCTGCCTTCAGCTCAGGTCATGATCCCGGGGTCCTGGGATCGAGAAGCGCATCGGGCTCCCTGCTCGGTGGGAAGCCTGCTTCTCCCTCTCCCTCTGCCTGCAGATCCCCCTACTTGTGCTTGCTCTCTCTCTCCTCTCTCTCCGACAAATAAATAAAGTCTAAAAAAAAAAAATTTTCAAAGTAAAAACACCCCAGCTCTCGAGCCCTAATGAGATTTTGTAAATTAGTTGGGAGTACGACATTCTTGCTCTAAAAACGTGAGACCGTGCAGAAGCAGGGCAGGGGACAGGAGGTCAGCCATCGTCTCCCCGATGCCCAGGGCTGACCGCTGTTCTGTCTGTAGTTGCCAAATGCTGGCGCACACCGGACACCGAGTGGTTTTCTCACTCAGAGCCATCTGCCAGGGACTGAAGGTTTGTGCCCGCCAAGTTCACGAGCTGGAACCTGATCCCCGAGTGACGGCATTAGGAGGCGGGCCTTTGGAGGTGGTCAGGTCATGAGAGGGGAGCCCCCATGCTGGGGTCAGTGCCCGTAGGAAAGAGACCCCAAGAGCTCCCTCGCCCTTCCCCCATGAGGACCCAGCAAGAAGCCACCAGCTGTGAAGCAGGAAGGGGCCTCCCCGACACCAAATCTGCCGGCACCTTGATCTTGGACTCCCGGCCTCCAGAAGTGTGAGAAGTGCATGTGCGTTGTTGATGAGCGGCCGGCCCGTGGGACTCTGCCAGAGGCACCTCCAGCGGTGGATGTCACCGTCTGGTTCGCGCCCAGAGTCTGCCAGGGTCTGGCAGGTCACACACAGATAATGGAGTGACAGCTGACAGAGGACAAGGACTCAGCATTGCCCAGGTGCTCAGCTGCAGGTGCTCCACTCTCAGAGACCCCGCTGGGTGCCGCATCACCCACCCACACCCACGACAAGCGCCACTCCGGCCCCTCCCTGCTTCAGCAGCCCGGGCTCGGGGCGCTGCGATGCAGCAGGGAACTGGGGAAAGAAATCTAGCATTCTTTATTTTTGAAAATGAGTTGTGTTATCTTTATAATCTTTACAAGAGATTATCTCAGCCCTGCCTGGTCTGCCAAGCCCAGCAGCACCCACCACCTCGCCCTTATCCAGGCCACACGCCTGGATTGACACAAAATGTGCCCACAGATCCTGTTAGATTCAAGCAGACCAGCCGTGAACACGGGGACTTGAGACCCAGCACAATGACCCTGGTGGTCTCGCCCAACGCCACCACCACGCTCCCTCATGGCCACTTCCTCCTGCACTGTGCTCGGGCTCTGTGGGGAGCGCCCTGGTGCAACCGGCTCACCTCATCTACCTCGCCAGGACACCAGATGACCAGGAACCTTCTCTCAGGCACCAGGCACGTTCCTGTTGACCTGTGCTTCGAAGACGTCCTCCCTGATGGGCGCACCATAAACAGCCCACATACAGCCAGCTCGTCCCAGCTCTGGGGCTAAAAGGCAAGCCCTCCAGCTCCCTCCTGATTGTGGGTGCCCTCAGTCCACCCTGGGGTTTGCGGGTCAGACAGACCAGCCGTGGCACCTGTTCAGATGGACGTGTGTCTTCTGGTGCCCGGGAGACGGCATCTGGCCCTCCCATCCCCTCCCAGGGCTGCCGGCCTGCACCGTCCATGGAGCACTCAGTGGTCCTGTGTCCGCCCCTCCTTCCTGGGACTGGCCTGTGGGCACCACGCACTCCGCTCACCCGTCCACCCCCCACTCCACCAGACAGGTAGCGAGGTGCCATCCATCAGCCCCTCCCCGACTACGCTCACCCGTCCACCCCCCACTCCACCAGACAGGTAGCGAGGTGCTCACGGCCTCAGCCCTCCCCGGGGGCTTCGGTCCATTCCTGGGCCGTGGGGACATCTGCCATAGTTTGAGCTCATTCTGTTGCTTTGGTTTCCTTGGGAGGCGTTCAACTGCCCCCAGCTGCATGCCTGGGCGCCCGGGTCTTCTCTAACAGGCCCCAGACGCTTTCTGCACGCAGCAGAAACCCCTCCCATGGCCGGCGGGCTGCCCTCCAGCCAAGGAAAGCAGAACTGACAGCTAATCAGCCCCTCTCTATCGGGAGCACGTAAGAATTCTCCAGCTTTCACAAGCGCTGAAGAAGGGAGCAAAGAGGGAACGCGTGTTGCAAGCTAGCGGGCCGGCCGAGGGAAAGAGTGAGCCGCGCAGGTAATTTACACGTTCTTGTAGCTGCATTAAAACAGCAAAAGCAAAAGGGGAGCTTAATTTAATGATGTATTTGATTTAACCCAATGTAGCCAAAATACATCCTTTCAACATGTGACATTAAAGAGGAGAGGAGCGGGGTGCCTGGGGGGGCTCAGTGGTTAAGCGTCTGCCTTCAGCTCAGGTCCTGACGCCAGGGTCCTGGGATCGAGTCCCGCATCGGGCTCCCTGCTCAGCACGGAGCCTGCTTCTCCCTCTCTCTCTCTGCCTCTGTGCTTCCCACCCCCTCTCCCTCTCAAATAAATTATTAAAAAAAAAAAGGCTTGGAGGAGCCGCTCACACTGTTTCCTGCAGGTCCGTGAGGCCTGGGCGCTAACTCCCACTGCCTCCTGACTTAGCCGCTCCCTTCCAAGGGCTCAACAGCCGTGTGTGGCCGTGGCACCGGACATTGGACTGTCTGGCTCTGCCAAAGGTTACTCAAGTGACATTTGTGGCAGACAACAGCCTCTGGCCCCCTGAGCAGGGAGAATGTACAGACCCAGAGAGCACTCCGCTCCGTGGCCTGACAGATTCCAGTGCGGAGTCCCGAGCCCTGGAGACGGCCCTAAGACAGGTCCAAACAACATCTTATTTACCCAGAGGCTTCGCCTTTGCTTTGGAGCTCAGGATTAGGACGGATGAGCCACGAGGACTCTCCTACAGGCTGAGCAAAGGTGGGGGGTTCCCTGGGTGAGTAACCCGGCCCAGCCCTGCTGTCCCGGGAACTCACGGAGGGTGCGGACTCACAGACGGGGGGGCCCCTCCACGCCCAGGCTTGCGCAGCAGCTGCACGGTGCATGGGGGCCCCCTGCTCAGCAGGGAAGGCCATCAGTTCTGCGGGAGGGGGAGTGACACAGCCCGTGCTTACCTGAGGTCCCCTGGGCCAGGCGAGCCAGGCGGTCCCTTGAAAGCAACGGAGTGCACGGGCTGACTTTTATCCGGCCCTCAGCCCCTCCCCGTCGGAGCCGCAGTGGGGCGGGCTCTCCGGGGTGTCCTTTTCACCCGTGACTTAACTCTGGGTAACAAGGAGGCAGAAACAGATAGCAGTGTGGCCTCGGGCAGCCGCTGCCCACGTCCAGCTCATGAGTGACGGGGGAGAGCCCTGTGGAGACGGAGGCTGTGGCCTTTCTCCTTTTTATCTCCACAGAGACCAAAAGCCAGGACCTGACTAGCCCCCCACGCTGAAAAACAGAAAGGCAAGTCTACCCGGGTAGAACTACCGATGTGTGTGGGGCATAGTGAGGAGGAGACCCAAGGACACGGGGCAGGACACTCCTTCCATCAAACTCAGGTCAAAGTTCTGGAATACGGGCTACTCTGCTGCATGGTGGGACGGAGTGGGCGGCCCACCCAGAGTCCACTGTCCTTCACTTCTGTACCAACAGGACAGACATCCTGTCAGGCAGGCCACCGCTGGCCAAGCAGGGAGGGACCCAGTCCCCTGTGACCAGGGCCGCAGTGTATGGCCTGGGAGACACAAGCCACTAGGAAATGGCCCAGACATGCCCTTCTCCTTCCTGCCTGGAATGCAGATGGAAGGGCCTGGGTAAGCAGCCCTCCTGAGACCAGCAAGCTGTAGTCAGGGGAAAAGAAGCTGCAGGCAGAGGAGGACGTCAGAGGGAGCCTGGTCGCTGTGGTCCAGGTAGCTGCTGCCGAGCCTGCCCCGGGCTTGCTGGCAACGGGAGAGAAACTGGCCTGTGCGCACTCGGACGCAGACCGAACCTGCTCCTCACGGACGTAGAACCCTGCAGCACAGATGTCTTTCGTCAGCAAAAACTATCCTGGGCTGCATAGCCCCCCACCCCGGTTCACGAACACGGAGATGCACCCAATCCCAGGTCTCGTCCTTGTGGCATGAGGATGAGGTCCGCACTGTAACAGGTCCCGGGGGGGAGCTTCTGTTCACAGACAGCCTGGAGGCTGCACCCAGCATGGCCCCAAGGGACGGTGCGCCCCATTCCTCCCTGAAGCACCCCTGCTCTCCTGGCCCCTTTGCTCCTCGTGCCAGCCCAATGCCGCCGGGCAGGGGCAGCCGGATCTCTCAGGAACACACTCTCCTGCACGTTGGGAGGCCGAGCGGGGGCTCCCTCCCCAAGCAGGGCCCAGCTCAGAGTACCTGACAAGGGACAGGCTCCTCCACACTCAGCGCCCCCGAGGGCCGCACTCCCCACCCCCTCACCCTCTGCTGGTTGCACGAGAAGCCGCCTCACCCAAGGTTTGCTGGCAGCAGAGCCCCCAGCAGCCCCTTGCACCACACGGAGGGCTCTGCCCCCGGGACGGAGCCCTCAGTGATGCCTTACCACGCCCCTCGTGGCACGGACGTCTATTTTTTATTTGGAAAGTCAAACACAAAACCAACATCTCATGTACCCGTGCACCTACCACGGAGATGAAACATTCGCCAAATTGTTTCAGATCTTTGTTTCTAAAGAAAGCTGTGTGTGTGGTGTGTGTGTGCATGTGTGATGTGTATGGGAGTGTGCGTGGCACGGTGCCGTGGGTGTGCGTGGCATGGAGCTGCGGGTGTGCGTGGCACGTGTGCCATGGGTGTGCGTGGCACAGAGCCGTGGGTGCGGGTGTGTGTGGCACGGTGCCGTGGGTGTGCGTGGACACGTGCTGTGGGTGCGGGTGTGCATGGCACGGTGCCATGGGTGTGCATGGCACGGAGCTGTGGGTGTGCGTGGCACGTGTGCCGTGGGTGCAGGTGTGCGTGGCACGGAGCCGTGGGTGTGCGTAGCACA
>NW_023270699.1:2444638-2534681 GCF_011800145.1 Mirounga leonina
GCCATGGGTGTGCGTGGCACGTGTGCCGTGGGTGCAGGTGTGCGTGGCACGGTGCCGTGGGTGTGCGTGGCACGTGCGCCGTGCATACCTCCAGGACCCACAAGAAGTGGGTGTGGCAGCTCACTTCCCCCGGGTCCCCCCGGAGCTCAGGACACCTGTGAGGTCCTATGGGCACCTCTGAAGCTGGGGCCACCCGTGTCCATCTGTCCACAGAGAAGGGGGCTCTAGTGCAGCCTCCTGCCTTTGGCCACAGGCCACATGCTGTCCAACTGGCCCCAGGCTGCAGGGACACATGCCAACTGCCTGTGCCTATCACCCCGTGCCTTGTCCTGGACTGCGGCTGTCCACCCCACGTCGTGGAGAGGTTAAGCCTAAACACCCCGTTGGCCGTGGTGGCGCCCTGTGGGCAAGTGAATCCGGGCCGGCCAGCACGGCCACTCACGTCTGCCCTGGAATCATAGCCGTGTGGCCACCGGGCTCACACACTACCCGCCACCCACCGGGATCCTCCACACCTTGGCCTCCCGTACCTCCTCCTCCTCCCCGTCTTCCCATCACCAGATGTGCATGGGACCCGGCCTCGGCCGTCCCTCCACTGGCGGCTAGAACCTCTTGACGACGCTGTGCTATGCGGTCTGGCGGCGGCACGCTCACTGTGGCCCCCACACTCCTGCCCCTCCGCCTTCTCTGCAGCCAGGGGAACCCCCAGGAGCCCCGAGATGCATGATCCTGATTTCTTCCAAACACACACACACGCCTCCCCCCACACCCAGTCATAATGCCCAGGAGCCCTGAGATGCACAGTCCTGATTCTTTGCAAACACACACATGTGCACCATGCACAGCACACACGTCCCTCCCACACACGCCCAGTCACACACGCGTGCACATGCACGCACTCAAACCACGGCAAGTCTGGCTGCCCCCCACCCAGCACTGCAACTGAGCCCCATCACCTTCTCCTGACCTCCACGCCTGTCCCCTGTAATCCACCAGGTTCTCTCTGCCCTGGGAAGATCATGGAAATTTTGTTCACGACCATTGCCTCCTGGAACGCAGCCCTCACATGTGTCTGGGTCACGTCCCCCACAGCCTGTGCCCTCCACAGAGGGGCACTTGGCAAGTGGCAGGCCCTCCGCCAAAGTCAGTAGATTGTCAAATGAGATCCACACTACCTGATGGCAGGGTAGGGCAGCCTGCCCTCTCCCCGGCCACCTGGAGGCCTGACCTCCTGGGGACACTTCCTGGGGGCGAGTCCCCACCCTTCGCCGACAAACCACACTGGACACCACAGCTCCAAACCCAGGGATCAATGGAAACTTTCCAGCAAAGTCTGTCTTCACTTCAAAGTTGTTTGGGTTTTCAAAGCCTCAACGGGCGCAGTTCTTTATATGCAACTGGACTTCTGAAAAAGCCAGCACGCATTGCTATCTATGCTGTGTCCCTAGCACGTGCAGCATTGAGTCACACAGCAGAGAGAACACCCCAGCCCTTACTGGACGTCTTACTGGAACCAAGAGCCAAAGCCTCCCTCCTCACCTGAGGGTCCCTCTCCTTCTGCTGACATCACAGGATTAAGGAGTTTAATCTACAAAAGGGAAAATCTTCATTCGACAGAATTTAGCCCAAATAAAGAAGCCTATGTCCTCTTGTAAACCTTTACAAAACAGCATCAAGGTCCAGAGAAACCAGCAAGAAGAGCTCGTGGCACTGCCCCTTCTGCTGGTGAGCCACGATCTCCCTGTCCCTGTGGCGCGTCCCCTACCACGCTCGTCCCAAGTCCAGGCCTGGCCCATCCCAACACTCTCGTGACACAGTAATGAACACCTTCCTGGGAAAACTTAGCTCTGAGAATCAGCAGCAGGGAGCTAATTACTGATCATCAAAAGGACAGCCTTTTGATGTGTTTTGTTAGTGTTTTGTTACCACTGAGAACAACCTGTCAAAGGCACTGAATAACTGAAGTGTTCTAAATTTGTTCATTGCCATGTTCAAGTCCAATGCCTCGTCAAGTTCTTAGTATCCCTGCGGGGAGCGGACCGGCAGCTCAGCCCAGAGTCCCGCGCCCATGCGGGAAGATGCACACACACGAGCACCGAGCCATCCACGGCGCACCTGCCCGCTGGCGGGAGGGTCCCCATGCTCCGGGGTGCTGGTGGGGGAACATGGCGAAAGCTACTGGTGTGGACTTAACCCGCGCCCATCAGGCCGTCTGTGGTCACAGCCGTGTAACAGAACAAACACGTGTGGCCTGCATCCTGGGAGAGGCGGGGCCGGCAAGTGACACGCACACAAAGCAACAAGCCAGCCTGCAGTTTGCTCCAAGGCCCTTCTCCAGGCTCCAGGACCCTCGTTTGCAGGTGGTGCCCAGAGCCCGCATCCAGAACCG
This sequence comes from Mirounga leonina, assembly GCF_011800145.1. Classification (NCBI taxonomy): domain Eukaryota; kingdom Metazoa; phylum Chordata; class Mammalia; order Carnivora; family Phocidae; genus Mirounga; species Mirounga leonina. The sequence goes on from NW_023270699.1 coordinate 2,447,028, forward strand.
TGGGGAGGACCCGGGGAGAGCGCATGGGTACACACACCTCGGTGCTGCGTGCCCAGGAAACGAGGGTTTGAAGACACTGCAGAATCCAAGTCCTGGTTCTAAGGTCTTCCCGCTATTTAGGAAGAAAGTAGGGACACCGACGAGCCTGAGCGAGGCCAACCCACATCCTGATGCTGTGAGGACACCACCACAAGGGCTCAGCGGGTAGATGAGCTAACAGACGTCAGCTCAAGAGAAGGCAGTAAAACGAGGGGCGAGGATGAGGATGATGGCAGTGGTGATGCAGGGAGTCCCCGCGTCTCAGCAATCACAACAAGGACAAGCAGCAGGTGAGGCCTGCATCTGCGAGATGTGAGGCAACAGACGAGCCCAAACACTGAGTCACAGAAAGACAGAAACTCAAGGCCACAGACATGATGCTCAAACACCCACACAAGAAGGCCACAGTAATGAAGCAAGGTGGTAAAATGGGCTTGAGGCAAGCGGCCCTGGAGAGACAGGCGGGGGCCGTGCCCGAGCCACCAGGAAGGACACACGGATAGGCTGGGATTAGGCGAAGCGCACCTTCCCAAAGGTCAACACCACCAGAGACAAAAACACAACCAAACAAAACAACCAGAAAGGCTAAAAACAAGGACCACATACAAAAGGATGTGTGTTTTGTGCATGGGCACACATCTTATCTGTCCCTCTCCAAATACAACCAAAGTAACAAAGCACCGATGCACACACGTGGGGACAGGCAGAGATCACCTGCTGAAAGCCAACTATTTTCACACTGGCTCACAAAATAAAATCAAACTCCGCTACATATAAGAGAGATACCTCCACCAAAGCAACTTAGCAGGGCTGAAAATAATAAACGTGCACTGGGAAAATGCAAAATGTAAAAAGAGGATTCAAAATCTTAGTATTGGACAGTAGACGGTCAGACCCGGCGAAATGAAATGAGACAAAGCAGGAATGTTTATGATGCTAGGAACTCAAATTCTTAAAGAAGACAAAACAGTTTCACCTCTGTGCGCCAAATAACCCACAGCACTTTTCATAAAGCAGAAGTCACGGGGGATGTTAAAGAACAACTCACAGCACGCTAATAATGGGACACGCGGATCCGTCTCTTCCAACCCGAGGAAGAACAGCGGTCAAAAGGACGGTAAGCAGGGAGGCTCAGGAGGTGGGTCTAAGGCTCTGGCGCTAATCCTGTCGCTGGTGAGGAAAGCCACAACTCTTTTCACCTGCCCGTGGGACATTCACATATTAAGCAACAAAGAAATAATCAACAAGTTCCAAATCGTATTTGGAGTGCAGACAATGTTTGCTAGCAACTAATAACAAGATCCAAAAACAGAGCCTTTCCCCTGAGAGGTGACCATCCATCCTCCTCTTAGACAGTCCTCTCTGGGGATATAGAAACCAAAAGTATATGATTTCTAAAAAGCACAATGAAACTGAAGCCGTGCTTAGAAGAAAAGTTATCACATTAGGTATTTAAATCTTTAGGAATGAAAGCATGAAGATAATAGAATCAAGCTTCCAACTCGAAAAGCTAAAAGAGAATTACAAAGTCAGGAAGGAATTAAGAAAAGTAAAAACAAACAGTGAGTTTAAAAAATTCTAATTAATAGCTAAACTTGAAAAAAAATCAATAAAACAGTTAAGTCACCCATAGCAATAAAAAATAATGAAGAAAAAGTAGAACAAAAATACACAAAATAAAAAAACGGAATAACCATCAAAAGAAAACTTTGTTTTTTTTAAATCGTGGAAATAATTGCACATGTCTGTGCAAACAAATTTGAAAGCCTAACTGAAATGGGTATTTTCTAGAGGGAAAAAATTTACAAAGAAAGGGACCACAAAAAAGAAACTAAGTAGACCTAATTTTTTTTTTTAAGATTTTATTTATTTATTTGACAGAGAGAGAGATAGCGAGAGCAGGAACACAAGCAGGGGGAGTGGGAGAGGGAGAAACAGGCCTCCTGCTGAGAGGGAGCCTGATGCAGGGCTTGATCCCAGGACCCTGGGACCATGAACCCAGATGAAGGCAGATGCTTAACCAAATGAGCCACCCAGGCACCCCAAGCAGACCTATTTTTTTAAAGATCTATTTATTTATGTGAGAGAGAGAGAGCACGCAAGCAGGAGGGGTAGAGAGAGAGAGAGAATCCCAAGCAGACTCCCCGCTAAGGACAGAGCCCGAAGCGCACTTGATCGCATGACCCTGAGATCATGACCTGAGCCGAAACCAAGAGTTGGACACTTAACCCACTGAGCCACCCAAGCACCCCAAAGCAGACCTATTTTTATAGAATGAAAAGGTATCTGTCAGTTACTTCTAATGAAAGATGCCAAACTCAGATGATTTTGCAAGTTAATTCTACCAATCCTCTAAGAACAGGTTATCTTCATACAATTTAAAGAAATTTAAAGAAAAAGTCCAGATGCCTTTTATGAAGACAGCATGGCACTGTATGCACACGGAAGAAGGAACACAGAATAAGGAAGCCTGTCTACATCGATGGCTCCCATGTGTGATGCAAGGAGCCTGGGGTCCCCAAGCCCCCAGCAGGGGACACAGAAGTCCCCTGTTTTCCCAGTATGTCTTGATGAGGCAGGGCTGTCTTTATGTACTTCAACCAAACAACACAGACTGAATTCAGAAGCAGCTGATTCTGGCTGCTTCCTCTGTTGCCAGACATGAAAGAGACTCGTAAAACTATAAAACAGTGCCACTCTCCTCACTCCCTGGGTTCAGCTGTGGAAAATGTAGTTTTTCTTTATAAAAAAGATTATTTATGTTAACATGTAATCAGTTTATTGCTTCTATTTTAAATGGATGATTAAATATTTTTAAATGTTCTCAGGATTAATTTCTAAAATAGTCTACATGGACAGTAGGATTTCTTGACCAGGATACTGCTGAGATTTTGGACCAGAAGCTGTCCTGTGCATGGCAGGCTGTCCACCAGCATCCCTGCCCGCACACTGCTTACCAGGAATGACACCCTGCACCACCAGCTGTGTTAACCAAAAACATCTCCTGAAGTTGCCAAATGTCCCCTTGGCGGTGACAGAGGCAATCACCCCCAGCTGAGACCCACAAGACATAGGACTTGCACAGACACACACAAAGCTCTCTGCAGGCCTCAATAATTTTAAGAGAGTAAAGAGAACAAAAGTTCAAGAACTTCTTGCTTATGAATATGAATACAAAAATTGGTAAAAAAAAAAATTATTAGCAAATTAAATCTAATAGCACGTTAACAAGACAATACATCATGACCAAGTGGGGTCTGGTCCATGAATGCAAGGATGGTTTGATATTGGGAAATCAATAAAATTCTTTATATCTCTTTAACAAGACTGCTAGGCTGGTAATTTAACAAAATTCAACCTCACTTCCTGACAAAAACAATAAAGTAAGAGTCAGTCTGAAATATCCTACATACTCATTCCATCTTCCCTGCAAGGTGATGATCTCTCAGCTCCAAAGCCACTTACGCACAGCACCAGCCGCACGTGGACAGAAAGGGAGAGCCCGGGCCAAAGCTAAGGAGGCGAAGCCCACGCTCCAGGAGCCCGGCAGGGCTTCGACACTGCAGAGCCCCAAGGCCCCTCGTCGCCCTCCACGGACACTGCCTCCGCGGCGCTCACCGGGCCTCGGCTAGCCGCACAGCACAGCAACGAGCATAGCGCAAGCCCGTCGAGGCCACTCACGCACACTGCCAGGATGGAGAGCGTGCGCTGGTTCTAATGAACCAGTAACTGGTAGCTGTGCTCTGAAACAGTAATGAGACATTTCCTACAGTGTGTGGGTGCGTGTGCACGTACGTATACACACGCATGCTCCAGAACACGCATGCAGAAGGAAGTCCTCGGAATGAAGCAGAGCTGCGCGTCGTAAAAAACTTCCAGGCCAAGTCACAGTCATTGGCGCAGATATACATTATAAACACATATAAATGTGTTTTCGAAAACTCTGCGCATGTATGTATGTTTTTACGTGTATTTTTACAAGTTCTGGAAGGATCAACCACAGCCAGGAAAGACTGGGACTTGCAGTGGAATAAAGAATGAAATCTTGATTATGTATTACATTTGGTTCTGTGTTCAATTTTCACAAGCATGCATTAGTTTTATAATTAAATAGTAATTTAATTATTATTATTAATTAAATATTATTAATTAATTATTAAATAAATTACAATTAAATGTTAAGAAAAAAATTACCTTGCTTGCTTATTAAGTTCTAACCTTTTGTCTCTACGGTAACAACAGTCTAACCAATACCCTGAGCACTGATAAGATTCGTTTTTTCAGGAAGAAAGCTCACCTTGTAGGATATCTGCCTTCTCTAGACACAACTTGGCCGGTCAAAGTCTGAGCCCTTTGCTTGGCCCCCTCATACCACCTGCAGGGTCAGGAATTTCTCCTCCCACAGCAGTGGGAACTACACCAAGAGCTCCAGGCACCTGGAGCCGGAGGTGCCCTGGCCTTTCTACCTCCCCTGCTTTCTTGGAGAGCAATCCCTCCCCCTGCCCTCTGCAATCTTAGCTAGGAAGGCGCCTCCCCGCATTACGGCCTGGGTTGAGGTCCACAGGACACGTGGGCCACAGCGGGTTTGAGTGATCAGTGAGGCCCTTTGCCCTCTTTGGGGTGCACGTCACATTCCATGATGGACCAGCGCCCCACAGCTGCACGCCCTCGTCAACCCTGGCTCCGTACAGACTCCACATCAGTGCGTTTTAATTCTCAGTTCTCTGATGACTAATGAAGTTGCACGCGTGTTTTCATGTGTTTATTAGGTATTTCGACATCTTTTGAGAGGTGCCGGTGAGGTCATAAATGAACGATTTGCTTTATTTCCATGTTGAGGATTATCAGCTTTGTGGGGGGTGGTCACTGTCGCACATCATCTCTATTGTGTTTGGCTTTGCTATGCCTTTCCTGTATGTGGAACTCAAGAAACAAACAGAAGAACTGGGGGATGGAAGGGAAAATATTTTAAAATAAGATGAAATCAGAGAGGGAGGCAAACCATAAGACACTAACTCTAGGGAACAAACTGAGGGTTGCTGGAGGGGAGGTGGGTGGGGAGATGGGGTAACCGGGTGACGGGCATGAAGGAGGGCCCATGATGGAATGAGCACTGGGTGTTATATGCAACTGATGAATCACTGAACTCTGCCTCTGAAACTTAAAAAAAAAGTGGTCCACTGCACACACACACACACACACACACACACACCCCTAAAAGTCGTTTGGTTTGTGAATGTTGATTTAATCTTACTGGATGCTTGGTTATAAATCAGGTCTGGGAAGGGTCCCATAGCTATTACCAGGCCTGGAGAGCACAACGCTCCTAACCTGCCATTCTTCCTCCCCTCCTTTCTGTCAGCCTCAAGTGTTACTCTGCAGTCCCCAACCCCAGAAATGAGGGAGATCAAAGTGATTTCCATCTCCGCCCTCCCCAAATTCCATCTTGCTGGGAGAGGTCTGGCTGATGGCCAGTGACCCGTGGCCACTCTCCCCCAGAAACAAGACATCGTCAGGGACATGTGCCTGCCGTGCATGATGCAACATGCTTCACGGATCCAAAGGCTCTTGGCGGCACGCGGGGGGCCAGCACCCCTGGCCGGAGCCCTGAGGAGGGAGAGAACCTCTCAGGCTTGAGCGTTGTGCCACCGTGGCCAGACCATAATCAAAGGAAAGGCACACACCAAGAGTTCCACTGGAGGCCACGGAATGGCTTGATTTCCTTTTGCAGACAACCAGTAGCTTGCAACAATTTCACAGTCGAGACCCCAAGCAGTGTTATGAACTCACCAACAGTGAAGAAAAGCAGATGACCTTTTGTTGATTCAGAACGCTGGGGATGAGCTGCTCAGGGTAGTGGGTAGGTTAGCGAGGGGATCACATCTATATCCCCGCTTAGCAAACAAGGGCTCATAATGAAATACTTGACTCTAAGGAGACCGTAAACAAAGTAACTTCAATTTGAAAACTAAAGCGGTGCCTGTGTTTTACATAAGCCAAGAGTGACTCCAAGTGTAGAAAGTCTGAGGCTCCATCAACCCCACTCAAACCCTAAGAGTTGTTTGTTTTTACCAAATGGTAGCTATCAGCACACCGTTTGTTGCAATTACCACTCAGGAGGTTAAACTTCCTGCCCACAATGTCCGGGCCTCTCTGCAGAAAGTTCTCGCAAAGACAGCCGACTCCCAGGCCCAAAGAAGCCCGGGCAGGCAGAGGCCCTGTGCTCACGGCTCGACTGACAGAAAAGGAACCTGTCACTTGTCACCCAGTGGTGGAAGACCCCAGGAATGAGCATGGGTGCAGGAGGGAACCTGAGAGGAAGGTCCCTGAGTGCTGGGAGTTGGGACACGGAAGGATGGGAGAGAGGCCCGGGTCCCTGGAGGCACGGGCTCTACCCTCAGGCCCAGGAGAACCAGCACCCACCGGATTGGGTGCTGTCCCCCAACGCCACTGGTTATCACTGGGCTTCGCGGTGGGTCAGGGGGAGGCCCACAGCAGCAGACCGCCCATGCAAACATGGGCTCTCCTCACGGCAAACACGCACACTGGCCTCCAGGTCACCCGTCCAGCCCTGGACGCCGAAGCTGGATGGCCACCGCTCCGTCTCCTGACGGACAGACTCCTGGCCGTCCAGGTCTGCTAACCAAGTCCGGTTGCGGCTCTGTGGGTGTCAGCGGCTACTGGGCCCCCACAGAAGGCCCTGGACCGTGCGTGGCTTTCAGCGTGGCCCTGTTTCTAACTCAGTTCATCCCGCCCGGGAAAGAACAGAAGGGAAAGCACTTTATCAGATTACCCAAATCACTGGATTTTGGACAAACAGGGACTGGTTACAATAAATACCCTTTTGGCCACAGGAAACCTTTAAAGTATCTACCTCCCCAAGAAAATCAGCTGACGATGCAGTAAGGCCTGGCTGGGCCTCCCGTGCTTCCCTTAGTGCCGTCGAGGCTGGACAGGCAGGGTGCGCTCATGGCTGGGCGCCCACGCCTGCCAGCATGAGCCAGCGCCAGATCCCGGTGCGGACCCAGTCCAGCGCTATCACAGGGAACAGAATCACGTGCACGCGCACACACACACACGTGCACGCATGTCCCCGCACCTCCATCTGACCCACTGAGGCACGGGGCAGCAGGGCTGGTGGGACAATCGTCCTTACGGGCTCCAACATGACGTCTGAAAGTGAGAGGCACGAACACGACTGCTTACGGAGGACTGGAAACCCCACGCTGGCCACAGCACATGCTGTTGGCTGCAAATCAAACGGCGCGCACCCCAGGGAAGCCGAGAGCTGTGCACGAAGATGCCACCGACTCAGGCAGAATCAGGGATGCGGCCTATTTGGGGCCCTTTCAAGTGCCATTCCTCCCTCCCCACCGCCTGATAAGGAGGTGCAACAGATGGCTTGGAGAGGAACAAACCCAGAGAGACCCGGAGGTCACACATTTCCTCGTCCCCTGCAGGCGCGGGGATAGCTGAAGGTGGCCGCCTCCGGGACGTGAAGCAGGGCAGCCTCTGGCCTCCGGGCCTCTGGAGGCAGAGGCCCCCCATCGCCCCTACACCAGAGCCCCACCCGCAGCCACCCCTGCCGACCCATGGGCGCAGCCCCCTCTCCGGCATCACGCCAGCGGGCGTCCACAAAGCAGAAGCCCAGGCTCGCTGGCTAAATGTGGCTCTTGTTTCAGTTTGTTTTAAACTGTGGCAAAACATACAGAAATTTCCCATCTTAACCATTTCTAAGTGTCCAGGTCAGTGGTGTTCAGTACGTCCACACTGTTTTGCCACCATCCCCAGTGTCCACATCCAGGAACTCTGTCCCCAGGAAACACTGACCCGTCCGCCCCCACGCTGGCTCCCACTGCTCCCGGGACCTGTGGCTCTGGTCGTCCCCGGGCCCGCGTCTAAGTGGACTCACGCAGGCTTCATCCTCCTGTGTCTGGTTCCCGTCCCTGAGCACGATGTCGTCAAGGTTCATCCGGGCCGTAACGTGGGTCCGAACGTCGCCTCTAAGGCTGAATAACACTCCACTCTGTGTGTACACTGCATTTCTTCTCCTGTCGATCTTACAGCTTCAGCTTTCACACTCAGGTCTGTGATCCATTTTTAATTTTTCCATAGGGGATGAAGGAGGGCGAAGGTTCGTTGCTTTTGAACAACGAACACATATATATGTGTGTATATATATACACGGGGGTCCAAGAGTCCTGGCTCGTTTCCCCATTGAATCACGTTGGCACTTTCGTTGGGAATCAATGGACCATAAACGTGTGGGTTTGCTTCTGAAATCTGTTCTGTCCCGTTGATCTTCATGTATACCTTTTGCCAGTTCCACAATGTCTATATTGCTATAGCAGTGGAGAAAGTCTCAAAATCAGGTAATCTTTTGTCTCTTAAAATCATCCTGGCGGTTCTAGGTCATTGGATTTCTGTGTAAATTTTGGAATAAGTTTGTAAATTTCTACAAAAACCCTTGCCAGGATTTTGATCGTGATTGCACTGAATCTACAGATCAATTTTGGTAGAATTAACATTTCAGTAACATTGGGCCTTCTGGCCAATAACAGACTATAGGTCTTCCCATTTAGTCTTTAATTTCTCAGCATACTTTTTGCTTATATTTATCCATAAGAATTTCATATTTTTGAAGCTCTTATAAATGGTGTTTTATTACAGCTTTTAATTGTTCAATGCTAGTATACAGAAATAAAATTAATTTTGTTAGATTGACCTTGTACCCTGTAAATTCACTAACTCCACCCATTCTAGTAGCTTTTTAATAGATTTTTTAGGATTTTCCATATAAACCATCATGCCACCTTTGAATAAAGACAATTTTACTTCTTTTCCATTCTGTACATCCTTTATTTATTTTTCTTGCTATTTTTCTTGCCACTTTTCTAGCATAATGTTGAGCAGAAGTGGTGAGGCATGCTTGCCTTGCTCCCGATATGAGAAGGAAAGCCCTTGGTTCCCCAGCATTAAGTACAGTGCTAGCTGTAGGTTTGCACGGATGCCCTTTATCAGACTCAGGTGCCCACTACTAGACTGCTGAGAGCTTGTGGGTTTTTTAGCATAAATGAGTATTAAAGTTTGTCAAGGGCTTTTTTTTTTTTTTTTTGCATTAGGATAGTTACATGGTTTTTCTTTTTTGTCTGTTAATACAGTGAATTATAGTGATTGATTTTTTTTTAATTTTTATTATTTATTTGACAGAGAGAGAGACAGCGAGAGAGGGAACACAAGCAGGGGGAGCAGCAGGCAGAGGGAGAAGCAGGCTTCCTGCCGAGCGGGGAGCCCGATGTGGGGCTCGATCCCAGGACCCCGGGACCATGACCTGAGCCGAAGGCAGACGCCCAACGACTGAGCCACTCAGGCGCCCCTACAGTGATTGATTTTAAATGTTAAACCAATCTTGCATTCCTGGGGTAAATCCCCCTTGATTATGATGCAGTGTCCATTTTACACGTTGTTGGATTTGACTTGTTAAAATGTTCTAATTCATGAAGGATTTTGCTCATGAGGGATACTGGTCTACAGTCTTTGCCTGGTTTTATATCAGGGCAATGCTGGCCTCATGAAGTGGGTTGAGAAGTACTCAACCATCCTCTTCCAATGACTGGGGGACCTTGTGCAGAATTAGTATTATTTCTTCCTTAAATGTCTGATAGAATTCATCAATGAAGTCATCTGGACCAAGCATTTTCTCTGTTGAAAGACTTCTGTATATAAATTCAATTTTTCAATAGATACAAGGTTATTCCGGTTACCTATTTTGACTTGAGTAAGTTTTAGTGATTTGTATCTTTTCAGGAATTTGTCCATTTCATCCATGTTCTAAAATTTCCCCAAAGTTTTTCAGAATATTCCTTTGCCATCATTTTAACACCTATGGGATATGTAGTGATTTCTCATCTCTCGTTTCTGATTTTGGTGGTTCTCTTCTCTTTCTCTCTTTCCTGATCAGTCTAACTAGGGGTTTATCAATTTTAACGATCCTTTCAAAGAACCAACTTTTGGGGTTTTTTCCTATTGTTTGTTTTCTATTTCATTGATTTCTGCTCTTTGTTATCTCTTTCTTTAGTTTGCTTTTTCTTAAGGTTGAAGCTGAAATCATTGATTTGAGAAGTTTTATGTTCTAGTATGATCATTTAATGCTATAAATCTCTCTAAGCACTGGTTTACCTGCATTCCACAAATTGTGACACATTATGTGTTGACTTCCACCAAGTTCAAAACGGTGTCTAGTTTCCTTTGTGATTTCCTCTTTGAACCAGTGGCTATTGAGAAGTGTGCTTATTTTGTTTCCAAGTGTTTGGGGATTTTTCCAGATATCTTTCGATCACTGATTTCTAGTTAATTCTCTGTTGGTGAGAGACCATACTTTGCATGGTTGAGTCCTTTTCCATGTTCTGAGACTTGTTTTATTGTCCAGAACGTGGTCTGTCTCGGTGAACGTTCCGCACGTGAGTCCTGCCGCCGCCGGGTGGGGTGCTAGTCTATAAACCCAAGCAGGCCGAGGTGGGTGATAGCGTGGTCCGAGTCTCCTACATCTTTACTGATGTTATGTCTACTGGTCCCATCAGTACTGAGACAGGAGCGCTGAAGTCCCCAACTGTGACTGCATCTGTAGGTCTCCTTTCAAGCATATCATTTTGGGCTACTTTTATTTTGAGGCTGTTATTAAGTGCATACCTATTCAACATGTTATGCTTTCTTGATGAGCTGACTGCCTTTACCAGGATAACATATCATTCTTACTCCTGGACTACTTCTGGTCCTGAAATCTAACTTATCTGACTCACCCATCTTCGGATTTGTATTTATGCAGTACGGCTCTTTCCCACATTTTCCTTTAAACTGGGTCTTTTGGGGCTCCTGGGTGGCTCAGTCAGTTAAGCACCCAGCTCTTGATTTTGGCTCAGGTCGTGACCTCAGGGTCATGGGATCAAGTCCCACGTTGGGCTCCCTGCTCAGCAGGGTCTGCTTCTCCCTCTCCCTCTGCCCCTCCCCCACCCCCGCTTGTGCTCGTGCGTGTGCTCTCTCAAATAAGTAAAATCTTTTTAAAAAATGAAAAAAATAAACTGTCTTTATATTTAATGTGGATAGCACTTTAATCTTTTTGATCTGACAATCTCTGACAAAATGTCTCTTATTTGGAATTTTCAGGCCATCCGCATTTGATGGGATTGTCAGTATGGTTGGGTTTAAATCCATCATCTTTCTATTTGTCCTATCTGAATTTCTTTACTTCATTTTTTCTTTTTTCTATCTTCTTCTGGACTCATGATTTTTTTAATGATTCTATTTTATTTCTACCACAGCTTGTTACTAGACCTCCCTGCTGTTTCTTAGTGGCTGTCCTAGGGTTTACAAAACACCTTCACTACATCCCTGTCTACTTTCCAATATTTTAATGCTTCCTGTTCATTTTAAGAACTTTATAACAGTTTCCATTTTGTTCCTCCTAGACTTTGTGCTACATTGTTGCAGACCTTTTATTTCCACTTACATTGCAAACTACAAGATGTCATCATTATCTTTAAACAGTAAATCATCTGTTTTTTGGTGTGTTTTTTTTTTTTTTAACACAAGGGGACAAAGGTCTTTTCTACTTGCCTGCACTTCTGCTGCTCTCCATTCCTTCAGATCCAAATTTCTGGCTCCTCCCTGAAGGAGCCCCTTCACAGTCCCTAAAGAGAGTATGCCGGAGATACATTTTTTCAGCTTTTGAACTCTGAAAAGTCTTTATTTTGCCTCCACTTTGGATAGATATTCTGTTGTCTTTAGAACCGTAGCTTGAAGATTTCCTCCTCTCAGTATTTGGAAGATGCTCCTCCATCATCGGGATTACATAGTTTCTGATGGGAAGTGCGCCATGAATTCCATCTTTGTTCCTCTGTGCATAGTAGGGTTTTGCCTCTGGCTGTTTCTAAGATTTTTCTGCTTTTTAAATTTCCAGAAAGTTGATTACAATGTGCACTGGTGTAGTTTTCTTCCCGTTTCTTCTGCTTGGGGCTTGTCGAGCTTCTTAGAAATGAGCTTTCATCAGATTCAGGAAAATTCTAACTATTTTCTTCAAATATTTCCCACCACACACACCTCTTTCTCTGAATTCAATTTCATATGCTATTCCACCTGATATGGTCCCACCCACACTCTGTTCTTTTTTTTATCCCCACTGTTTTCCAGGTTTTGTTGTAGGAAGTTTCTAGGACTATCTCTTCATGAATACTGGTCTTGTCTCTACAAAGTCTGACCTAGTCTGAACCCCATCTAGTGCATTTTCTAGAAGACTCACTGGATCTTTTCCATACCTTCTGCTTTCTCCTTGTTCACATTTTCTCTGTGTCACTGAACACATGGAGTGTATTTATAATTGACATTTTAACATCCTCGCCTGCTCATCCTACTGTCTGGACAGATGCGGTTCCACCCAGATCTGTTTCTCGTTGTTGATTTCTCTCCTCTTTTGGGTTATATTGTCCCACTTATTTGTAGGGCAAGTGATTTTTGACTGGCTCCAGACATTGTGAACTTCATGTTGTTGGAGGCTGTTTTGCTGCAGTCCTTCTGGTGAGGCTTTAATCAGGGACATAGTTAAATTACTTAGAATCAGTCTGATGTTTCAAGGTTTGCCATAAGCTTTGTCAGCTGAGTCCTGAGCAGGCCGCATCTAGGGCTAAGGCAATGATCTTCTGAGGACTCTACCCCACGCCCTTTGAACTGTGAGGTCGGGTGAGAACACAAACTTCATTCCCAGCCCTGGGTGAATGACCAGAACCTACTCCTCTCCAGCGCTTTCTCCTCTCATCTTGGTGATATTTGCACACATATGCACAGATCAGTGCTCACCCAACGACCAGGAGGACCCCCTCCTGAGCTCTCTAGAGCCCTGTCTCTACACAATCTCCTCATCTCCACTGTTTCCCCACAAATTCTAGCCTCGGTGGAACCCCTTGATGCCAGAGTGTCTCCAGCTGGTCCTGGGCTCCTTCTCCTTGTGCTCAGCTGGACACTGTGGGCAATAGTATGGGAGGCCAGGGGCTCCCCTCACAGGGACAAACTGTCCCATGCCCTGCTGTGCAGCCTCTGGAACCTACAGCCTTGCACACCTGTTTGCTTTCCTGCTACTTCAGGCAGGATGTGAAATCCAGTCCGTGTCTCCCCATCATGGCTAAAAGTCAGGGGTGAAACCCTGTAATTTTTTTTGAAACTTTGGATTTTTAATTCAATTTTCCACTAATCCCAAGTGCACCTCTCCAATGGACTTAAATGGTCCATCTGGTCTGAGAAGCTCCGAGCTGTAAGTAAATCTAAGGCAGGACCTACGTCACCAGAATGGGCCTGACTACCACGTAGCTAACTTAAAGCCAGCTCTTGAAAAGAACAAAAGCGCTTACCTTTCTCTTTCCCGTCTCGGATCAGTCACTGTCAATGGAAGCATCTCATTAGAAGCCCGTTTGCTATTTTAGAAGAACACTGGGATTGTGCGCTGCCCACGTGAACCGAGAATGGCGAGCCTGCAGCTAATTAGCAAAAAGACAAGCCAGTGCCTGAAGATACGCCACGTGCTGAAAACACCTTGAAACACTCAAGGCCCTTCTTCTTCTCAATTAACGATCTCTTCCCGATTTATTTGGTGAGGTCAGGAACATCACTGACGTCCTGTCCTAAGTAGCTCACCACCCGAAGTCCCCTTTCTCCTGACACTCAGCTGGGGCTGAGGCAGAAGCAGCTCTGGAGGCCAGGAGGTGCCTGAGAAGTCTCCAGACCAGCGGTTGATGCTCCAGCATGTGGGGCAGATGGGGTGCTGCTCTGCATGGGGATGGGGGGGCGTGGGGGCCGTGGCGCAGGGGAAGGCTGTCTCGGGGCGCTGCCAGAGCCCACGCTGCAGGGGCAGCAGGGCCCTCCTCCTCCTCACCCCTTCCCAGTGTTCAACAAAGCCAAGAGCCCAGTCCCGGACTCGTGAGAGGGATGCAGGTCCCTTGTCAGGTATGTGACTTGAAAATATTTTCTCCTATTCCATGGGTTTTATCTTTTTACTTTCTTGATGGTGTCCTTTGAAGCACAAAGGGTTTTAATTTTGATCTTAAGAGCAGCCACAGAAAAGACAGATTACCTTCACAGAAGAGACAGCCTGGCAATGGTTTCTTAGCATACAAAGGATGGCAAAGGCCCATGCATAGATCTTCAACGTGCTAGAAGGGCCCCCCCCCCCCCCCGCCACCCGAGAAGTCTCCAACCAGCAATATGCCTCTGAAAAGCCAAACAGCCTTTCAGACAAACAGAAATGGGAAGGGTTTTCCAGCAGCAGAATCAAGCCGAAGGAATCTCTAACACACGCAGGCTTCGAGCAGGAAAAGTGCTCTCTGGAAAACCAGAGATGCAAAACAGAATAAAATGCAAAGAGAGTGGCAAATACATCTACAAACTTGAAACAAGAAGTAATACAGCAGAATGTCTGATGAGGTTAAAAAAAAATTAAACACGCAACCACGCATGTGTTGGGAAGGGGCATTCGGTGTGTGCCGAGTCCCTGGATCATCCCCAAGAGTAAAGAACGGGTGGGGCGCCTGGGTGGCTCAGTTGGTTAAGCGACTGCCTTTGGCTCAGGTCATGATCCTGGAGTCCCGGGATCGAGTCCCGCATCGGGCTCCCTGCTCAGCAGGGGGTCTGCTTCTCTCTCTGACCCTCCTCTCTCTCATGCTCTCTCTCTCAATAAAAAAAAAAAAAAAAGAGTAAAGACCTGGTTAATGTCAGATAATTGACAACTGTGAATGTTGTAATTTCTGAGGAAACCATCAAAAGAAAAGTCTGTAACTTCCAAACTGCTAGAGGGCATAAAAATGAAAGGATCAGTAATTACCTCAAAAAAAAAAAAAAAAAAGCAAGGAAAGAGAAGGAAGGGGGATATACGGCACAGATAAAGCAGTCAGAAAATACAAGGTGGCAGACTGAAACTCACTTCATCAGTAATTACATTTAAAGGAAACTGGATAAAGGCTCCAGTTTAAAAAAATTTTAATTGACTGTCAGACTTTAAAAAAACCATTGTCAAACTTCAATTTAAAAAAACTTTAATCATATGCTACTTCTGAGGCACAGCTATGAGATAAAGAGACAGAAAGGTTAAAAGCAAGAGGAGCTCTGCAGGCACATGCTGACCCACAGCTGCTGGTTCTATGTGAATTTCTAAGTAGAGGTAAAGCCCACAGCATCACGGGGGGCGGGGGGGGGGGTGTAGACGCCTTCCTCAGCGAAGCAGACACTCCAGCCACAAGGAGGATACAATTTAGAAACTGTATCACTAATAACACAGCCCCCAAATACATAAAGCAAGGGGATGTCAGTGCAAGGATAAGACAAATCCACGGAGATAACTGGACCTCTTTCCTAACTGATAGAGCAGGGATATCTAAGAAAGACATCAATAAGGACGAGGAGGCACACACATGTTCTGGGAAGGGCCAGACAGGAAATACTGTCATTTTTTTTAGGCCAAATGGTCTCTACCACAATTACTCAACCCTGTCCTCGTGCAAAACAGCCACGAATGACACAGAAACAAACGAGTGTCTCTGGGATCCCATAAAATCTTATTTATAGAAACAGGTGGCGGGCGCCTGAGGCGCTCAGTCGGTGAAGCATCTGCCTTCAGCTTAGGTCATGATCCCAGGGTCCTGGGCTCCCTGCTCGGCGGGAAGCCTGCTTCTCCCTCTCCCACTCCCCCTGCTTGTGTTCCCTCTCTCGCTGTGTCTCTCTCTGTCAAATAAATAAATAAATAAATAAAATCTTTAAAAAAAAGAAAGAAAGAAAGAAAGAAACAGGTGGAGAGCCAGATTTGGCCCATGGGCTGTGGTTTGCCAACCTGATATGGAGGGTTTGAATACCATGATTCATAAACTTTATGAACCTACACAAAACACAGTCCCCACCAAGTGCAGAATATAATCTTTTCAAAGACACATAGGACATTTCCAAAACTGAACCAGATGCTGGGCCATAAAGCAAGTCTCAACACATTTCCAAAGACAAGCAGCAGTCAGAGCATATTCTTTGACCACAATACACTGAAGCTAAAAAAAATAAAATAATAATTTTAAAAGGCAACAAAAAGATATTTGATAAAATCGCCATAGGTTTATTTATTCATTTATTTATTTATTTTTAAAGATTTTATTTATTTGACAGAGAGAGACACAGCGAGAGAGGGAACACAAGCAGGGGGAGTGGGAGAGGGAGAAGCAGGCTTCCCATGGAGCAGAGAGCCTTTTCTCTCCCAGGGAGCCTGGGCTCGATCCCAGGACCCCGGGATCATGACCTGAGCCAAAGGCAGATGCTTAACGACTGAGCCACCCAGGCGCCCTCACCATAGGTTTAGAAATCCAAAACAGTTATCAATGGTGAAAAAATTTACATATTTAAAAATCCACTGAATGGAATAGTAACAAAAGGATTTCCTATCACGACTTATAAAGGCTGAAACAGTTCAGTGATCGAGGGTTACACCTAAGTGTACGGCAGAAAATTTTAAGAGGCTGCAAACAATTGACATAAAACACGACTCAAGAAGTTAGAGAAACAAAAAGTAAATGAAAATGAAAGGAAATAACATAAAAAGCAGAAATTAATGAAATAAAAACTGTACAGAAAGCCAGAAAGCTGGCTCTTTGAAAGGATCGATGAAATTGACAGAGTTTTGACAAGAGACAAGATAGAGAGAGAGAGAGACTCATGAATAACGTCGGGAAAAAGAACCCAATGCTGCAGGGTTTTTAAGACCAAGTGGGGTTTATGAACAGCTTTATGGCAATATACTTCAAATGTAGCTGAAAGGACAAAGTCCTGGGAAGAATAATTGACAAAATGGTTAAGGAGATACAGACACCCCAAACAGCCACAGCAGGAGTCCCAGCGCCACCGAGCCCCTGCCCCTGGGGATGGCCACCTCTGCACGCGGCGGGTGACCTGGGCAGCAGGGCTGCGGAACAGGGCAACACGGCTCCTTCCACATCAGCGACATCAGACAGCGGCCTGCGGAAGTGGAGAGAGACACGGGGCAGGACGTTATTCCGCAGGCGCCCGTTGCCTGGGGGCCACTGCTCCGGCCTGGAGGCCACCCGGCAGGGACGCTGGCGCCCTGGTGCCAGGCTCTGGTGAACTGGATTGTGAAGGGGACGGGGAGAGGGGTGGCAGACGCAGGAACAAGAGAGATGGCAGGCACGGTCCACGCTGCGGGGTGCCCACACTCGAGGTCGGACCCTCAGCCGGGGGCAGAGACCGCAAGGGCCATGCGGCCACACAAGCTCACGTAGACCAGGAAGCACAGGTGCCCCTCCCAGAAACTGCCGAAGGAGGAGCAGCGAGAAGGAAGAGGCGGCCGGGGGGGCCGGGGCACTCGCCACAGTGTGTTCTCCAGCGGAGAGCGTATTTACTAAGAAAGGCACTACTTAGATCACTGCACTCAAACGTTCCCGTGACAGAGAAGGACGGGGAAGGACAGAGTGGGGGAAGGAGGAGCAGGGAGGGCCCCACGGCCACTTGGTGTTTGCTCCCATGGCACAGACAGGCACGGTCCATACGACAAGGGAGAGCCTGCGTCCAGGGCCCGGTCCATACAACAAGGGAGAGGGCCTGGGCCTGGGATGCAGCTTGGTGGCCAGCCTGCCGTTCCCAAGGCCAGAGGTGACAGGAGGACCTGGGTGGCAGCTTCCCACAGCCCAGCCAGGGCACGGCACCGAGGCGGCCTGGACCACCGCAGACCTGTGGCCGGAGAAATCCGCTGGCCCTCCGGCCCGGTGGCCCTCCAGGAACGCAGCCACCTACGAGATCCGCCCAGGAAGATGCACTCTGCCTTGTCAACCCAACGCGACCCCGGGGAGGCGTGGGGCTCCCATCCCCCTGCCTCTCTCAGCCACACCTGCCACAGGCAAGGGCGGTCCACCCTGTCTCCTGGGGTAGACATGCCCAAGCATCTCCACGGTGGAACACACAGCCTTCTAAAATTCTGGGTGGGGACTATCTACACAATCCCTGTCTATACTGTAAAGGAGCTACTACTGGATATTTTAGTAATAATAATAGCAAACTCATGGGTGGTCGGTATTCGCCAGACCCTGTTGTAAGCATTTTCTGTGTATCAAGTGCACTTGCACAAAGGGGGCCCGGGGTCCGGCGGGTAGACACATGTTAGACCCGCCTCACTCGCTCTGGGGCTGTAGGTTTCGGAGATGAGGGGCTGCCCCGGGTCCCATGTTGCCTCCCTCCCCCCGTGAAGCTCCTGAGAATCATGATGAGCACCATCTAGTGGGAACATGACGTGGGCCACGGATGCAATGCATACCTTCAGTCGTAGAGCCCCTAGCAGGCACGTTAAAAAAGCAACAAGAAACAGGCAAAAATCATGTAGTCATATTTTATTTAACCCGATTCACATCCAAAATATTATCATTTCCACTTCTAATCAATATAAAAGAACATTAATGAAATACTTTACATTCTTTTTTCTCCTACTAAGTCTTGGAATGGATGCACCTTTCACAGTGAGAACACATTTGAATTCAGCGGGCACACCTCAAGCGTGGCCCCGTGAGACGAGGCCCCCGCGAGATGGGCCTCGGGAGCTCTCAGGCAGCACAAGCTAAGATATGACATTCTCTCGGGATTGTCTTCCTCCCACTTCCCTTTTCCATTTACATGGTTTTTAGAAGCTTTTAGTTTCACTAGTTCTTTTGCTTCAAATGTGTCTATAATGATGAATTAATTCCGCCACTGGTTAGTAGGTACAGGGGGGTCAATATTTTATGTGTTTTCTTTTCCTGAAGTATTTCCTAATTAAAAAAAAAAAGCCAACTCCTTCTTGGAAATGCAATATAATCACAAGTTACAGAGTAGAAATTAGATAGAATTATTAAATACTTCCAATTTTCTTTTTCTTCTACAAAATTTGGAAGGAGAAGAAGAAACCAATCTCTTTCTGGAAATAAATGCATAATAAATGACAAAGAACAAATGATGAGTAATTATCATCGTTCCCTTTTCAAGTTCCTTCTTTTCCCAAAACTGTTCTTGTTAAGGCCGGGCGGTCTGCTGCTGGCCACAGCCTGGACCCTGTGAGCCGGGCTGTTGCTGGGCCACCATCCCGCCACTGCCCAGGCACTGCGGCCCCAGGGATGCCAGCATTTGCCGTCAGGCACGAAGCTTCCTCGTGGTGACTTCGGTGAGAGGTGGGACAAGGGGAGGTGAACCAAGGCAGGATCCGGCGTGGACACCAGGCTCGGGCGTAGCCTGTCTGACCCCGGAGGGTCCACGACCACCACCACCACCACCCACCAGCATGGACACCGCCACTCAGGGCAAAGGAAACGCACTTTTCCGGATTATGGTCCGGCATGAGCTCGGAGGCAGGGGGCCACGCACAGACTGCCACCACCAGCGTGTGCCTGGTACAACAGGTCTCGACTAGAATGCACCTCACTGTACACGGTTGAACAGTTCCCTTCTAATCCCCCCAAATCCCGGCAGTAATCAGGGCTTTACAAGAGCTCCTGGCAAATAAAGACAGCTTACTGTTATGGGTGGAATCATGTCCTCCCTGGATTCACACACTGAGGGCCTGACCCCCAGGGCCTCACAAGGAGGCCGCATCTGGAAACAGGGGCATAGCAGACGCAGCTTGTGAAGATGGGGTCACCAGGGTGGGCCCTAATCTAGGGACACGGAGACACATGCAGGAAGGGCACCACGTGGAGAGACGGGAAAGACGGTCGTCTGCAGAGCAAGGACAGACACCTGGACACAGCCACCCTCCCGGCCCCCGGAGGAAACCAACCCTGCAGACATCTTGGTTTCGGACTTCCAGCCTCCAAAACTGTAACCAAACACTTCTGTTACTTAAGCCGCTAGGTTACAGTAGCCCTTAACAAACTGATGAACTTACCATTTCAAACAATCTCATTTATAAGAAGCCTCCCTGTTGTTTGCATTCTCTCTCCCCCTGCCCGCCCCCACCACCCCACCGTGTCCCGAGGGTGAACTCTGCTGTCAAACCACCAGCCCTGGAAACAATCTTTCCAGCGGCGACAGACAACACACTGTTAAGTGTCACGCATGTCACACCTGAAACGTGCAGGTGTCCGCATACGGGGGCGGCCCGGCGCCTCTCTCTCCCTTCCCTGGTGGAGGTATGAGCGGGAGTAAGAGCACTCTTGTTAAATAAACCTGTCCTACCATCCATGTGATTGCAAATTTCGAGGTTCATTTTCAAAAGGCCACAGGCGTAGATGTGACCCATACACACCCCCACAGCAATA
Organism: Mirounga leonina; assembly: GCF_011800145.1. Lineage (NCBI taxonomy): Eukaryota > Metazoa > Chordata > Mammalia > Carnivora > Phocidae > Mirounga > Mirounga leonina. The sequence continues at coordinate 2,467,376 of NW_023270699.1, forward strand.
AGCAAAATTGTGACACGGGGAACCATGCACACAGCGAACAGGTCGCAGCTCTGGGAGCCTGCGGCCACACGCAGCCCCAGACGCTCAGGGTCCACAAGGGTGCGCGCGGCCCCGCAGCTCTCACACGCGCCCCTGAGAGGCTGCATCAGAACCACACCAGCACAGAGGGACAGGCGCCCTACCTGTCCCCTCCAAGCAGCCATGCAGCTGTCCCAGGGGCGCTCATGAGCGAGCAGTCCCTGCTGCTGTCAGGCTGGTGGCTTCCAGGAAGAAAAGATGCTACTCTGAGATGTGCTGAGCCATGAAATGATTCAGCAGCAAGGCAAAAGTTGGCACCGACACGTCGCCCAGCTCTGGGATGACACACAGTCATCCCGTTTTGGTGCGGGCTGGCAGAACAGCCTCTACTGTGTTCCAGAGACACGCCAGGACCCAGCGAGATGCTCCGCTGTAACCACCATGCTGCCGCGGCCACGGACAAAACCCACCCTCTCCCCCAGCTCCACCCCACGGGGAAAAGCAGGGAGAAGCCGGCGCCAGAGGACGGGCACGCCGGGGTGCTGGTCACCCGGGCCGGCTGGAACAAGCCTGTGCGGAGCTCAGCCCTGGTTCCTATTCCTGCTCTCCCTTCTCGATGAGGCACCCACCAGCCCGAGTCACCTTCTAAGTGCTCTGGTCCTGGGGGCAGCCCGGCCAAGACCGCTGCACGCTGCCCACGTGCCATCTCCAATGCCACGTGGTGCCTGATGGTGCACACCTCCTTCTGATGCGCTTCCACAGTGTGCTGGCTGCGAACCCAATGGAGCCAAGACCAACCCTCATGGTCTTTACCCAATGACAAGCGCGAACGGCAAAGCTCAGCAGCACAATGTGAGCTAAGGAAGGCGGGCCACAAAGACCGTGTGCAAGGTGGGACCGTGTGTTAAAAGCATGTGTGCGGGTGTCTTAACTCACAGGGAAGGGGATGGCTTCCCTAGCAAAGTGACAGCCAAGTTGAAGGATACCTAGATTTCACCAGGCAAAGAGGGAAAGAGCGGTCTAGACGTAGGTGTGTGAAGGCCGAGTCAGAACCTGGCTCAGTGGGGAAGCCAAAGAACGGGTGTAGCAGGAGAAGAGTGTGAGGAAGAGGTGGATGTCAGTGGAGAGTCCCCGCAGGGGATCAGAGCAGAGGGGAGCAGGGACGGCCTTCGGGCTATCGGAGTGAATTCGCTGGAGTAACCCAGTGCGGCCTGCCTAGAGGCAGGGTGGTGGGGCTTGGAAGCAGGAGGTTCCACAAGTGAGTGGCTGGGAAAGGGGGAGGGACACAGAGGAAAGGGGGTCCCCGGCAGGGCCTGGGGAGACGGCGGAAGGGTTGTGGGTGCCAGCAGAATGGACAGGAAAGGACCCACTGAGCTCCCAGTGCCCACCTGAGAGAAGATGCACAGTGTGCAGTGGAAGGTGCAGGGCTGGGACCAGAGCTGGGGGCAGGGGCTCACCACACAGCGTGAAGACAGCCTCAGATGAGCCCTGAGAATAACCCTGTTCTAGATACCGAATAGCCTTTCCTTTACGTTTAGATTCTAGTTCCAAAATCTGCACATGTGATCTATCACACACTAAGACGTCAGCATCATCTTTTTTAAAACGCCTGGCATTACTGTGTGTACCATGTACCGCATGTGAATGGGGGCTCTTCAGCCAGCGAACAAGCCTCACCTGAACGAAACTGTTCACATGGTGACTTTGCTGGTTCTCAAACAGCAGAGATCACCCGAGGTGGATGGATGGCAGAGGAGTCAACAGAAAGCCGAGGTCACCGAGGACAAATTCTGAGTCACATTTTGTAACTGCGTCTGAAACTTGTTACAGCGTTTGACAAGGACGAGCTGGGGAGGGAGGGTCTTCTCGGCTTAGACTCCCCGAGAGTACATGTGTGTCCCCAGGTGACCTCAGTCATTAGGGACACCGAAGGCTGTGACATTCTCTCCCCTTCCCCTATCGGCAGACCTTCTTATTAGCCAGTGACATCTTTAGAAGTCCCTGTTTGAGTCCAGAAAATTAACCTGGGGGCGCCTGGCGGGCTCCGTTGGTAAGAGTCTGACTCTTGGTTTCGGCTCAGGTCATGATCTCAGGGTCATGAGATCCAGCCCCAGTCGGGCGCCGTGCTCAGAGGGGAGTCTGCTTGAGATTCTCTCCCTCTGCTGCCCCTATTCACTCTCTCTCGCTCTAAAATAAATAAATCTTAAAAGAAAGAAAGAAAAAGGAACTAACACATTCCCAGATCAGTCCCACTCCGGGACTCCCGGCAGCAGCAGAACCTCTCCGGGGAGACTTGCAGGAAGCTACGGACAGGGCCCACCCGAACGTCAGCCCACGATCCAAATTTACACAAGAGACTGGCTTCCGGGCATGAGACGCAGCAGGGCAAGTGGTGGGATTCAACCCTCAAGAAATGCAGACTCTGGTATTACTGTGATTATCATCCTCATTATTTGATATTATTAGCAGCTGTATATGAAGTGTTTGGAGATAAAAAGGAAACTGAAATCCATGCAAGGAACAGAATACCCAGCAAGAAGAGCAGCAAATTTGGAAGGAACTGAAGAGAATTTTGTTTTTTAAAGATTTACTTGAGAGAGCGAGTGCGTGTGCGCATGTGCACACAAGTGGGAGGAGGGGGGAGGTAGGGAGGGACAGGGAGAGAGAGAATCTCAAGCAAGTGCAGAGCCCAACATGGGGCTCGATCCCACGACCCTGAGACCATGACCTGAGCCAAAATCAAGAGTCGGATGCCTAACCGACAGAACCACCCAGGCGCCCCAAAGAGAATGAAAAGTTTCATGAGCTGGTTACACAGCAGACGGGGCGGGGAGGCAGAGCTGGGGGCCGGAAAAAATCACCCAGGATGCAGCACGAAATGACAGAGAAGCAGCAAGAACAAGGGTGAAGACGCTGGAGGGTGGTGCGATCCAGCCTAGCAGCGCTCAGCAAACTAACGGCCAGGGTTTCTCCAGAATAATGAAAAGCACAACACTTGATCTCCAGGAAGCACACAGAATCCAGAGCAGGATGAGTGAGAAGAAAGCCCCCCCCCGCAGTGAGACGGAAGACCGCCAGAGGGAGGGAGCGCAGAGCAGCCGGAGAGAACCGGAGACGGGCTCGGGAAGCCAGCTGGCGGGACGGCCACCGCGTCGGCCAGGGCACATGACGTGACACCATCCAAGTCTCAGAAACGGCCGGACACTCAGCGCCACATACACCGTGGCCTCTGCCCACAAGGTGCTGAAGCTGACGTCAGTAATAAAATCGCCATGCATTTAGGAAGTAAAAGCGCCTTCTGTTTCACCCCTGGGTCACAGGAAAACAAGGACATTTAAAGGTGCTGAGACTGATCAGGGAGAGCACCGCACCCCAAACACACGGCATGCAGCAGAGCAGAGTGGGGACAGGGAGAGCCCGAAAGTCTGAGGACAGAAATCAGGTCTCAAAATTAAGAAGCTTTGCTTAGAAAAAATAATACAGAATTAAAAGAATAATAATGAGTCAACTCAGTAACCTAGAAAGAGACACTGGAATAAACCCAAGGAACACGGCGAGAAATAAAGGTGGGGAAGGCAAAGGAACTGTGGAGGTGAGCCGCCAACCCAACGCAGGCTCTTCATCAACAGCAATAAAGTAACAGAGGAGGAGAAAAGCAAAAACAATTTTAGAAATGAAAGGGAACTTCATGTCAGAGAGAGATTTGAAAACTAAGAAAATAGTATGACCTTTGCACCAAGAAACGGAGAAGATGAATGTGACGGAGAATGTGGTCGACAGCCCCAAGATGCCCCCGTGGTTCACAGCCTGGCACAACCCCCTCGCCATGGGCTTCTCCCAGAAGGGGCTCACGAGAGCCACGGAGGGCCACGTGGGATGAAGCCTCCCAGCACCGGGACTTGCGTCCTGCCGGCACGCTCCGCCGCGCGAGCTGCCATGTTGGGAGGCGCTCAGACCAAGTACTGGCAGGGGCTGAATCCTGACGACAAAGCAGGAGTGAACTTGGAAAGGGCCCTTCTGTCGAGCCTTCAGGTAAGACCGCAGCCGCGGTGGCACCTTGTTGGCAGCCCGAGCCTGAGGACCCGGCGACGCCCGGAGCCCTGTGCCACAGAAGCAGGGGATGACACGGTGATACGGAAACAGCGAGCACATGCAGATTACTCCCTGGGAAAAGAAGCTACCAAACTGTATCCAGGCAGGACTGGAAACCCTGACGGGTCTGCGGCTCTTAAAAAGACAGAACCAGGACCTAATCGTGGATCCACACAGAGGCCAGGCTGCAACCAAGAGAACACCTAGAACGCGCGACCTCGGTCTTGCAGAAGCTCTGCCACACAGCAGAGAGGATTCACCACCCCTCAGGAGCCTGGCTCATTCGGAGCAGACCACACAAGGACAGGATGTGACAAAGGACAATTAGAAGCCAAACTCACTTTGGACACAGTTGCAGACAATCCCCCACAAAATATTACCCACCAACCACAGTAATGTAGCAAAAAATCATACACCACAGCCAAGCTGGGATACTTCCAGGAAGGCAAAGAAGGACCCATGTACTTCACCAAATTAGCAGATGAATGGAAAAATCGTACATGATCCGCTCAATACATGCAGAAGAAGTCTTTATAAAACCTTTTCAGCAAAATATTCTTAGAAACAAGACAACTTTCTTAACCTGAAAGGAAGCATATACAGAAAAATAGGCAATCTCTGTTCCTGTAACTTCACCGTTTCGAACAGGTGACACTGTCCAAGGAGGTATATTAATATCGGTGCCCTGTCACACCGTCCCCCTACCCCCCATGCGAAGGAACCGCTGACCTCTTGAGTCCCCTCCCAGTATGTCATCCTCCAACACGAGAGCTTGAAAAGGTGTTCTCACCCCTCTCCCCCACCCTGCGGACGTGGCTCTAAACCCGAGGAGCTTCCCCTGAGGGACAGGAAGCCAGCCACCCAGAGACAGGCCCCTGGGCTGTGCCTGAGCCTAAGCCTGGCCAGGCCACCTCGCACCAGCAGAGGGTACCTGGAGCATGTGTCCCGGGAGCGCGGCTGACACCGTGGTTAGTGTGACTGTGAGGAGCCCCCTACCTCCCCCCAAGCCTCCCGGGCGGGGTGTGTCCCACTCAGGGATGTGGGACCTGCCGCCCGGGTCACTCCTGGCTGGGGCCAAAGGCACCTCGGAGTCCCCGGGGGCCCGGAGTGCGCTGCCTGCCACGGGGTGCAGCCCGCTAGGCGGAGCCGCTCACTCTCAGGTCGGCCGCACCGGCTGGACGGCCCTTGTCACTGTCACAGCCGCGTGCCGCCCTCCTGCCACCACCGCGGACACACACGAGCTGACCATCCCCTTGCGGTTGGCTGGAGCTTTCCCAGCGGGCCTGGAAGGACCGCGTGTCCGGACAAGCCTGCGGCTCCCATTTTCTCTCCTGAGACCCCCACCCCCACCCCCAGCGGGCTGCTTGCTTTCCTCTCCCTGACAGGCACGGTCCCTGGGCCCCGGGAGCATCTGCAAGCCGGTCTCTCCATCGCCCCCCCGGGTCAGGCTCCGGGTGGTGCAGGCGCTCAGCACAGGACTCTCCAGCGACGGAAGCTTCCAGAACGTCGCTGGCAGCTGCACCGTGTGGGTTTCCTGGTCGGGCTATTCGGTTCACTGATGATACAGCTGTTGGATTCCTGTGCCTGCCTTCTGTCTCTATAATTTTCTCGTTTACTCTTTTTTAAAACTTTTGATTTCAGTATAATATACACACAGGAAAGTGCACACAGCACACACATCCGTGTGACCAACACATGGCTCGAGGAAGACACCGTTGCAGCGCCCCCAGGAGCCGTGCACGCTCCCCGCCCCGCCGGGAAGCCGCTCCCCAGGCCCAGCCGCGCAGCAGTGTCCGCGGGAACGGAACCGGGACATACGCACGCTTTGCTCGGCCCGCCCGTGACAGCCACACACGCCTGCTCGTGTAACCGCTTCATTCTCTTCCCCGCCGTGTGAATATTCCAGAAGCTGTTACCTCTTCGTGTTCTTTGGAGACGGGCATCTAGAGCACTTCCAGGGTTTGTGCATTAGGACCACAGCTGCCGGGACGTCCTGCATGGGGGTCCTGATGTACGCATACTGGTGCACGCCCGGGAGTGAACTGGCTCCGGGGCAGGCCCCACCACGTGGCCTCCCCCGCGCAGTGCCCGTTTGCTCCACACCTTCCCAAACACTGGGTTTCTGCAGCCTTTTCATGTCGCAGCCCCTGGTGCGTGGGCCAGCACCTCCCCGGGTTACATTTCCACATCTCCCTGATGTGCAGGTGAGTCTTTACTCTTTATATTTTTCTTTGTCTTCCCACCTCTGATCCCAGGGAGAGCAACAGGAGGATTCAGAGCTAAGATTGGGGGCGAGGGGAGCGGTGCCTGGGGGGCTCAGTCGGTTAAGCCTCTGACTCGTGGTTCCAGCTCAGGTCATGATCTCAGGGCCGTGGGGTTGAGCCCCATGTCGGGCTCTGCACTGGGCGGGGAGTCTGCTTGGGATTCTCTCTCCCCCTCCCTCTGCACCCCCTCTCTAAAAAGTAAAAAAAGAACTAACATTTGGAACTGCTTAGTTGTCGTGCCAACACCGGAAAGGGAAACAGCAGTGTTTCCCTAAAATCAGGAACAAAACCGGGACACCCTGTCGCACTTCCATTCAACACTGTCCTGAAGGCCCCAGACTGGCCGTAAAACAAGAAGGCACAAGCAAGAGACAAAGCCATTACCACTCCCAGATGACATGACGTCCACACAGAAAAACCCGAAAAGGGGGGGCATGTGGGGGGCTCAGTCAGTTAAGCATCTGATTCTTGGTTTCAGTTCAGGTCACGGTCTCAGGGTTGCAGGATGGAGCCCCACGGCCGTCCTCAGCGGGGAGTCTGCTTGAGATTCTCCCTCTCCCTCTGCCCCCCCAAAATAAACAAGTAAATTAAAAAAAGAAAAAGAAAATCCTAAACATCTACAAATAAATGACAGGAAATGGAGATTGGTAAGGTGACTGGCTATCAAAGCAATACCCCAAATCAAATGCATTTCTGCTCAACACCAACAAGGGGTTAGAAAAAATTTTTAATAAAAAATAAAATTTAAAAATGCCACTTAGAAAAGCAACAGAAGTCATCAGGGCCCCTGGGAGTAATCGTAAGTGCAGACGTAAGGCAGGCTGAGGAACGTGGGGGAGACTCACTGGAAGCCACAGACAATCTGCATTAATGGAGACACAGGCCACGTTCACAGCAGGAAGAATGGCCCGTGAAGGCGAAAAATTCCTCCCAGCTGATCTACACAGTCAGTGCCATTTCAGTCAAAATCCTGACAGTTTTTCATGAGACTTCAGAAGCCGACTTTAACACGTAACATGGAGAAGCAAAGAGCAGGAATGGCCAGCTGCTCCTGAGACCCCGCAGGAAGGATGAGCAGACGCACCGACCAGAGGGACAGAGAACCAGACAGAGGGCACCTGCACACGTGGCCACGTGGCCGCAGTGCCACCAGGGGGGCGGGGACCACTGTGGACAAGCGGCGCTCCCGTGGGGGACAGAAGAGCACTGGCTCCCCGCTTCTCACACCACAGAGTCAGCTCCAGAGGAATGAGGGGCCTCCAGGTGGGAGGCAAACCTCAGAACTTCCACAAGAGAACGCAGGAGCGTGCATGAGTGCCCCAGCGTGGGGAAGGACTTCTCAGCAACAGGCAAAAGGCAGCACCCATAAAAGGAAAGATGGGTGAATCCACAGGAAATCAGGCGGTTCTATTCATCAATAAAGGAAGAAGACAGGATACAGCTGGGAGAAGGCCGGAGGCACACACACGAGGAAATGGATGGTGCAGAACCACAGGTAAGAACAGCAGGTGAAGGAACTCAGAGCGGGAACACGGGCGGCCGTCCGTGCAGGGAGACGCTCAGCAGCATCAAGCAGGAAATGCAAATCAAGGCCACAATTAGACAGGACATTTTGCATCCACTCCACTTGTGAGAACTCATGACAGGATCAAGTGCTCGAGAGCACGTGCGTCCCCCGTTGTGCAGCGAGGGACACGCGTTGGAGAAAGAGCGGGGCCGCCAGGCACACTTGCGTGCCAGAGCCTCGCCACCTGGTGGCTGTAACCTGCAGCGGGCCAGTGGCCAAGGGGGTCCGCAGACACGGGTCCGGATTAGGAGTGCTGTCCGGCGAGCATTCGGGCACATTCTGTAAACATTTTTCGTGGACCTGATCTTCGTGCTGACTTGAGGAGGGCCTCCTGCACACACGTAGAGACGCACGGAGTTCCCGTTTCCCGGCAGACACGGACTCTGGGTCCCCTCCCCACGCCATCAGAGAACCCCCATCCTGTTTCCAGCAGCCCTGCTTGAGATGGATGAACAATATTTTGGTTTTCATCTGCACATGAAGCCTCGGGTTTCTGTTATCCATGTTTTTGCTTCTCATGCATTTAAAAAGTGCCCATTTTGTCCTCCTTTCATTAGCTCAGTTACTTTATTTCAAAAATTAAACAAATGTTTTAGACTAGGTGTTATAAAAATTATGACCTATAGGCTGAATTCGGGCAGCAACATTTTTTTATTTGGTCTGCAGTTTGTTAAAAATAATTGCATACAACAACCCAGATTTCTCAGGGGCTCCTGGGTGGCTCAGTCAGTTAAGCATCTGCCTTTGGCTCAGGTCATGATCCCGGGGTCCTGGGATCGAGCCCCACATCGGGCTCCCAGCTCAGCAGGGAGCCTGCTTCTCCCTCTGCTGCTCCCCCTCTGCTTGTGTTCCCTCTCTCGCTGTCAAATAAATAAATGAAATCTTTAAAAAAAAAAAAAAAAAACCAGATTTCTGCCTTGTCCTAGCAGACCAAAGATCTACTTCCTCTCGTCCTGCATTCACCTGGCCATGTCAGCTGGGGGTCATGCTGGCTGGGGGTCAGTGCTGGGGGTGAGGGTTCAGTGCTGGGGGTCAAAGCTGGGGGTGTCTGGGGGTCCGTGTTGGGGTCATGCTGGCTGGGGCAGTGCTGGGGGTCCGGCAAGCATGCCCAAGAGAAGAGGCCTCGGCCATCACTCTTGTCCACATAGCCGTCCTCCTCTGTTTCACACCTACATTTCCCCTGGCTCCCCTTCCTGCCTGGCCTCTGTCAGAATCTGTGTTCACAACTTTTATGTAGTTTTATTTACCAAAAAAGAAATGTTTGTACCCAATAACTCCCTACACTATAAAGAAAAGAAGTGAAGGGCACAAAGCAGTTGGAGCTCCAGGAAAATGCCACATTAGCCTGGAGCCAGAGGTGAACTGCAGACTGCCACTGCATTTTCTTTCTTTCTTTTTTTTTTTTAAAGATTTTTTAATTTATTTATTTGACAGAGAGAGACACAGCGAGAGAGGGAACACAAGCAGGGGGAGTAGGAGAGGGAGAAGCAGGCTCCCGGCTGAGCAGGGAGCCTGACGCGGGGCTCGATCCCAGGACCCTGGGTCCATGACCTGAGCCGAAGGCAGACGCCTAACGACGGAACCACCCAGGCTCCCCTGCACTGCATTTTCTAACACGTTCGCTAGAGCCCAAGTTATAGTAGTACGCCCCTTGACTCACACAGCTGAAAATAACCACTAACGGGTGCTAACGTGTGTGTGCTCTGCCCTCCACGGCCATCTGGAAGCCCCCGGTTCTTTCCCAGCACCGGATGCTTTGCTGTTGGGTACCAGCTCACCGCCAGGCCCAGCGAAGGAGACCTGCCATAACCACAGGGCTTTTTCTAAAACAAAACCAACTCACTACCCATGCTGCACAATTATCAGCACTGGAGGATCATGTTTACCACGTCCTTCCACTTTTGTGGAAGGCACTAAACGTCATCTGTGAGGCAGTCACAGGGCTTGGACACTCAGAGCCCCCTCAAGGGAGAACCTGCCGCACGGTGGCAACGCGCCCTCCACGCTCAGCCGGGCCTGAGGGATCCCGGGCTCCCGGGCTGGGGGCAGTCCCAGCCAGAGGCCCCTGGCTGAGACCTTCTCAGAGCTGCATGAGAGGTCCTCCCTCCCCAGCTCTCCACCACCGCTGTCTCCTCTCACCTCATCAGACCAACACGGTGAGGGCCCCCGTAGCACCCCGCCCCTGCGCCCCTTGGCCTCCACAGCCTCTCTCCCAGCTAACCTCCTGCCCCTCTCTTTTGGGCATCTGCTTCCTGCGGCACCCAAACTGATGCACTCTCCATGTAAGAATTGACTTCTGGCCCATTTTGGCAAAAATCGCTGCTATTAAGCCTTATTTTGCAAGGTATACCAGTTGACGGACTTCTCTCTGAACATGAGGATTATGTGTATCTTCCTAATAAAAGGCACATTCATTCAATGGCTCCAGTTAGACTTGGACAGTGGCCTCCAGTAGAAACCAGTGCTCGGAATGCTGGACCAACCACTGGTGCACTCCTTACACTCGTCCCCAGGACAGCCCTTCACCTCACTCCCACCAAGGGCACAAGGCAGCTGAGCACACACGAATTTGCATAACCTGACTTTTTCTCCAATGCAACATCATATCTAGCATGTATCTGTTTCCACCATCTCAGATGGGGATTTCTGATCCCCAGTCCACCAAGCGTAGCCTTCTGGAAGTAAAAAGTTTTTAAATGACTACTTGCGCGAAGCCAACCACTTAGTTTCAAAAATGTAGATTTTTCATAACTGAGTTTTCTGAGTATCAAGGTGCTCTGGATTCGAGAAGACCTTTGAAGTCTAGATTCATCACCTGCTGGCTGAGCAACCCCCACCAAGTCCTCCCCGCTCAGTTTCTCCATCCATGTAATGGGGGCGAGGCCAGTGTCCTCACAGGGCTTTTCCAAGAATCAGACAACATAATCTGCACGTGAAACACCTCACAGAGCCCCCATCATTGTAGCTGTTATCACAGGACAATATGTAAAGCCTCAGTGAGGAGGCAGGGGACACTCCTAACGTCAGCACATGCTTCTAAAGTCTTCAGGTCAGCCAACGATGTGATGAAGAGAGCTTAGCTCCCCCACCAGGTTCCCACCATAGGGGATACAATTTGCCGCTGAGCGACACATCTGGCTGAAGGTACTTCCTTGCAGCATACAGCTTTTTACTACTGCTCGCGGTAGAATTCATTACCATTTTTCTTTATTACAGATTTCACTCCCCACCCACTTTCAGAAAGGAATCGAGAAGATCCACATTAATAATGCATGGCCTCCCCAAGTCGCCTGGGGACAGGCCTCTTGGCCACTGGCACGCTGCTCCTACCACGTGCCCAGCCTCGGTTCTGAATCGTATGGAAGAATGTCGCCTGTCACATATCGATCTGCTAGCACCAGCATCGAAAGATGTACCCTACCTGCGACCCTTCCAGCTATGCTCGGGAAGGGACAGCGGTCAAACCACAGCGTCCACAGCTGGTGAGACTGCACCCTGCAGTGAGGGCAGGGGCCAGCCTCCCCCCAGCCCGCCTGCCACCTCCCAAATGGTCGCACAGATGCCCTCCCAAGATCACCACCTCTCACACTTCGCTCCACAAAGATAATCCAAACATGGCAAATTCTTTTAATAACTGAAAGGAAGCCTGTCCAAGGACATACCACTCATGTGTTTGCCTAAAATGCAGCATTTTGCAATTAGTAATTTGCGATGAATGTTAAGATTATTACAAAGTAGTTTTAGGAAGGGCAATTAAGTCACAGACATTTTCCCTTACAACTTGAAACAACTCATTTAAAGTCTCAAATATTCTTTGGTTAACCAAAAGTCAAATCTATGAAATCTCTAAGTAATTGCTTTACAAAATTCAGTCTGACCTTACTGAGTAACTAAAGATCTTACCTTATACAAATCATTTAAAAAGAAACAGACAAATGTAGCCACTCAGGTCCTTTGCTCTATAAATATCAATCAGCCACAACTTCTACCAGTAAACTCTTTTGAGTTCTGACAAGGCCAGGGAGGGAAGAAAGGGCTAGAGACGGAAGCTACTGCTTTTGCCAGATCTGACGGGGGCCGCTGCTAACAGTGAGGGGCACCTGGTCCACACCGTAAGCGTGCCCTCCCCTGTCTCCCATGTTAAGTCAGGCTGAAAGTCACCATAAGGTGTGCATTTCAGAGGTAAAATGTGATTGGACAAGTTAACCAGACCCTTCCCGTCCAAAAAAAAACCCAGTGAATCTGGCTCCTCTCAACACAACTTCTGTTTATTTTCCCTGTTTACAAGGATTTCAGTATTTCCTTCCTACCTCTGATCTGACCCCAGATGAAAATGTATGGACTTTTAGCAGATGGTGGGGTCTCAGAAGATGGGAGCCCGTGGATCTTAGTTTAAACCTGGTCATGCTGATCTGTGACCTAACCTTCAGCAGGCAGCCAGACCTCTGTTCTCGCAGACCTCTTTTCCAAGGTTGAGGTGTGATCAGAGGCCACGGGCTACGTATCAGGGTGAGCTCAGTGGGAAGCAGGAGTAAAAATGGACAGATCACCTTGGTGGATACACTTTTTCTACCTTTCAAAATAAAACATCTGCTTTGTTTGCTTCCCCAGCGCTGGCCCACAGACCGTGTTCAGGCCAGGGAGCACTCATGCAGGCGCTGAGCCTGCCACGTGGGCCAGCCCAGGGCCGAGGACACCCTCCCTGGAGGCAGTTGAAATATCCCTCCTGCACCTTCCCTGACCATCCTACAACCCTGCCTCTCACCCTGCTCTCACACATGCCTCAGTTTATTGTTAAGACACAGACCTCTTGGTAGAGATTCTCCAGGTAGGGCCCCACATGGGTGGCATGAACAGCAAACTCCAGCCACGCATGGCCACTATGCATACACATACACATGACATCTGGCTCGAGACATTAAGGCGACTGTACCTTCCAGGGCCAAGAAGAGGCCCTTCCCATCCTGACTGTCAATCCCATGTAGCCTCTCTTTTAAACAATGTAATCATGGAGATCCCTAAGGGTGACTGAGAAATGGATACAGAAGTGAGCCATAACAGGCTAATTCTAAAACTTTGAAGGGGATGAGAAGGGGGGGTGCATAGTCATGATGATCTAGAAAAGGAAGAGGGGGCAGCAAGGAAGTGATCAAATTAGGGAACGTTCAGAATCTGACTGAGACTCCCTATGAAGCTTTTCAACAGAGAAACGTGGACTAGCAACCCATAAGTGAGTATCATCAGCCTGCAGAACTTTAACCTGGAGCACGGGATGGGGGTGGGGGCTCTGGGTGTAGCCCCCCACACCGGGCCCCAGCAGCACCAGCACACCAGTGGTGGACCTGGGCTCCCTGGGATGACTGTCACTTCTCGGATGGGCGCTGCTTCCCATCCCAGACTCTGAAGGCCAGCGGTCCTCATTTTTCCTTCTATTAAGATCATGTTTCCTACAAAAAGGAACCTACCTGTTCAAGTATTCCCTTAGACAAGACTATTAGTATTGTGCTAAAAAAAAAAAAAGGCCCAGGAAGCCATTTATAAAAGCATTTTCCCTACTGCACTGAACTTCTCTCAAAGTTAAAAAAAAAAAAAACACAACTGCACAATTTTTCAAGGTAGCTGCAACTGCTAATAATCCTCCTTTCCAGGGTCCTGGGGGTGGCCCTGGGGGTGAAGGTGGCTCGGGCCCCAAACAGCTCTTGGATCACTGACTGACCCCATCACTTGACTGGAACGGTGGAAATTCACAGTCGGCCTTGGTCCAAACGCCAAAGTCAAATCTGAAAACTCAGCACACGCCACCCCCTTTGCATCTCCACCTGCAGCCCTCCCTCGGATTGAGCAAAAAGTGAAACTAAGCCTGGACCACGGCCTGCTGGGGTCAGGGGCGCTGCGCAGGGTCCCAGGTCCCCAGTGCCCCCGAGCCAGGCAGGGGGCCCGTCGCGACCGCAGGGGGAGCAGAGGGGGCCCGAGCAGAGTCCGGGGTGGGGGGGTCGCGCCCTCCCTCAGCCCCGGCCACCAGGCCCCTCCCGGGGCGACCCTCCCCCAGCGGCTCCCCCCTCCTCACCCTCCGCCGGCCCCCTCCCCTGGAGGCTGCAGCGGCCTGAGAGGGGCAGACGGGGAGGTGTCCTGGGCCTCCGCCGGACAAGGCACCGGGGAGGCCAGGGGTGCGGGGACGACCCGGGCCCACGGACCACCCCCAGCCGCCCCCCCCCCCGCCCCGTCCTCCCGCAGGCCCCACGCCGGGCGGAGCGCAGCCGGCCCACTGTGGCGCGGGGCCAGCGGGCCCGGGGCCGACTTCGGGCGGGGGCCGACCTCCGGCGGAGGAGCGACCTGGGGCGGCGGGGGGCGGGGGGAGGGGAGCGACCTCGGGCGGCGGGAGGGGGGCCCGACCTCGGTGGGGGCCGCGCCGCTCACCTGCAGCCGCCGCCACCTGCTCGTCGCGCGCGCGGCCTCGGCGTCGCCTCCACGGCCACTCCGGCCGCTGCGCTCCGGCCCTGGGCGCGCCCGACCCTGCGTCGGGCCTCAGCGAGTGCGGCGCCCGCCGCCCCCGGCCCCCATCCCGCCCCGCCCGGCCCGCCGCCCTCCGCCCTCGGCCGCGCCGCCCCGCCACTTCCTGTGCGCGGCGATCCCACAGTTCCGCCGGCGCGCGAGGAGGGGGGGACACGCGGGGGGGACACGCGGGGACACGCGGGGGGGCGCTCGGGGGGGCGCGGGGGGGGCCGGGGGGACACACGTGGGGGCCGGGGGACACGTGGGGAGGGACGCGGGACAGCGGGGTTCCTGGCCGGGGGGGGGAGGGGGGACTGACGGGGGGAGGGGACCGGGTGGGGGCGCAGTATGTGGGGGGGCGGGGAGACAGCACCGCGGGTCGGGCGACCCCGCGAACCCCCCCATTTCCCTGGGGTCCCCTCTCCCCCGCGGGCACCGGCTCCGGGCGTGAGCACCTCCGTGAGCACCTCCCCTAGCCCGGGTCACGGCCCGGGGAGGGGGGGGGGGGGGGGTGTTACCGCCGCCGCGGGGGGGTGGATCCCGCGCGTCACCGTGGGGACCGTCTTGGGAGCCTCGACTCCGCGGGAGGATAGATTTCAGACCCACGTGCAGCGCCCTTTGACTTATTTATAGTTGGCACCAGGCCGGCAACATTGTATCAATTTGATCCTGGAGGAAGCTTCCCGGAACTGGGGTGGGGGGGCGGTCGCCGGGAACCGGCCTCGCTAGTGTACCCCGCTCCCAGGTCACTGACCGCTCTCCCCTCTTGCCTGAAGAGCGCCCGAGCTGGACAGGGTTGCCTGAGTTCCCCACGGAGCACCTGCTGGTGGCCAGCCTGGACAGTCCCAGGGAGTGCAGCCAGGAGGAGGGTCATCTCCAGTCTGCTTTCTCCACTGGGTACCTCGCCTGACCCGCTGCCTGTTCAGGTCCTCAGGTCAAGCTGGACCTCCTGAACTTGGACCGGTTTCACTGGAAAACTATTTAAAATACCAGGCGCTGTTACAATCAGCTGGGTCTTATTTTAAACCTCCTCCCATTATTTCAGAAAACACTTGGACTAAAATAAAATAAAATACACATACGTGCACCTGTTCTACTCACAACTCCCTTATGCTTGAAAAAGGAGTTATGGCTTGCATGGTTGGTGGAAATGTATTACTCCTAAAACCCTGGAGCCCGCAGCGTCTCTTCTAGCTGTCTTGTCCTACAGGTAAATTCCCACAGGCGCCTGCAGATGTGCATAGAAGGATGTTCTGACTTACGGCATATAATTAACAAAAATCTGAAAACAACCCATAGACACCTGGTTCCATAAACTCCAGCATATTCATTTAATAATATATTTAATTTAGAACATTAAAAAATTAATGTGGTTTTGGGCGCCTGGGTGGCTCAGTTGGTTAAGCGACTGCCTTCGGCTCAGGTCATGATCCTGGAGTCCCGCGTCAGGCTCCCTGCTCAGCGGGGAGTCTGCCTCTCTCTCTGACCCTCCCCCCCCTCATGCTCTCTATCTCATTTTCTCTCTCAAATAAATAAAATCTTTAAAAAAAATAAAAATAAATTAAAAAAATAAAAAATTAATGTGGTTCTACACATGCTGATACTATATAATCTCCAAGATCTGTTAAATTAAAAAAGACAGAGAGGAAAGATGCAGGGCAGTGTGTATACAAGGATCTCCTTCCTGTACTGAGAATCAGTATACGCATGTACACATCCAGAAAACTTCTGGAAGGATCAATGTGAGACTGTTATCTGAGACTGTTATTGGCTGGAGAGGGGTAAGGCAACTTCATTGTTACTAGGTAGTAAAGTTTAAATTTACTGTATGCACACATTTTATAAATACTTCTAAAAAACGAATTAAATGTACCTCATCGTTCAGACACTTGATGGCCACTTAATAGTTACTTCGAACTTTTAGATCAGCTCAAAATACTGTATTTGTCTCAACACAGTAAAGCATCATCAATGTCATCTAATCTATATTCAGATAGAATCTATGATCATTCAGACCTAAGCTAGCAGGAATTTGCATCTGGAAAAGCTCAACTGAACATATGAGCAGAGTAAACATTTAAACTTGCAAGTCAGCCAACCAGCCCTTAACTACTTACTGGGCCCTGGGCAGAGCACGAACTCAGATGGACGGGAAACGTGGTCCTGCCTAAGGTTTACTGAGTTTATTATATATGTGCATTATTTCACCTACTTATCAAAACCCAGCCCTGAGACGCACGCTACTGGCAGCTCTTTTACCTTTGGAGAGACTGAGGCCCAGGGAGGCCAGCGTCTCGGCTGCCCGTGCGCAGCAGAGCCGAAGCCTGGCTCCGGACCCTGACTCAGCCGCTGTGCGGGGCTCCAGGCGGCCCCAGCAATGATGGTTTCTACGTTGGGAGAGGGACTTGGGTCCCCAGCTGCCTAAATTAAAATGAGGAAAGGACAAGTCTTACCCAGGGTGTTAGGTGGCACACATGTGCAGACAGAGGGGCTTGGTGCATGACTAAGAAGCAGGGGAGGGTTACTTGAGTGCCCTCCACGAGGGGGACGAGGGGGACATAGGTCCTGGGAGAGGGCTCCCCATTCATTACTTGCTCTAAATCTCTGACCCAACTGGCTTGATCCCATTTCACAGGTAAGTAAACCAGAGCCCAGGAGGTGGTCCTAAGATCAAAGGGCAGACAGTTGCCTGCCTCCAAGCCTAGAAGCAGTCTTTCCTGTTTGGAGAGTCTGTCTCATTGGAGAACTTCCCCAGTCGAGCCCTGCCCAAGGCCTGCTCAAGGGCTCGGGTGGCAACGTGGGCTCCAGGTGGGTCCGGGCTGAGGAGGGCTTCCCGGAGCAGCTAAACCGGACGGACGTCAGCTTGTCGTCACTCCGGGGAACTGAGAGACAAGGCTGGGAGCTTAGCCTGTGACCTTGGTCAAGGACATGACCCATTTGGGTCTTCGTTCCCTTTCCTATAAAGCAAGGAGGTTCCCACCCCAGACTTCCCTGATCCCCAAGAATTTGCCAAGAGAGCTATGGCTGTGGGCTAACTCAGGCATTTCTAAAAGTCTGAAGTGCATATTTACCCAAGATGTAAAAATTTACCAAAACTAAAGATAGTAACTTTCCTAGAAATTGATTAACTCCAACATCTAGCCTCTAGCCTCAAATGGATAGATGCTATATGTTTTTAATTCATACATAGCAGGAAAAACAATGGTTACAAATGTAAGTTTTTCAGGAGACAAATTACTACTAGGAGTTTTTCAGGAGACAAATTACTACTAGGAGTGGTAGGAGTAGTACTTTAAGTAGGCTTCACGCTGGGTGTGGAGCCCAAAACGGGGCTCGAACTCACGACCCCGAGATCAAGACCTGAGTTGAAATCAGGAGTCAGAGGCTTAACCAACGGAACCACCCAGGAGCCCCACAGGAGACAAATTATTTTAAAAATGGGCTTCTCTATGGGCAAAACCCTAAAAGGGATTTTTCACAGCAGAGACTGGGAACCCCCAGGGCACACGACGACCCCATCCCGAGGTGGCTGTTGAGAAACGGTGTTCAGCCTGGAGGTCCTGAGTCACACGAGACGTCAAGTGTCAGTGGAGAATATTAAGTGGAGGCCCGCCCTGGGGGGAAGCCTGGCGGGAGCAGCCTGGAGGTCAAGGTCACAGGAGTGGGTGAAGCCAGTACTCTGCAGAGGACAGAACTCGGGCAAATGTGCAGCACGTGGGGAGGCCCTCGGCGGAGGGATAAAGCCCCGGGTTTGAATCTGGGCTCATTATAGCTATGAAGGTGGGTGTCCCACTCCGCCAGGCGGGGAGAGAAGTAACTTCCGGATGCAGCCACCGAGCTGTGGGGATTGAGGACCTGTGAGCTGAGCGCAGGGCCTGTTCTGATGAGAGCCACACAGCTGATAGCCGTGGACTGTCCTCAGCATCCCTTAGTGAGTCCCCGGGTAGAGTCAGGGGTGCCAAGAGGGAGGGCAGCTGGGCCGGAGGGCGAGCAGAGGCTGGCTGTGAGGCCCCCTCCCTGTGTAGCCCAGTGTGTGGGAGTGGGTAGGGTACCGCAGTGCGTCAGCTCAGGGCCTGGCGCCCCCAACAGGCCATCTGGGCTCCGAGCCTTGGGCAGCTGCGTGGAGGTCTGAGACTCCGTCTGTCCAGTCCTGCCCCCCTTTATCTTTTGCAGGCATTACCACGCCCTCAAGCCCCTTGTGCCCTAAGCCGCACTGCGTGCGCTCTGCCTGGAGGCCCTACCTGACACGGACGGCCCTGCACATCAGAGATGCTGCCCGACCGGGGCGCTCCCCGGGGCTGCAGCCAACTCTGCAGTCCAGGTGGGCATTTTGCGCGCGTGCAGACCCCGACCTGAAGGCCCCCAGGTCTCTAAATCGGTAACGTGACCCAGGCTCCTCATAAAGACAGCGGCCACTGCCCTGGGCTGGCTCTGTCCACAGGGTAGGCGGGCGGGGAACATGCAGTCAGCGTGATCGCTCAAACGAGGCTCGCCCTCCCTCCCACCCCCACCCAGACACACAAAAACTGTCATTTTTTTCTTTGCACCAAATCAGCTTTCAGATTGTTCTCTGGTGTTCAAAAAAACAAAAAAATATGCTATTTCTACATGTTCACCTGTTGCAATATAGCATTTCTGATGCCTGCGGGAGAGCCCGAACCCAGCTCACAGACCTACCGTGCGGGAAGTAGGAAAGGGAGCTAGTCAGCGCTGTTGTCGGGGGGCTCCGGAAATACTTCCAGAAGAAACAACCCAGTGTGTTAGTATGAAGGGGAGGAGAACCTCCAGGGTTTTGGGGGTTATTACCTGCGCAGATGATAACATGATGTGATGGGGAATAAAATACTCTAAAAACCCAAATACTCAGAATAATGAAAGAGGAGTTGTTTCTGGAAAAAGAGGCATGGAGAAGTGCCCCCGGACCGCACTTTGCTGGCCCCTGGGAAGGACCTGGTCTCCACAACAGCGGGGGCATTAAAAGCAAGCTCACCATCACTTTCTGGGAACATGCAGAGGAGGAGGGACATGAGGGTCACATCAAGACACGCAAAAGAAACACATCCTTTCACTGGGGGACGGGCTGTGGACGGGAACAGTGTAGTTTTGAAGTGAGTGTGCGTGCTCCCGTTTCCTCAGGGCTAGGCAGGGCTTGGGGTGGAGGCCGGGCTGGCAGGTGCCCTCCGCCCCGTGAGATGGAATGACTCCTGTCACACAAGCCTCCTCTGCGTCTGGACCCAGAACTGGTGGGGATGGGAGAGGTCGTCCCAGATGGAAGGACCCTTGGACTTGCTGTCACAGGGCTGGTTCGGTGGGGGGACCGGGTTCTCACCTGGCTGAGTGGATCATCTTGCTCTTCTGCACCTCAGTTCCCCGTATGGTTCAAGGGGAATCATGTGCCGCCCCACCTGCCCCGTGAGGGCTCTGGGAGGGCCAGGTGAAGGCACGCGGGGAAAGCCATGCTGGAGGTTTCTCTGCCATCCCTCCCAAGGGCCCTTCCCCACCCCGCCGACTCCCAGTCTCCCCAGCAGCACCCTTCAGTGTCCTCGTGGCCCTTGTCACTGTCCATCTTGCCTGCTCGTTTCCACCCTGGAACCCCACCCGGCCCCGCTGCCCCCAGCCCCTGGGCACTGTCCACTTTCACACTCGGAGGCTCTGCCGCCGCCGAGGGCATCCCTGGAATCGCTGGAGGGCCCCCAGGGACGAGCAGTGTCTTCGCTGCACACGGTGTGTTGGTCTGTGGGGCCACACTAACAGCCCCACAGCGGGCACGACCCAAACAACGGTCCACCCTCTCAGGCTGGAGGTTGGAAGTCCAAGGTCACGCTGTCGGCAGCATCGCCTCCCGCTGAGGCCTCTTTCCTTGATGGGGGGGGGATGCTACCTTCTCCCGCGGCCTCACGTGGTCGTCCCCTGCATGTGTGTCTGTCCTCATCTCCTCTTCCTATTAGGACACCAGTCCTACTACATTAGGGCCACCTAGTGACCTCTTTAAAGACCCCCTCTCCAAACAGTACATTTAACATATGCCGAATACAAGACTTAACATGAATTTGGGGGTGACAGCCCCCCAAACACTTGGCCCATACACACGTGTTCTCTCTCTCTCATTATGTTTATTTTTTGCAAGAAGCATGTATTACTCATGTTACGCTAAGTCTTCTCAGGTCAAGGGTGCGGGCAGGAGAGCTGTCACGGGCATGCCGTCGGAAAAAGCAGAGCGGCTCTGCTCTGCCATTCCCGTCCCTGCCGCCCCCCTCAGCCGGGGCTCAGCTGGGACCTCCGCCTTTGCGGAACAAGATCTAGAGGGCCCCTGGAATCTTGCAGGAAAGAGAAACAAGAGCAAAAGTAACGATTGTCTAGCAATCATCCTCGAGAGAGAGTCTCTGCACCTGCCGACCCAGTGAATCAGAATCGGGGCCAGGAATAGTGAAACAGTGATGACAGGGATGACGATGCTGGGGACAGGAGCCAGCACCTGCTGCGGGTCCTCTACATGCCATGCTGTTCTAACGACTCTGTGACGTAGGGACTGTGGTCCCGAAACTGAAGCACAGAGAGGCTAAGTAACTTGCCGGAGGTCACGCAGCCTGGGAGTATCAAGGCCTAGTCCCTTTGGCTGGAGAGCTTCTTTGCCCAACTCCTTGTGAATAATGAATAAAAGTAGGAGGAGCAGAACCTCCATCCCTTGACAGAAAAAAACATCCCTCCCTGGAAGTTGGCCAGGCACTTGCCATTCACGGAGAATTTGGGCGAGAGCCGCTGCAGAGCTGGGGACAGGAGTGGACGCTCCCAGCAGGTGGGAGGGTGGCCTGGATGGTCTGCACACCCCTCTGGGCCTAGCGGTTGAGGCTCAGACTCATTCCTAGGGCATCGGCAGGATGCCTACGTGGGATGCGGTGCCAACCCATCTCTGACCCTCTCTCCTGGGGACATATAGGCTCTGGCTCCTTCTGCAGCCCCTCCCGCCATGGCCAGATCCCTGCCAACTCCCAACTTCATCGCTTGTGACCTTGGCATGTGTGATCTCTGGAGCAAAATGGGGATCAGAATTCCTGGTGCAAAACTGTCTTGCAGGTGAAATGAGAGTCTAGGTGTGACACGTCCACCACTGTTGCTACCAAGAGACCTGAGCACACACGCCCCCCGGCCTCTCTGCCCCAGGAGGGGGTGCCCCCCTCGAATGGAAGTGGGCTGGCTGTCTGCTCCCTCCCAGGGCCGTACAAGCCCCCAGGTGCGAACCACTGCCACGCGAGCATCACTCCAACACCAGGCAATCTAGAATCGACGAGCAGGTGGACTGCTGAGAGCCGGGCCTTCTCATGGCAAACCCGCCATCATTGATGTCATAGCCTGGCTCATGGAAGCGTTGCGGTCTCAAGGACGTTTCTGCCCTGATGAAGACGGGGTTTGAATTTGTAAGATCTCCCTGTGCACCAGGGAATGTGGACTCTGCCCACAAGGTAGGACTCTTACCTCCATGGGGGGCACCCTCGACCCCCACTCTGACCCCTGCCTGGACTCCCAGGGGCAGATCCGCTCAGCGGCCGCCTTCTGCCCACCTCCTTCCACTCACCCAGCACATGCCTGGGCTTTTGCGATTGGCTTTGACTGTCAGTACTCAAGAAAACATGGGCTGAACGGACATTTTTCTAAAGAAGACATCCAGATGGCCAACAGACACATGAAAAGATGCTCAACATCACTCATCATCAGGGAAATCCAAATCCAAACCACGGCGAGATACCACCTCACACCTGTCAGAATGGCTAAAATTAAACACACACACACACACACACACACACGCAAGAAACAACAAGTGTTGGCGAGGATGTGGAGAAAAAGGAACCCTCGTGCATTGCTGGTGGGAATGCGAGCTGGTGCAGCCACTCTGGAAAACAGTATGGAGGGTCCTCAGAAAGTTAAAAATAGAGCTACGCTATGATCCAGTAATTATACTACTGGGTATTTACCCAAAGGAAATGAAAACACTAATTTGAAAAGATATATGCATCCTGATGTTTTAGCAGCATTGTCTACAACAGCTAGGATATGGAAGCAGCCCCAGTGTGCATCCACTGATGAATGGGTAAAGAAGATGTGGGGTGTGTGTGTGTGTGTGTGTGTGTGGAATGGACTACTACTCAGCCATAAAAAAGAATGAAATCTTACCATTTGCCACAACATGGATGGAACTAGAAGGTATTATGCGAAGTGAAGTAAGTCAGTCAGAGAAGAACAGTGATCGTATGACCTCACTCACATGTGGAATTCAAGAAGTCAAACAAAACCAGAACCAGACTCATAAATGCAGAGAACAGACTGGCGGCTGCCAGAGGGATGGGGGATGGGGAAGAGGAGCAGGGGGTGAAGAGGCCCAAACGTCCAGGGGTAAAGTAAACGAGTCGGGGGGGGTAAGAAGTGCAGCGCAGGGAACACCGTCAGCAACCCAGGGCAGGGAACACCGTCAGCAACCCAGGGCAGCTGGAGGGAGGGAAGAGACAGGTCAGGAGGGGTGGGGGGTGGGGGGATGGGAGGACAAGGAAAACAGGAAGGGGTAAGGGGATGGGGGAGGGGGCAAGGGGGATGGGGGGGCAGGAGGGCAGGAAGAATGTGGGGTTCAGCCCACGCTGGCCGCTCTGTCTCAGCTCCTGGCCATTCGTGAGGCAGGAAGAAGAATTTGCCCCCTGGATTCCTCCCTGTCCCCCAAAGCCGTCGCTGTGCTGTGAGCTCCTCGGGGCCCCCTCAGCCACAGATAGTGGTCCCTCCACTGAGGGCGAGTGCATGAGCCAGCCATCCTGAGCACACGGGGCGGAGGCGGTGACGTCCACACGTCCAGGAGTCCACACGTCCTGGCCTGGGGCTCAGACTTTACCCCCCAGAGCAGGAGGGGAGGAATGTAACAGGTAATAACAGGTTGGAGCCCCCATCTGCAGGATTTGGGTCGACAGCCCAGGCAGACAGTGGTGGTGGCGTTCTGTCCTCCCGCCCTCGCAGCCCCGCCAGTCCTGTGCCCCGGCTCTGCCCCCCAGATGCGCATCCAGCCCGCCTCCCCCCCCCGCAGTGGTCCATGGCGATGGCCCCCACTGCCCGTCCCTCATGTCTCCTCTGAGCTCCTGCTTGCTGAACATCTCCTGGGAGCTGAACCCTTGCGGGCAAGGCCGTGGCCAGCAGCCCCTCGGGCCCCTCCCCCTGACCTACAGGTTATGGGGAGGCCCCAAACAGCTCTCCCACCTAGAACTCCCCCTTTCCGCTGCTCAACCCTAGAGCCAGACACCAAGAGTCGGCGCTGGAAGATTCGGGGCTTCGCGGCCCTGCGGGCCGATCCGGGCCTGCCTCACTTTCGCTCTGTGCCCCCTCGTCACGATGGTGGTGCAGCTCGCTGCAAATCAGTAAAGTACAATTGTGGAGAGAATATTGGAGATACTCAAAGACTATTTTCAAGCAACTGAGAAACAATCTTCTCGCAGAAAATGAATTGCTAATTACAAATCATCACGGTCTATTTACTAAGACAATCAACACTACTGTACGGCTCTGAGTTTCTGCTGGTGTCTGAATTAAGAAACCCGCATTCTCCAGATGCCAGCAGAACCCCGAGGGGGCCCCGTCCCCCCGCGGACCTGCCCATCTCACTGCACTCTTCCCACGGCCTCAGGCCTGTCTCCTCGGCCCTCCGGGCTCCAGCTCCCACTGAAATGAACCTGCGCCCCTCTGAATCGTGCTCCAGACACATCCAGCAACCCGCCATCCTGGCTGGGCCCGTCTCCTGGGTCCCAATCCTGCCTCTGCCGCTTATGACTGTGTGACCTTAGGCAGGTTTTTTAACCACGCTGCGCCTCCGTTTCCCCACTTCAAATGGGAGATTGAAAGGAAACACTGCCTTCAGGAGTGTTGTGAGGATCGATAGGTATCAGGTCAATGGTGCCTCACGGGGTGTCTGGCGTGGGGTGCTAGATAAAATCAGCTGCATGGCAGGGCTCGGGTGGGCATGATGATCACCTCGATCAGCTCTTCCTCCCTCTTCATCCGGGAAGGTCGGAGATTCTATTTTATGATTTGAATTATTTATGCATTTACCTGTTCAACTCTATAAAGCAGTCATTCTTAGAAGGTGACCCGGGGCCTGCCCCAGGCAAGATGGGAGCCTCAGGAAGCCAGTTTTCCGGGCTCACCCCAGACCTGCTGAATCAACAACTCGGGGATGGGGCCCAGGGATCTGTGTTCTAACAAGCCCTCCGGGGACTCCGACACATGCTGAGTCTGAGAACGTTGCGAGAAGGGCTTTACCTTTATTTTTAAAAAATCTATCAAAATAAATCCAGCAACCCAGGCTGCAGGGGTGCCCAAGGAGAGGAAACTGAAACGTCCCTGCCCTCTCTGCCCACACCGAACACAGTCACGTACTTCTCCCTGAGGGCGCGCTCAACCCTGCTCTGCTGGAGCCCCAACCCAGCCCGGGGTGCGTGCCCTGGGGCCACCACTGCCAAGGACAGATGGGGGACAGAGATGGCAAATGAGATCCTCCCACAGGCCTGGAGGCCAGGGGTCCGAGGTCAAGGTGCCATCGGCGGGCGTGGTTTCCTCTGGTGATGATTCGGCCCAGGCCCCTCTCCTAGTTCCTGGGGTTGCCGGCAATTCATGGGGTTCCTGGGCTGCTTGTTCAGACTCTCGGACCCCGTTGCTGAGCAGGAGGCTCACACTGCCCCACGGAGAAGGGCACCAGCTCCCGGACCCGGGGTCGGGCCCCGTGTGCCGCCCCCGTGGCCCCACCCAGGCACAGGGCCTGGAGCCAGCCGACCTCCACCCCGACTGGGCTGTCCCGGGAGCAGGTCACCGCACACACCCCTGCCTCGTGGGGCCATCCCCTGACTCAGGGCCCCCCGCCACCAAGCTCCGGCTTCAGAGCCTCACGCGGCCTGCAGCGAGTGTGCTGTCTGTCCCTGTGGGAGTGCGCGTCTCATTTCATTACGGAATCCGATATGAAAACGGGGTTGGTTTTCCAGAACTCCCAATCCAAACAATTTACAAACTGCCTTTAGCAAAATAAAATTACAGCAAAACAATATTTGCTCTCGCAAACATCATTATCTTTAAAGTGATGAATGCCACTTGTCATATCAGAGGAGGAATCCCGTACAGAAGAAACTCGCGCACGTCTCCCTACGGCTGCGCCCCATTCAGGCTCCAGTAAAACATTTGCATAAAGAAAGGAAGAGGGCTCCGCTCTCACGGGAGTGTGTGTCCCTGGCACCTGTGGGCGTGAACGGCGGGGAGGGAGCGCCTGTCTCGCGGCTGGCGGGTCCTGATGTCTGTCGGACGTGAGCTCTGCTCGGCTGTCCTGGGACCGTGTCAGGGTCGTGGGCCATGGAGGGGGAGAGGGTTGAGCTGCCTGTTCTACCTGAGGGTCTGTTTCAGGAAGGAGGAGGCCCGGGTTCGCAGGCTCATGGGGAGGGGTGAGTTAGGGCAAGGCACCCCATCTCTGCTTCGGGTTGACTCTGTCCCCCCCTTCCCCACACCTACAGGCCACGTGCCCCAGCCTCCCTCCCAGGGCCACCCCGAGGGGCACACGGCACGCTCACCTCCAGGCCCAGGCAAACATGACCCAGCTAGGCCTCAGCTTTGTGCCAGTGGGGCCAAGACGCAGCCCAAGACAACCCAGGGCAGGGTCAGCAGCTTGGCTTCGAGGGGGCCCCCGTGGCACCAGGGGGAAAGATGGCAGGCAGCCCCCAGTGTAGATGAAGGTGAAGCCTCAGACAGGGAGAGAACTTTGAGGCGTCCCTTCCACTGAGCTGGGAGCTACACACCAGGCTTCCAGGAGCTTCCAGGAGCTTCTCGAAGACGCGCAGAGCAGAGCGGGGTCTGTGGGGTCCAGGCCCACCTGAGTGAGGCTCAAGAAGGTCACCGAGCAGGAGGCCCCTCAGGAGCCCCGTAGCCAGAGCTGAGAGGAAGGCCTCCAGGGGCCCATTCTGCTGGCCTCCGACTTCCTTAGCTGTTTCCAGTGCCCTCTGTGTAGATCCTGGTGGCCTTGGGGTGAGGACAGGTTTATGCGACATGCTCATCCGGTGCCTCTCCATTCCCAGGAATGTTTGGGGGATGGGGACGGGATCAGGATGTAGCCAGAAAAGTCATTTCCAGAAGACAAATCACCTGAGGTATGAGTTTCCTGGGGCTGCTGGACAAATGAATGCATGCGGGGCAGCTTGGAACAATGGAGGTCTGTCCTCCCACATTCTGGAGGCCGGATGTCCCAGATCAAGGGCGCACAGGGCCCTGCCCTTTCTGAAGGCTCTGGGGGAGGATCCGTCCTGCCTCGTCCAGCTCTGGGGGCTCCAGGGTCCCCTGGCTTGTGCCACATCAGCCCGCGCTGTGTCTCCATCGTCACGTGGCTTCTCCCTGTGTCTTCGCTCGGCCTCCACGTAAGGACACAGCCACTGGATTAGGGCCCACCCCGCTCCAGTCTGAAATCGTCTTAACTCATTACGTCTGCGATGACCCAGTCTCCAAACAAGGTCACATTTGCAACTGGGGATTAGGGCTCCAACATATCTTTCTGGGGGCCACAGCTCAACCCACAACACCCAGCAAATCACAGACTCAGCCCAGGCCTGGGCTTGGTGATCGGGGTGCAGTCTCTGCTCGGGGGTGATGACAAGCACGGGCGACAGGAAAGCCCAAGCTTAGGGGCTTGTTCCAGGTCTAGGGGCCAAGCAGCTGGAACAGTTCTCAACCCAGGGGAGGGGCTGGATGGGAGACGGCCTATTGGCGGAGCCCCCGCACCTCACCCCGGAACCGCCCGGTGACAGCCTGCTCAGGCTGGCACACTCAGGACGCTCAGGACGCCCCGTCTTACTGTGCCTCCCTGGAAAGGGGGGTTTCCACATCCGGTTCTACCCTCCTGCTCCGTGCGGTCCCCCTGCCCCTCCTGGTCCGGCCCCCTGGCCTGTGCATGCCTCTCTTGAGGCCCTTGGCAGCCCGAGGCTTCTGCCTTGCCGAGTGCCAGCCGTCTGGGCACCACAGTCTGCCCACAGCACCCGAGTGTGGACATCCTGAGTCATCATCAGATGCAGGCTCCGTAAGCGGAGATGGCCAGCGAGTGCCAGCCTGACGGCACACACCCCAGGCCCAGGAGGGACACGGCAGTGGCTGGACAGCGCAGGCTGTCCGCGAGGCCCTTCAACTTCAACCCTGTTTCGCGGTAAGCGCCGGCTTGCTCCCGCAGCTTGCTGTGACCCAACACTCCTCCCCGATCTGAGGAGAGCTCCTTGATTTAGCCAGAATTCTGGTCTCCAGACCGCATGATCTTGTGGGAACACACACAGGGCGACAAGCAGAATAGCCACACTGGCTGGGTGACATCCCCCCCGGGACCCCCCACCTGTGTTAACAGAGGCGGGGGCAGCGGGAGGGGCCCGTGACTCCGCATTAAATCACTTCAAATATCATGATATTTGCTATTTGACATTTCGAAAGATCTCCAAGGTATGGGGTTGAATACAAAGAGTAGTACATGGTGTGTGTTATATGATCCCACTTACAGGAAGAACTCAAGCTGCACAGCATTCCACATACTCTGGGCACATCGTAGGGGACCCGGACAGGCAGACCCCACACTCCCAAGGGCCGAGGGAGTGGATCCTGGGATGGGGCAATGAAGGGACCTGAGGGTGGAGTTGGGTGCACGTGGACGCAGTCACTAACCCAGAAGCTCCCTGATCTGTGATTTTTCTTCTTTTTTAAGATGTTATTTATTTATTTGACAGAGAGAGACACAGCGAGGGAGGGAACACAAGCAGGGGGAGTGGGGGAGGGAGAAGCAGGCCTCCCGCTGAGCAGGGAGCCCGATGCGGGGCTCGATCCCAGGACCCCGGGATCACGACCTGAGCCGAAGGCAGACGCTTAACGACTGAACCACCCAGGCACCCTCGTTTTTAACTTTTTACAAGAATACATTTCTGTACCGCTTGGGTAATTAAAAAATCGGTTTTGTTTTTAAAGCCACAGCATTTTCAAAAGCACAATAAACCAACAACCACAAAACCAAAAAGGAAGGGTGCAAGATAAGCATATAAAGAGAGCTTCTGTTAAAGAAAGCATAAGGAATCAGAGTTGAAAGGATCAGGCATGAATTTGGCTATTTTCTGGCAGCTAAGGCACCACGGGTCCAGTTCTAAGTACGTAAGGGAAATACATTTATCTAAAAAGGAAAACCGCTTTTCTTCTGGATTAAACCAGCAAGCACTCATTGCAGCGCCCTGGATGCAGGAGGACCCTCCCCACGGTGACGGTGACCATGGCCACTTCTCGCGCGGGCCCGGCAGGCTGTGACAGCGGGAGGCTCAGGACACCGCCGCAGGGGTGGGGCCAGCCCCGCGTCTCCGCACACACAGCGGGAGCATGCACCTCTCGCAGGAACTCCGGGAGTACATGCTCTCAGATTGTTACTATCATATCCCGTTTTACATTTGAGGAAACCAAGGCTCAAAAAGTTCACATAACTTGCCTAAAATCTCAGGTGCGTGAGTGGTGAACCCAGGTTCACTTGAACCCAGGGCTCGGGAGGTTTTCCCACGAATGCACCTGCGCACCCCGTGTCTCTCCTCCCCGCCCCGGGGTGCTTGGGACCTTGCGTCCGCGGGGTGCGAGTCCTCCGGGGAGACCCCCACCGCAGGGCAAGCGGCCGCAGCGTACGCTCACCCCAAACACCGCAGATCCGGCTGGGCGGCGCCTGTCCTGGTCCTCACCGCCATGTCCACACTGGGACACCTAGAGATTCACATCCACACCAGCCACAGGCATCCTGCAGGTAAAGGAACTCTCTCACACCCCAGACGGAGGACAAAGCCGGGGGGGACCCCAGGATGCCCCAACGACACCTACAGGAGGAATCCTGAAGGAGCAAACCCACACCGATAGGTAGAGGGTCTCACGTGCAAACACTGCGTGCAGCCGCAGGGGACAGCTTCTCACGTCCCAGGGAGAGGGTCCGAGAGGGGGCTCTCCCCCCTGGGGAGGTGCCGCCATGCCGTGTTCCCCTGTCCCCTCCGCTCCCCGGCCTCACCGCCAGGAGTGAGGGACGCAGCAACTAAATGCTGTGCTCCATGGAGGCTCGAGGGGGGCGGGCTACTCTGAGCCTGGTGCCAGCAAACCTCCACCCCAGTGTTTATGGTGTGAAATACATGTCACATTTGCCACTTGGATCATTTCAAAGTGTGCGGGTCAGTGGCGCCCGAGCGCTCACAGGGCCGTGCAAACATCCCCACCATCCAGCTCCGGAACTCTCTCCTCTAGCCGTCACGCCCCACTCCCGCCTGCCCCCAGTCCTCAGCAGCCACCCCCTGCCCCCCACATGTCTGGGCCTGCCTGTCCCGCACCATTCATGTGAGCAAAACCACGCGGAGCATAACGTCCCGGAGGTCCATCCACGTCCTTTCCAGGGCCGAGTGCTATTCCCCGTGTGCACGGACCCCAGCAGGTTGCTCCATCTGTCCGTCCGCGGACACATGGGTCGCTTGCACCTTTTGGGCACTGAGAACAGGGCCGCTGTGCCCACGCATATGCAGGCTCATCTGGACACCTGCGTCCGGTTCCCTGGGGCAGGTCGCGGGGGCAAGTGGCCAGTCATCTGGGAGCTCCGCGTCTGCCTTGTTGAGAACCCCCCCCGAGTTCCACAGCAGCCACACCTCCCCAGCTGCCAGCCCCACAGGAACCGAGCTTCCTTGTTCAGACGTGAACACATGCCTCACCCTCTCACGTGGCCAGCACCCACCCCCCCAGGATGTCAGCTCACTGCCACACTCCAGCCAGGCCACCGGGCCCACCCCGCCCCCTGGGGTGGACCACGTGGACCCCAGGGAGGAGCTGGGGACAGACTTGGAAGTGGGCCTTCCGGCCCAGCCTCAGGTCCTGCTGCCCCAAAGCAGGTCCCTCTCAGAGTTCGGTTCAGTGGTTGTAGTGGGTCAAGGCCACACATCCACCAACGTGGAGTGGACTCTCAGGGACACTGCGCCAGGGGGTGACCGATGCCCAGGGTTGCCCAGGACTGCCCGCATTAGGCTCCTGTCCTGGCGTCATTGATAACAGTGCCCCCTTCCCTTCTCAGAGCTGTCCCGCCTGGGACCATAACTTACAAGGTTTCCCTGCCTGTGACCCCCAGGCCCCGACCTCGAGCCGGCTGGCGTCCCCTAGTTCCCCATGTGTGTGCGTGTGTCCTGAGGATGACCATGCTTCCAACCAAACCTGCTTTCAGGTTTGCTCAGGGTTGACATACCCCATTGTCTCCCCACGCCCCGAGCTGGCCTGATGATCCTCTTTGACAGCGAGTCAGGTCATGGTGCCGGTGGAGGTGTGTGATAGACTGTTCTAGAGAGAAAACCTCTGCAGACTCCGTGGGCTGGGGGCTGGTTCTCCCCTGCACTACAGGCCACTATCCCCGGGGTCACGTTGTCACCGGGAGCCATCTCCACCCATCTAGAAGTATGTTAGAGTTCACAAAATAAAATCCACCCACGTGCTCTTGCTTATGTGTGTGCATACGTGTTCCTGTGTGTGCGTATGTTCCTGTGTATGCGTGCATATTTCCGTGTGTACATGTGTGTTTCCATGTGTTCCGTGTGTGGTGTTTCTGTGTGTTTCCATGTGCTCCATTGTACACGTGTTTCCAGGTGTTCCTTGTGTGCATGTGTGTTTCTCCATGTGTGTGCATGCATGTTTCCATGTGTGTACATGGGTGTGTGCATTCATGTGCATACAGATGTATGTGAATCCCAGCACCCTTGATGGAAAGGCAAGTGAAATTAATCCAACAACGGTAGATGTATTTCCAGAATGACTGGGATTAGAACCCCATGGAAGCACACAAATCGCTGGTCTTAGGAACCCAAGTGAACCGCCCAGGAGTATTCTCCTCTGTAACTCCCTCTGGGGGTGTTGGGTCTCATCCTGGGGATGCTCTCCCTCAGGCCAGCCTGCCCCCATCCCTGCTGGTGCCCATGTTTGGATCCTGGCACATGGGGCTCTGTCCCAGGGGCAGCATCCAGCACTTCGGGGGCGAAGGCTGCCCCCCACCGCCGGTGTCTGCACACAGGATCCTCAGGACCTTCCTTTGCTGCTGGGGGCTGGGGGTGGGGGCTGCGCTCATCTCTCTTCGAGCTGCACTGTGTGGCCAGAGGTCCAGGACAGGAGCTCCTAACGGTTCAAGCCACTCGGATGCATTCACCTGCTTTCCCAGGGACAGGAGCTCCCTGCTATTCCTACAGCATTACACACATTTTCCCACTGGACTCCACACACGGCTTGATTTTTGAACGCATGACGAGTAAAGCAGTAATTTTCATAATGGAAATATTTTGTTGTTAATGAGAGTAATACCAGATTATTAAAAAAAATCCTGCCAAAGATACACGAAGGCTGACACTAGTGACTAGTTACAGAGACGGATTTTATTTGTAATTCCCAGTAACGATGCAATTTCAGAAGAGCTGAGCCCACTGGCTTTGCCCAGAGGCCACAGCAGCGGTGTTCCCAAGGGAGAAGGAGGAAGGAGGGGATTGTCAGGCTGGGACTCCACTCCTTCTGCAGGGCTCCATGCAAGGGAACGGCTTCCAGGTCCTCAAGAAAGAGGGGCCCAGCTTGCAGGGCACCCATATACGGACACTTTAACGGGGCAGGGGCGCATTCACAAATGTGACCGCTCAATAATGCTGCAAGGAGGGAGGGGAGGGGCTCCCAGGCATGAACCCACAGGGGGCTGCGTGGTCCTGGGACACGGCCCTGGGCTGCTGGGGGCTGGCCACAGCCCTCGGTGCAGGGGATTGAGCGGAGCTGCCCAGAATTCCAATCCCAGGAATTCAGGTGTGCATGAAATAACATGTCTCCCCATAATCAACCCCAAAACATAACCACTGTTAATACGCTGATGTTGAGCCTTCAGACCTTTTAGATACGATTTTATATATACTTGTGTCTTTAACATCAATAGGATTAAACTGTACACGTCCCTTTGGTTTGACAACACATTGTAGACCCTTCTCACGGCAACGTCTCTCACTGGTGAGAGATATTCCTGTGCATGAAATCGCACAATGCGAACCAGCTCCTGGGAATGGGGATCTGCCAGTTTGCAGTTTTGTCAGCCACTCTACACAATGACACTCTTGCCTGAGAGAACTGAATCTTACGAAGAGGAGTCAGCCTTTCTCTGGAAGGTGGATGCCAGGCATCCCTCCTCCTTTTCTGTCTGCAGAAGCCCCTGGGAAGGCTGGCCAAGGACAGGGGAGAGCCGGGCCCTGGGGCAGGCAGGCGGCCTGGGGAGGGCTGAGCAGGCAGGATCATCTGATGTGGGCCAGAGAGGCTCCCGGGTGGAAGGGGTCAGGGCCGTACTCATTCCCCTTTGAGATGCACTGTTGCCCACAGGCATGGTCCTGGCCAGGCCAGAGGGCACTGGGCAGGTGGTGTCAGGACTGAGCTCTGGATGTTTGGGGAGAGCGGCTCTGACCCAGGGAGCACCTGAGAGGGGCCCTTCGCACGTGCCAAGGTGGGCGTGGTGCTGGGGACAGGACCGACCTCGGGGGCTGATGGAGCCACCAGGATCTCAGACGTGTCGGGACAGAGGATCCCTAACCTCACCAAGGAAGTCCAGACTTCCTCTTGATACCGACGGGGTGGGTGTGCCCCCAAGTGGGTGAAGCACACACACCTGTCCACACCTTTGAGCACTTGCACATTGCTCCCACTGGCTGTTTCTAGAAAGAGAACTTTCAGATCAAAGAATAAGGACATCTGAAGCCTGATACCTCCTTCGAGACTGCCCTCCAGAAGCATGAACCCATGCAAAGGCAGGCAGAGGCCCAGCTGCACGGCCTCAGTCTCCCACACCCTAACCTGGTATGGGGAGCAGTTCCAGGCCATGCTGTCTGGTGAGGTGGGAGGCTGAACCCCTGCTCTTGGAGGGCCACCAGCCCTGAGGCACAAAGGTCCCCAATAGTGTGGATGTCACCCTCCCATTCAGCAGAAGCACCTTCCTTGGGGGGGGTGCACCCAGGGGTGCAGGTCTGGGCCAAGTCAGCCCGAGACCCTCCTGAAGGACCCGGTTTGCAATCCATGTTCATTGCCGTCCCCTTCACTTCTCAGGAGCTCCTGGCACAAAGAGGCCCACTGGCTCCAGAGAAAGAAAATGTCCCTACCTCTGCCCAAGGGCTGGAAGGACTGTGCAGATCATTGCCGGCGTGGGAGGGACGCAAGAGCAAGAAGTAGGCTCCCCCAGGCCCCATCTGCCTCCCCCGCCTCTGCGGGCCCCCATCATCTGCCTACCCCACTGCTCGCCTGTCACTGCCCAAAGATAAAATCCAACATTGGCCCTAGGGAGTCAGGATGCTGGGGCTCTGCCCCCATTTGACCTCCCACCCGGGCAGAGATGGGCCAAGGACTAGAGCCCCGAGGGTAAGAAGTTCCAAGACAACCCACCCCACCGCAGAGACCAGGACCCATGTTCTAGCTGCGGAGACAACATCTGCAAATACCCAGGTGGCCAGTCCTCATGAGAAGCCCACACAGGGGCAAGCTAGGGTGCGGGGCCCATTTAGTGCTGTGGTCCAAATGTCTGTGTCCTTGAAAAGTACCTGTTAAACCCTACCCCCCTCATGTGATGGTATTAGGGTGGGACCTCTGGGAGCTGAGTAGGTCAGGAGGGTGGGCCTCCTGGAGGAGGTGCCCTTACGAAAGGGGCCCAAAGAGCTCTCTCACCCCTTTCACCACGGGAAGAACAGTCTGTGACCTGGAAGGAGGTCTCACCAGACCATGCCGGTACCCCCCAGAAATGGCTGAAGGTCCTCATGAGCCTCTGGGGGGGAGGGGCCCAAGCTGGAGAGAGGGACAACCTCCAACAGTGCCTCTCACACACCAGGTTCACCAAGATGGCAGTACTCGCAGTGTCTGGATGACGAAAGATCACGGAGCACGCATGAAAGGGGAAGGATCCCCATGTCTCTCGGTGGATGCGGCACCACTGGGTCCCCACACGCAAGAAAGAAAGACCTCCAGCAAGCCCGTCCTCAGCCCTGTCCCATCAAGATCAGCAAGAAGGCCCTGCCTCCCCCATTTCCTGCCCGCAAGCGGTCCTGTAAGGACACCCTCCCTGGCTCTGCCTCGGGCTCTGAAAGGTCAGGAGGCTGACTCCTCGGGGCTGGCGGGGGAGCTGAACCCTCCACTGGTGCTCCCCACGAGGTTTCTGGAGCCCCTAATCCCTGCCGGCAGCACCGAGTTAGCCGAAGCCTTCATCTGGAACTAAGCATTCCACTCTGGGACCCGGATCAAGACACAAACTGTCGCAGCTGGCCCAGGACTGTGGGGTCTCTGGGACATGGGAATTTCAGGGCTAATGTTAGCGTGAGTTTGTCACCCCATATGAGAGCACCGCCAGGGGAGCTGAGTCCCCTTGTCTTACAGTGGGCACACAGTGGGCTGGACCCTGCACGCAGCTTGCTGCTGGGGACCCAGGCCTGAGTTGTGTGTGACTCTGGGCGTGGCAGGCTGAACAGTGGCCCCAGAGACATATATGCACGTCTGAACCCAAACCTGTGAGTGTGGCCTTCTTTGGGAAAGGGTCTATGCAGGGCCCTAAATCCAACGACAGCTGTCCTGAGGAGAAACACAAGAGAAGACGCAGACACAGAGGGAGGATGGCCGTGTGACCACGGAGGCCACAGCCAGGAGCGCCAGGAGCTGGGAGCTGGACAAGGTGACCTCGGGTGACCTCGGGGTGCCCTGCCGACCCCTCGAGCTTCAGCATCTGGCCTCCAGAGCTGTGAGGACACATTTCTGCTGTTTTTCTGCTGCTTTATGCCCCCAGCCCGTGGTGACTTGTCACGGCCGTCCCAGGAGGCTCACCCATTGGGCGAGTGGCTCATCCTTCACCAGCGGGGGACAGCAGTGGTCGCTCACAGGGCTGAACAGAAGCCGGCGCGAGTCCCCAGGCACCCCGGGACGCTGCAGGCGCCCCCCACCCCCACCCCTGCCAGCTGCGGGCCTGTGTCCACAGGAAGTAGGCGTCGGCTCCATCTGTGTCCACGGAAAGTAGACCCAGCCTCGGAAGAATCCCATCATTCTCAATCCCACGGCTATCTCGCCACCTTTAGCAAGTATCCATTAAGCGCCCAATGTATACAGGGTGTGGGCAGCAGAATTCTGAGATGGACTCCAAGATTCCCATCCTGGGGTGCACCCCTTCTCCCCATGGTCCCCAGATTCTCAGGGTGGTGCAGCTGGAGGGTTCTGAGGATGTCGTTAAGACCCAAACCGTTGACCTCACGTCGGGGAGATGATGAGAGCGGCCTGGCCCAGGCACAGGGCCCTTCCCATCTGGGTCCGGAGCCAGAACAGAGGAAGCAGAGACCTAGAGAGGTGGGGACAACTCTGCCGCTGGCTTTGAAGAGGGAGGGACCATGGGAGGGAACCCGGAGGGGCCGCACCAGCAGCATGCTGAATTCTGCCTACAACCAGGACAGCCGGCAGGAGACCCCGCCTGCAGACGAGCACAGACCAGCTGACACCTCCATGTCAGCTTGGGGAGACCCTGGACCCCAGGCCCGATATCACTGTGCTCCTGCCTGCAATGGACAGTCATGTGTGTCTGCCCGCTGCTGGCTTCCGGGCAGAGCCTCAAACCATGCAAGCCTCTGGCCCCGTGTTGGAGCCCTCTCCCCCTGCCCTCCAACCCAGCCCCCCAGGGAGGCCGCAGCCAGCCCCTCCCTGCTCTCCAGCCTTGAGCCGACCTGCCGAGGAGACCTCCGCCCGCCTCCAAAAGCCTCGCCGTGTGAGAAACCACCTTCCCATTCCTTCTTGGTGCAGTCCCCACATCAGAACGAAATCTGGGTGGGGGTTCATCTGCCTTCTGTGGAGTGACTGCAACACCAGCATTCCCAGCAGGCATGCTGAGCCGCACCGTCTGGAATATTCTCTGGCTGGGGTGGCACCAGGAGGCAGGCCCTGCCAGGCAGCAGACCTTGGCATTGGAAGCACCTTCAAGCTGCTGTCCCAGGGCAGGAGGGAGAAGCCCCATGGGTGCTGCCGGCCTCCCGCATCCCGGGCACAGAGCGCTCTAGCCGTGCAGGGCTGTGCAGAGTGGTCTAAACCAGAGGCCTTTGGGCCCAAACCTCTATCTGCTTCTTTTTCACCTGGGGCGGCTTCTGGACACCGTAGGCCCTAACTCTAGTCCATCAGTCGGAGATGATGCGGAGGATTGGTCAGAGCTGCCACTAACCCCTCATCCCAGGCCTGAGCCCGTGGCCCCCGCCAGTCTTCAGCCCCAGCGGATGGCAGCGGGCTGGCTGGGGCCTCTGCTGTGACCCCCATCCAGAGGCAAGTCAGCAACAGCTGTACTGTGTATCTCATCTGCCACCTCAACCCACAAGACAGGGCGGACACCACCGCTCTCCTGTCCCTCTGTGGAATAGGAGGGGAGCACGTCCAGCCTGAAGCAAGGGTCACCGCCCCGGGAGCAGGAAGCAGCTCCGTGAGGCCGTGGAAGCAACCCCTGCTGGACACCAGCTGTGCACGCCGCGGGGACAGCCCAGAGGTTAAAGACCCACGCTCCAGGCGCAGGTGGGCCAGGGTCCCCACACAGCGCCGTGCCCGCTCCAGGCCTCAGTCCCCTCGTCGGTAGAATGGGATAAAACAGCACCTGCCTCAGCAGATTGTTGTCAGGAAGAAACAAGTTGGCTCCAATAAAGAGCTCAGCAAGGGGCTTGCGCACACGCCTGGCACCATCACTCCGTCTCTCCGGCCCCATAGGGCTTTCTCAGACGGGCACTTGATTCAAGACCCAGGCAAAGCCCTCCAGCACTGCCAGGCCCCGGAGCCTGGTCACGTCCCAATCGCTCCTCCTGACCCACGGGGCCCCTGGCTTGTCACTTCTCCAAGTCTGGTGAGGGGTATAGACCCAGGGTGCCAAGGTTCCGTCCAACTCCAGTGAGCTCAGAGTCCGGGGTCCAGGTGTCCGTTGGTAAGAGGGAATGAGATAACTGGATGCACCTTCCTTTGGCCTCCCTGTCTGCTCCAGATGCCCGGAGCACTTCCAGTTCCTCTGACCTTCCACACATCCCTCTACAGGAGAATCTGTGCTGGCAGGCTATACCATCTGTCCCCAGGTCCCCCACTTGGCCTGGCCAGAATGAACGCCCCTACCCTGTGGGCCTGGGCTTGGCCATGAGACCTGCCAATGGAACGTGGGGAGGAGTACCAGCGAGCTGGCTCTGAGCTGAGACAGCCGAGTCTCCTCCCCTGATGGTGAGGAGGTGCCCCGGGGATCACAGCTCCTCAGCCTGAGTCTGGAACGAACACAACATGGGGCAGCCGAATCTCGAGCCCAGAGAGCCCAGCCAATATCAGCCATTACTGCAAAATGTTTCTGCAAAACATTTTTTTTGGCAGAAGTATGCATCAAAGACTGACTAGTCAGTACAAGACTGCAGCCGCTTTACCAG
Organism: Mirounga leonina; assembly: GCF_011800145.1. Classification (NCBI taxonomy): domain Eukaryota; kingdom Metazoa; phylum Chordata; class Mammalia; order Carnivora; family Phocidae; genus Mirounga; species Mirounga leonina. Next base: position 2,505,286 of record NW_023270699.1, read on the forward strand.
CCAGGGAAGAGATGCACGTGGGGAAGGCAGAGTGGCCTCTCTACTCAAGACAGCCTTCACATGGGGGAGGCAGCATTCCCCGATAAGACATTCACAAGAAACCTCATGCTGGCTTTTCCTATCACCACCTATAGGCTACAAGACTGAGAAGGATGTGCGCAAGTGGTAGGGATGGGGGTAGGAGGAAAACGTGACAATCATGGTCAAGACCAACTTTTCCAGGGCCAAACATGGCTGCCTAAAGACTTTGGGCTAACTGATCCACTCAACACAGCACTCAGCCCCGGGGCTACAGCAGTGAGCAAAGAGCATAGAACCAGAGCCCCTGATGGTGGAGCTGAGCCTCTCCCGGGGAAGGAGAGTCAGCTGACAAACAGATACCTAAGTAGAATACATAGAACCTCAGGTAGTGATAAGCTTTCCAAGGAGGAGTGTGCACTGGGGAGGTGGGGTGCACCCCTGGTGAGTTCCGGGAGCAGCAAGGAGGCTAGCATGGCTGGTCCAGGCAAGGTCACAGGCGTGCAGGGCCTCCTGGGTCAGGAAGAGCCTCTGGCCTTTCCACGGAGCGAGCCAGGAGCTGCTGGAAGGTTCTGAGCAGCAGAGAGATCTGGGTTAAATCTCTGAAGACGCGTACCCCAGGATGAGGCTCCCCTAAGTCAGTCCCTGTCATTAGTCATTCCTTTCCCATGTGATAGGTTGTAGGGCAGCTGACACTGCGCCACTCCACTGACGTCAAAGGTCCAGAACAGGCACATTCATAGCAACAGAGAAAGGATTGGGGGTTTCCTGGAGTGGGGCTGGGGGAGGGGGCAGGAGGACAAGAAGGTCCATAGCCGAAAGGTATGAGGTTTCTTTTTTTTTTTTTTTCCCCTTTATTCCCCCTTGTTCACTGTGTTAATTTGATCCTTTACCACCTCCAAATATGACGGTATTTTTTTAGTAGTATGAAAAAATATAGGGTCTTTACACATTTAACCTTTTCAAACATTAGTCTGATGCTGAAAATGTCTCCTAGTTGTCCACGGAAGGGGTTTGTTTTGCGGGTGATGAAAATGTTCTAAAATTGAGTGTGGGGATGTTTAGACATATCTGTGAATATATGAAAACCCCTTGAATTGTACACATTAAACTGATGATCATATGGCATGTGAGTTGTATGCCAATAAAGCCATCTTTATTTTTTTTATTGTTATTTTTTAAAGATTTTACTTATCTATTTGAGAGAGAGACAGCGAGCATGATCAGGGGGAGGGGCAGAGAGAGAGGGAGAAGCAGGCTCCCTGCTCAGTGGGGGCTCGATCCCAGGACCCCGAGATCACGACCTAAGCTGAAGGCAGATGCTTAACCAGCTAAGTCAGCCAGGCTCCCAATAAAGCCATTAAAAAGTTGGGACAGGGCGCCTGGGTGGCTCAGATGGTTAAGCGTCTGCCATGCTCCTCAGACACACTGTGACATTCCATCTCTCCCTGGACTATGGTCCTGGCCCCAGGTCAAAGTCCCAGCCTGGCCCCATCCCAGTGGGCCCAGGACAGGACTAACCAAAAGGCCTTGCTCTCAGTCCTGGGAGACCCCACAGGAGAGGTTAATTCCCAGGGTGGGGCAAGGGGTCTGTAGACGGCCCGCCCCCTGAGGCTCAAGGCACAGCAGAAATGATTCTGTACGACAAAATAGATTTTATAGCGGCTTTACGCTGTATCTTCCCTTTTATTCTATCCTTTTTAATTCGGCAGGCTTGGAAAATCAGGTGTCAGGAACACGGGGGTGCTTCTGAGCTGTTCCCCCAAATTACTGTGTAACTCAGAAAAGTTTAACTAGTTTAGTTAATTCCACGTGATGCTCTGCACTCCTTGAAGGGAAGCTGGGAAGGTGCTATTTAAATCCAAGGTCTAATTTTTGTCCTTATCTGAAAGAAACAGCTGTGAACAGTACCTGCCTCAGACAGCTGCTGTTATATGTAATTGCTTCCTAGCTTGTGAGTTTTCCTGTAGGGAGATTTGGTGCCAAAGCTTGTGATATACGTAAATATGTAACACCTACCAGGATGTCAGTGGGAGGGAAGAAGACGAGGCTCCCATCTTTTGACTGCTTCCTTGGGGCTGAGAACATTCAAAATGCCTCCTCCTTCCGCTGCCTGGCCCCAGCGTGGTCCTACCCCAGATGTTATAACACTCTGCCGCTCTCCTTGGCCTTCCCCACTCGAGCCCTGTTCTTCAGCACCACGGCCAGCTCTGGATATTCACATTTGAAAAACTAGCTTCCTGCCCAGCTCGGCCCAGACGTTTTTGTTCCATTCCCATGTCTTTTCTAACTCACCACTCTTAGATCCTCCCCCAACCACATTCTTGTGGGCTCCCACATGGCCAGGTCCACCGGCTGAGATGACATGGCCAGAAGGTGCTAGAAGAGCCTATGGCCTCTAGACACACAGTCTGTACATGGATCATTTTCTTTCCTGGACCCCTAACCCCAAACCCACCAGAATGTCCATCGTTGGTCACACAGATCTGAGGGTTTAGCCCCCTGCCAGGGCTGGACTAGTAACAGGGAGAGCCAGCCACACATCAAAATGAGAGAGAGAATATTTTAGACAGAATTTGATCCTGTATTTGATGTTTAAAAGGAAAAAGCTTCAGGGACAGCCACTTTCAGAATATAGGATAAGGACCTCCAAAAATTTGTTTCTCCATAAAAGCGATGAGAACATTGGCAAAATTTATTAAAACTAATTTTCTAAACTTCGGAATTTAACCAAAGGCTTGCAACAAGAATCTCAAGAAATTCAAGAAAAACAACTAAATCTGAGAAAGAACAATGACCTCTGAGGGCATTTTAGCTTGTTCCATTCCCATCCACCTCTTCATCTCTGCAGTGGTCTTGAAAACCAACAGCGTCACAATCCCAGGAACCATAAAAACCAGCAGCCTAGCACCCACTGGAGGGGCTAGAATGTTTTGGGGGCTTGCCAAAAGCCCCATCTCCCGATATGATAATTGTCATTATTTGGCCTGTCTGGTAGCTCCCTGGAAACCCAGAAATAAAGACAAGCAGGGCTTATTTTTATTTGACCTGACTCAAACCTTACTTCTTGTGAATAGCTTTTTCCCTAGGATGATTGTTGAAAACAATCAGTGGCGACTGTTTCAGCACTGCTGCTGAAGCTGCATCACCTCAAGTGAGGTGAGTAAGTTGACCAAAAACTTAAAAGGAGAGGGGGGAAGGAAAGATGGCGGAGGGGTAGGGGGCCCTATTCCAACCGGTCCCCGGAACTGAGCTGGATATCTACCAGACCACTCTGAGCACCCATGAAACCAGCCTGAGATGTAAGAAGATCTGGATCTCTACAAGCAGAATATTGCAGGCGGTTGGTTTTGAGGTGCAAAGCGGGGAGCCGTGATTCTGTGGGCAGATATCGGAGGATAAACGGCGGCGGGAGGGTGCCTGGCCGTGGGGATCCTACACCGCCCGTGAGCGACAGCCTCACGCGCTGGGGACGAGCACAGACTTGCAGACCGGTAGCAGCAGGGAAAGGACTTTAGGGCAGCCCCCGGGGCGGAAACCCAGACCGGCGGGTCACGCGTGTGAACTGGGAGCGGCTGGCGGTTTTAGAAGCACAAAGGGCAGAGACGTGCCCCGACCTGGAGGCAGGACTGGGGGCTCTGCGGAGAGGCGCACAATCCAGGACACTGCAGTTTATAGCAGCACAGACAGAAACTGAGACAGTGTGGCCTGGAGAGCTCACTGAAAAACAGACTGCAATCTCTCTGCTCTGAGGCAGAGGGCTGGAAACGGTCTCTTCTGCTCTGACTCATGGAAGAGGTGCAGAAAGCCGCCAGGGAAAGCCGCCAGAGAACAAAAGCCCCAAAAAAACGGTTTCCACTGAGCCAAACCCCCGCCACAGGGGTCAGGGCAACTCCACCCAAACAGGGTTGCCTGAGTAACAGCACGGCAGGCCCCTCCTGCAGAAGACAGGCTGGGAAAACAAGAGGCCAGCAACCTTAAGGTCCCAAGAAAACAGGTGCATCTTGCTTGGGTTCTGGTCAATAATTTGGACTCTATACATTCCCTCAAACACCCATCAACAGAATGACTAGGAGGAGGAGCCCCCAAAATAGAAAAGATTCAGAGATTATGACTTATGCCGCAGATTTACAAATGGACGCAGATACAACCAAGATGTTGGAGATGGAATTCAGGCTAGCAATTGTGAAGACAATAGCTAGAATGGAGAAATCAATTAATGGCAATGAAGAGTCTCTAAGGGCAGAAATGAAAGCTGAATTGGCAGAACTTAATAATGCTATCAATGAGATCCAATCCAATCTAGATAATCTAACAGCTAGGGTAAGTGAGGCAGAAGAACGAATAAGCGACCTGGAAGACAATATAATAGATAAAAAGGGAAAAGAGGAGGCCAGAGAAAAACAACTCAGAATCCATGAAAATAGAATCAGAGAAATAAGTGACACCATGAAGCATTCCAATGTCAGAATAATTGGAATTCCGGAGGGAGTGGAGAGAGAAAGAGGACTAGAAGATGTATTTGAACAAATCGTAGCTGAGAACTTCCCTAATCTGGGGAATGAAACAAACATTCGAGTCCTAGAGGCAGAGAGGACCTCTCCTAAGATCAAGGAAAACAGGCCAACACCACGGCATGTAATAGTAAAACTTGCAAATCTTAGAACCAAGGAAACGATCTTAAGGGCAGTTAGGGGGAAGAGATTGCTTACATACAGAGGGAGGAACATCAGAATAACGTCAGACCTATCCACAGAAACCTGGCAAGCCAGAAAGGCCTGGCAAGACATATTCGGGGTACTAAACGAGAAGAACATGCAGCCAAGAATACTTTATCCGGCAAGGCTGTCATTTAGAATGGATGGAGAGATGCAGAGCTTCCACGGCCGGCAGAAACTGAAAGAATATGTGACCACTAATCCAGCCCTGCAAGAAATATTAAGGGGGGTTCTATAAAAGGAGAAAGACCCCAAGAGTGATCTACAACAGAAATTTACAGGGACAATCTATAAAAACAATGTCTTCACAGGCAACATGATGACAGTTAATTCATATCTTTCAATAATCACTCTCAACGTGAATGGCCTAAACGCTCCCATAAAACGGCACAGGGTTGCAGATTGGATAAAAAGACAGGACCCATCCATATGCTGCCTACAAGAGACTCATTTTGAACCTAAAGATACATCCAGACTGAAAGTGAAGGGATGGAGATCCGTCTTCCATGCCAGCAGACCTCAAAAGAAAGCTGGGGTAGTAATTCTTATATAAAACAAATTAGATTTTAAACTAAAGTCTGTAATTAGAGACACAGAAGGACACTATATCATTCTTACAGGGTCTATCCAACAAGAAGATCTAACAGTTGTAAATATCTATGCCCCCAACATGGGAGCAGCCATCTACATAAGCCAACTGTTAACCAAAATAAAGAGTCATATTGATAACAATACGTTAAGTGTAGGAGACCTCAATACTCCACTCTCAGCAATAGACAGATCATCTAAGCAGAAAATCAACAAGGAAACAAGAGCTTTGAATGATACACTGGACCAGATGGACCTTATAGATATATACAGAACATTCCACCCTAAAACAACAGAATACTCATTCTTCTCGAGTGCACATGGAACTTTCTCCAGAATAGACCACATACTGGGTCACAAATCAGGTCTCAACCGATACCAAAAGATTGAGATTATTTACTGCATATTCTCAGACCACAATGCTTTAAAACTGGAACTCAATCACAAGAAAAAATCTGGCAGAAATTTAAACACTTGGAAGCTAAAGACCACTCTGCTCAAGAATGTTTGGGTCAACCAGGAAAAACCTACGGGATACTGCAAAGGAGGCCCTAAGGGGGAAATACATAGCCATCCAAGCCTCACTCAAAAAAATAGAAAAATCCCGAATTCACCGACTAACTCTACACCTTAAAGAACTAGAGAAAAAGCAACAGACGATGCCTAAGCCACGCATTAGAAGAGAAATAATTAAAATTAGAGCAGAGATCAATGAATTAGAAACCAGAAACACAGTAGATCAGATCAACGAAACTAGAAGTTGGTTCTTTGAAAGAATTAATAAGATTGATAAACCACTGACCAGACTTATCCAAAAGAAAAGAGAAAGGACCCAAATTAATAAATTATGAATGAAAGGGGAGAGATCACGACTAACACCAAGGAAATAGAAACAATTATTAGAAATTATTATCAACAACTATATGCCAATAAACTGAGCAATTTGGATGAAATGGAGGCCTTCCTGGAAACCTATAAACTGCCAAGACTGAAACAGAAAGAAACTGACAACCTGAATAGGCCAATAACCAGTAACGAGATTGAAGCAGTGATCAAAAACCTCCCAAAAAACAAGAGTCCTGGGCCTGATGGATTCCCTGGGGAATTCTACCAAACATTCAAAGAAGAAATAATACCGGGGCGCCTGGGTGGCTCAGTCGTTAAGCGTCTGCCTTTGGCTCAGGTCATGGTCCCAGGGTCCTGGGATCGAGCCCCGCATCGGGCTCCCTGCTCGGCGGGAAGCCTGCTTCTCCCTCTCCTACTCCCCCTGCTTGTGTTCCCTCTCTCGCTATGTTTCTCTCTGTGAAATAAATAAAAATCTTAAAAAAAAAAAAAAGAAGAAATAATACCTATTCTACTGAAGCTCTTTCAAAAAATAGAAACAGAAGGAAAACTTCCAAACTCATTCTATGAGGCCAGCATTACCTTAATCCCCAAGCCAGGCAAAGACCCCATCAAAAAGGAAAATTTCAGACCGATATCCCTGATGAATATGGTTTCCAAAATCCTCAACAAAATCCTAGCTAATAGGATCCAACAATACATTAAAAGGATCATCCACCATGACCAAGTGGGATTTATCCCTGGGATGCAAGGGTGGTTCAACATTCGCAAATCAATAGATGTGACAGAACACATTAATAAGAGGAAGGAGAAGAACCATATGGTCCTCTCAATTGATGCAGAAAAAGCATTTGACAAAATAAAACATCTTTTCCTGATTAAAACTCTTCAGAGTATAGGGATAGAGGGAACATTCCTCAAGTTCATAAAATCCATCTATGAAAAACCCACAGCAAATATCATCCTCAATGGGGAAAAGCTGAGAGCCTTTCCCTTAAGATCAGGAACACGTCAAGGATGCCCACTTTCACCACTACTGTTCAACATAGTACTAGAAGTCCTAGCAACAGCAATCAGACAACAAAAAGAAATAAAAGGTATTTAAACTGGCAAAGAAGAAGTCAAACTCTCTCTTTTCACAGATGACATGATACTTTATGTGGAAAATCCAAAAGACTCCACCCCCAAATTACTAGAACTCATCCAGCAATTCAGTAATGGATTGGATACAAAATCAATGCACAGAAATCAGTTGCTTTCTTATACACTAACAACGCAACTGTAGAAAGAGAAATTAGAGAAATTAGATTCCACTTACGATAGCACCAAAAACCATAAGATACCTCGGAATAAACCTAACCAAAGAGGTAAAGGATCTATATTCTAGGAACTACAGAACACTCATGAAAGAAATTGAAGAAGACACTAAAAGATGGAAAAACATTCCATACTCACAGATCAGAAGAATAAACGTTGTTAAAATGTCTATGCTACCCAGAGCAATCTATATCTTCAATGCCATCCCGATCAAAATTCCAATGACATTTTTCAAAGTGCTGGAACAAACAATCCTAAAATTTGTATGGAATCAGAAAAGACCCCAAATCCCCAAGGAAATGTTGAAAAAGAAAAACAAAGCTGGGGGCATCACGTTGCCCGATGTCAAGCTATATTACAAAGCTGTGATCACCAAGACAGCATGGTACTGGCACAAAAACAGACATATAGACCAATGGAACAGAATAGAGAACCCAGATATGGACCCTCAACTCTATGGTCAAATAATCTTTGACAAAGCAGGAAAAAACATGCAATGGAAAAAAGTCTCTTCAATAAATGGTGCTGGGCAAATTGGACAGCCACATGCAGAAGAATGAAACTTGACCATTCTCTAACACCCTACACAAAGATAAACTCAAAATGGATGAAAGACCTCAATGTGAGACAGGAATCCATCAAACTCCTAGAGGAGAACATAGGCAGTAACCTCTTTGACATCGCCCACAGCAACTTCTTTCAAGATACATCTCCAAAACAAAAGCAAAAATGAACTTTTGGGACTTCATCAAGATAAAGAGCTTCTGCACAGCAAAGGAAACAGTCAACAAAACAAAGAGGCAACCCACAGAATGGGAGAAGGTATTTGCAAATGACACTACAGATAAAGGGCTGGTATCCAAAATCTATAAAGAACTTCTCAAACTCAACACCCAAAAAACAAATAATCAAGTCAAAAAATGGGCAGAAGACATGAAAAGACACTTCTCTGAAGAAGACATACAAATGGCTAACAGACACATGAAAAAATGTTCATCATCATTAGCCATCAGAGAAATTCAAATCAAAACCACATTGAGATACCACCTTACACCAGTTAGAATGGCAAAAATGGACAGGGAAAGAAACAACAAATGTTGGAGAGGTTGTGGAGAAAGGGGAACCCTCTTACACCGTTGGTGGGAATGCAAGTTGGTATAGCCACTTTGGAGAACAGTGTGGAGGTTCCTCAAGAAGTTAAAAATAGAGCTACCCTATGATCCAGCAATTGCGCTCCTGGGTATTTACCCCAAAAACACAGATGTAGTGAAAAGAAGGGCCATATGCACCCCAATGTTCATAGCAGCAATGTCCGCAATAGCCAAACTGTGGAAAGAGCCGAGACGCCCTTCAACAGATGAATGGATAAAGAAGATGTGGTCCATATATACAATGGAATATTACTCAGCCAACAGAAAGGATGAATACCCAACTTCTACATCAACATGGATGGGACTGGAGAAGATTATGCTAAGTGAACTAAGTCAAGCAGAGAAAGTCAATTATCATATGGTTTCACTTATTTGTGGAACATAAGGAATAGCACGGAGGACATTAGGAGAAGGAAGGGAAAAATGAAGGGGGTGGAATTTGGAGGGAGAGATGAACCATGAGAGACTATGGACTCTGAGAAACAAACTGAGGGTTTTAGAGGGGAGGGGGGAGGGGGATGGGTTAGCCTGGTGATGGGTATTAAGGAGGGCACGTACTGCATGGAGCACTGGGTGTTATACGAAAACAATGGATCGTGGATCACTACATCAAAAACTAATGATGTATTGTATGGTAACTAACAAAACATAATAAAATAAAATTTAAAAAAAAAACTTAAAAGGAAAAGCTGAGTAATGAGATGTCCACAGGGGGCCTTGAAACACCCTCATATTCTGAGAATCTAGAAATTAGAAATCATTAATAGAAAGAAATTTGGGAAATTCACAAATATGTGAAAATTAAACAACCGATTCCTAAATCACCAATGGGTCAAAGAAAAAATACAAGATAAATTAGAAGATACTTTAAGATAAGTGAAAATGAAAATACAACATGCCAAAATGTAGGAGATGCAGTGAAGCAGTGCTTATATGGGAATTTATGACTGTAAATACCAACCTTAGGAAGAAAGATCTCAAATCAGTAACCTAAACTTCCACCTTAAGAAACAAGAAATAGAAAAGCAAAGTAAACCCAAAGCAAGCAAAAGGAGGAAATAATAAATATTAGAGCAGAAATAAATGAAATAGAGAATAGTAAAGTCATATAGAAAATCAGTGAAACCAGAAGTTAGCCCCTTAAAAAGATCAACAAAATAGATAAACTTTCAGTTAGGCTAAGACCAAAAAAAAAAAGACTCAAATTACTAGAATAAGAAAGAAGAGACATTCCTACTGACCTCATAGAAATAAAAAGGATTATAAGGAAACTGAACAATTGTATACCAAAATGTTTAATAACCTAGATGAAATGAACAAATTCTTAAAAAGACAAACTGCCAAAACTGGCTCAAGAAGAAAGAAAATTTCAATGGACCTATAGCAAGTAAAGACATTGAATTGGTAACTTTTTAAAAAACTACCCCCACAAAAAAAAAGCCAGGCGAAGATTACTACACTGGTAAATTCTATCAAACATTTAAGGAAAAATGAACACCAATCCTTTACAAACCCTTCCAAAAAATAGAAGAGAGGTAAACACTTCCCAACTCATTCTATGAAGCTAGTTTACACTAATGCCAAGCCAGGCAAAGACACCACAATCAAAGAAAAATACAGACTATATCCCTTGTGAATATACACACAGAAATCCTCAACAAAATACTAGGGCACCAAATCCAGCAATATATAAAAAGAATTATATACCATGACCAAGTGGGGTTTATTCCAGGAATTCATGTTCAGTTCAAACTATGAATATCAATCAGTGTAAGACACATATTAATAGAAAATGTGATCTTCTCAGTAGAGAAGACTAAATTTAATTCTCTTTTATAATAAAAACTCTAAGGAACCAGGAATAGAACTTCCTCAATATGACAATGGACATGTGCAAAAACTCACAGCCAAAATCACATTTAATGATGAAAGACTGACTGCTTTCTTCCTAAGATCAGGAATAAGACAAGGATGTCCATGCTCACCAATTCTATTCAGCACTATACTAGAGATTCCAGCCAGGGAAATTAGGTAAGAAAAAAAATAAAAAGCACTTATTTGGGAGCACCCGGGTGGCTCAATCAGTTTAGTGTCTGACTCTTGATTTCAGCTCAGGTCATGATCTCAGGGTCGTGAGATTGAGCCCTGCCTTGTGCTCTGTGCTAAGTGTGGAGCCTGCTTAAAATTCTCTTCCTCTCTCTCTGCCCCTCCACTACCCCCTCTAAAAAGAAAGCACTTATTTGCAGATGATATGATCTTGTATATTGAAAATCCTAAGAAAATCCACAAAAATACTATTATAACTAGTAAGCAAGTTCAGCAGAGTTGCAAGATACAAGATCAATACACAAAAATCAATTTTATGTGTATGCACTAGCAATGGAGAATCAGAAAACAAAATTAAGGGTACAATTCCATTTATAATAGGATCAAAAGGAATAAAATAGGAATAAATTTAACAAAAGACATGTAAGACCTATACAATGAAAACTACAAAATATTAGTGAAAGGAATTAAATAAGTGGAAAGATATTTACGTTCACGGATCAAAAGACTTAATATCATTAAGATGGCAATACTCCCCAAATTGATCTACAGATTCAATTCAATCCCTATCTTTTGCATAAATTAACAAGCTGATCCTAAAATTATATGGAAATACAAAAGACCGAGAAGAGCCAAACAATCTTGAAACAGAAAAACAAAGTTGGGGGACTTATACCTCTTGATTTCAAAAGCTACTCCAAGCTATAATAAACAAAATGGTATATTTGGGCATAAGGATAGACAGATGAATCAGTAGAATAGAATTGAAAGTCCAGAAATAAACTCTTAAATTTATAGTCAATTGATTTTCAAAAAGGGTTCCAAGGGGCGCCTGGGTGGCTCAGTTGGTTAAGCGACTGCCTTGGGCTCAGGTCATGATCCCAGGGTCCTGGGATCGGGCCCCGCATCAGGCTCCCTGCTCGGCAAGGGGCCTGTTTCTCCCTCTCCCTCGGCCGCTCTCCTGCTCTCTCTCTGCCAAATAAATAAATAAAATCTTAAAAAAAAAAAAAAAAGGGTTCCAAGTCCATTCAATTAGAATAATCTTTTCAACAAATGGTGCTGAGACAACATAATACTGACATGCAAAAGGATAAAGTTAGATTCCCTACCTCACACCATATACAAAACTTTACTCAATAGGGACCAAAGACCTAAGTGTAGGAGCTAAAACTATAAGATTTTAAGAAGGAAACATAGGTCCAAATCTTCATAACTTTGGATTATGTAATGGTTTTTTAGACATGACACCAAGAGCACAAGCAATCAAAGAAAAAAATTGGACTTTATTAAAACCTTTGTCCTTCAAAGGACACCATCAAAAAAGTCAAACAACCACCCAGAGAATGAGAGAAAATATTTGCAAGTCATACGTCTGATAAGGGACTTGTATGCAGAATATACAAATCAACAATAAAATGACAACCCCATAAAAAATGGGCTAAGGATAGAAATACATATTTCTCCAAAGAAGACAAACAAATGACCAAGAATCACATGAAAATATGTTCAACATCACTAGTCAGAAGGGAACTGCAAATCAAAACCACGATGAGATACCATTTCACACCCACTCGGATGGTTATACTGAAAAAGACAGACATCCTTACCAACACAGACACAAGTGTTGGTAAGGATGAAGAAAAATCGGAACTCTCATTCATTGCTGCTGGGGGGCACTGTAAAATGGTACAACCACTTTGGAAAACAGATTGGCAATTTCTTAAAAGATTCAGTGCAGCGTTACCATATGACCCAATTCCACTCCTGGGTATATACCCAAAGGAAATAAACACACGTTCACAAAATACTTGTACATGAATGTTCTTAGCAGCATTATTCATAAGAGCCAAGAAGTAGAAACAAGTCAAATGCCTACCATCTGATGAACAGATAACAAAATCTGGCACATGTACAACGGGTCACAACTCCACCATGAAAGGAATGAAGTCCTGACACACGCCACCACATGTAGCAAAGTGATGGAAGGGCGAGCCCAGCATAGACATGCCATGTTGCTGGACAAGACCAGCTGGATCTGTGAACAGAAGGCCGTGGATGGGGAAACACAATCTACTTTCCTGAGAGTTGATCGGAGGTGAGGTTACCTACGTCCCATTCCCACTAGAGAGGCGGTCATGGTCCCCAGGTCTCAGCCAAAGCATGGTGGGCTCTGTGAGGACACCTCGTCACCGCACTGCCATGTGCAGAGGCTCAGGAGAGAAATACAAGGCTCAGGAGAGCTGTTCCCTGAGCAAGGAGCCTCCCACATGCAGATTGGTCCCTGGACCTCTTGGTAGCTGCTTTTGGGGTGACCGCTGTTTGTCTGCCACATGGAGGCAGAAGGTCTGTGTGGAGGAGGCAGGCACACCATGTTCTGGAGCCGGGGAGACACTCAGTGAGGCCAGTGTTGGGGGGTGGGGTGTGCGTGCCCATGGAGACACCAAAGGAGATGTGTGGGCCAGCTAAGCTTGAAGGACATGCCCTCCAGGCCTACTCTTCCAAAGTGGTAGCATGGCCTGGAGTGGCCTCGGGGGGGCCTGGCTACCCCAGGGACTGTCTGTGGCCCTGCTCTGCCCCAGGGGCATGCACCGTGGTCCACCTCTGGAGGCCCATGGGACCACTGGCTGAGCTACAGGGAAGGCTGGCTCAGCACCCCGAGAGATGGTCCAACATCCCAGGGCACCTGCGCCATGTTGAACAACCACCAGCGCTACGGAGTTTCACGTGTCCGTCCCCCCAGGTTGCACCCTGACTGGGCAGCAGTTTCTCCCCGCCCCTCCCCAGCCCCTGCCTTCTGTTTCTGTGGATTTACCCGTTCTGGATGGTTCCTGTAAATGGACTCGTACAACATGTGTCCTTCCGTGTCTGGCTTCTTTTGCTGGGTATGATGTGCTATACAGCATGTGTCCATGCTTCGGTCCTTTCCACAGCGGAGTAATACTCCACTCACTGTATGCATGTCCACATTGTGTTTATCCCCTGACCAGAGGTGAACACTTGGGTTGTTTCCTCCTCTGGCCATTGTGAACAGGGCTGCCGTGAACAGGTGTTTATTGGAGTCCCTGCTTTTGGTTCTTCGGCCACATACCCTCTCTTTAAAGGAAGACTAAGCTCCCCCTGAGTCGCTGGGAAGCCCTGGAAGGTTGCAGAGTGAGCGGAGCTGACCTGTGTCTCACAGGACCCCTCTGACCTTGTGTGGCGGTGGGCTGTCCGGTTATACGGGTCAGACCTGGTCAAGGGAAGGGAAGCCATTCGTGTGCCTCAGGGAGAAGGACCCCAGGGGAAGCCAGGGAGCGGGGATGGCCCTTGAGCACCCACTCTGCAACCTCGGGCCATCCTGCCACGGGGACTCCCTGGAAACCATCACCAGCTTCACACCATGTGCCTTTCCCTGCCTGCACAGCCACTGGGAGCCAGGCCACAGTCTCCCACATCACCAGCGGCTGCCTTGCCGGTGGATCAGACCCAGGGAAACGTGGCCCCAGCTCCTCCTTTGCAAAGTCACAGAGCTGTTCGGGAGCCATCTACACAAGAAACAAGTGAGGGACAGGGGTCCTTGCAGGCCTGGGCCAGGGAGGGCACGGCCATGTGTGGAAACGTCTTTCTCCCAGCTGGGGCTGCTACAGCCTGCTGATGACATGTGGGAGCAGAGACCAAGGGAAAGACCAAAGCAAAATCTAGAGCAGTTCCAAAAGTCTAAAAGATCATGCTACGTCGGAAACCCATGGCTCCGTTTCAGGTGCCCCAGAAGCCGTGTCATATGGCACAGTTGGAAAAAAAAGCCTTAAAAACAAAAGAACGTGACGGGAGAGCCCAAAAGCTTCCGTGCCTGGAAGGACTGGCGAGAGGGAGGCAGAGCGGCCCCACAGAGTGTGGTGTGGGACGCCAGCAGGAAGGCCAGCACCATCCCATGCCCGGCCCCCCGTGAGGGCATGAGGGGCGCAGGGGAGCTAGAGAGGGGCTTCTGTCCGGGCAGCGGAGAGGGGGCTGGTCCCAGGGCAGGGGAGGCAGAGTCCGTGGGGTGGCATGGGGCCTCCCTCTGGCCAAACCTGGGGCATAAAAAGGAGCAGTGGGTGATGTAGACCGCACAGTACTAAGTGACATCCCACAAGTCCATAGTGACATCGACGAGAGAGGGAAGGAGAGGAGGCAAGTGTCACTTGTCACCGGGAGGTGACATGCAGATGCCTCACCCTGCAGACTGGCATTTAAAGGGCAGTGACCACCCTTCCTCTTGCCCTTTCCGTGGTGACGAGAACAGCACAGCAATCACCCTGACAGCCAAACCGTGGACCTTCTGCACGGGCCTGGGACTTCAGACTGCCACGCGAAGAGAGGGCGGAGAGGACGCGGGGGTGTTCCTCCACATGGGGACCAGAGGTTCCGGGCTGCTGCGGGGGCCGTGGGCCCTGACCGGACACCCCCACGTGACCTGTGAGCACAAGGGGGGACCCTGGAGTAGGGACTGGATCTTGCATTATTATAACGAGTGGACAATTGCTGCAAATTTCCTTAAAGAAACACACAAAGCCAACATGGCAACTGTTAAGCGTTGCCGTGAGTACTGCAAAAGGCCCTCACGACGCTCCTCTTCCCGAGCACGTGTCTGCGTGAGGCAGACCCTCTTCAGGCACGGCAGCCACAAATACGACAGGCAGGAGCCAGGGCAAGTCGGGACCCCGCTGTCTTCAACGGGACCAGGTTATTACAGAGGTCTGCAAAACCGTAACACATGCCACGCTTCTCGTTCAAGTTTTCGTCTTTAAGAACATACAGGGTTTGGTTTGGTTTTGTTTTTCCATGAAAATGTGTTATTTATGTTAAGATGAAATGAGTTTATCAGAAGAGGTGGGAGAGCTAGCTCGCTCTCTGTCCACTAGGCAAGGGCACTGCGAGAAGCCAGCAGGCGGCAACCGGGAAGAGGCCCTCACAGCGCCCGGCCGAGGCTCGGCCTCCCAGCCTCCAGAACAGAGAGGAGTGAACGGTGCTCTGATCCAGCAGCCCGAGCCGGGACAAGCAGCTACAGGGATGCTCGTCAAAGTCTTCTGGTGAACGTATCTGTTCACTCCTCTCAGTAAAGCCCGAAGGGAGCCATTGCTGGGTTACAGGGCCTCACGCGTGTACTTTCAGATAGCTCACCAAAGGGTTGTGGCGTTTTACACGCCCCCCACCAGTGCTAGGAGCTCCTGTCGCTCCACGCCAGGGCTAACCATACCGTCTGTGTAATCTTAGCCATTCTGACAAGTGCCGTGCTGGGAGCTCATGGAGGGTGGTGTCTATTAAAGTGGACACGTCATGTGCCTGTTGGGCACAGTGGGTCTTCTTTGGTGAGGTGTCTGTCCAAACCATTTGCCTGTTTCTTAATTGAGTTGTCTTCTTATTGTTGAGCCCGGGCAGTTCTTTGCTATACTGGACTCCAGTCCTTTGATATAATTTGCAAATATTTCCTCCCAATCTGTGGCTTGCCTGTTTATTTCTTAATGATGTCTTTTGATGAGTGGAACTTCCTAATTTTGATGAAGTCCAATACATCAGATTTTCTCTTCTGGTTATGGCTCTCTGTGTGCTTTCTAAGTAGTCTTCGCCTACCCTCAAGTCAAAAAGACATTCCCTTATGCTTGCTTCTAGAAGGTTTCTAGTTGTAGCTTTCACATTCAGGTCTGGGATCCACCTCCATTTAATTTCTGAGTACGGTATGAGGTAGGGATCACGGTTCATTATTTTCCATGTGGGTTTCTAGTTTCAAAATTACTTATTGAAAAGACCTTCTCACCCCCATTAGATTGCTTTAGTGCCTTTGCTGAAAATCAAATGATAGCACGAGTGAGGGTCTATTTCTGGACTCTCTATCCTGCCCATCCATCGATGTATTTTACTTTCTTTGCCAATCCCACACTGTCTCCATCACTGTGGTTTTATAGTGATACTTGAAATCTGGTAATGTGTTCTCCAACTGTTCTTTTTCAAGATAGCTTTAGATATTCTAGGTCCTTTGCATTTCCATACAAATGTTAGAGCCAGTTTGTCAATGTCTCCAACAGAAGTCCATTGGGACTAGGGTTGCGATTTTTCATTAAACCACTAGATTGATTTGGGAAGAATTGATTTTTTACAATATTAAATCTTACAAAACACTGAATAGTGTATATGTCACTGATTATTTGGGTATTCTTCAATTTCTGTCACCACATCATTTTTTATGTGTGTGGCTTATTTATTACTAAAATCATAAAATTTTATTGCAAAAAGCTGGGAAATGCAGCAAAGTAGATATAATAAACCGAAAAGAAAGAAGAACTCCACAGTCTTCCCTACTGCTCAGAGAGCATCCCTGCTAACATCTCAGTGTCCTTTCTTCCAGTCCCTTTCGCATGTGCAGTCCGTGTGTTTTACGTAGCTGGGCTGGCCGTGTGTATAAAACCGTGCACCCTGCACTGAGGACTAAGCATGTTGTAGCAAACCCTGTTGGTGCCTGGCCCACGTGTCCTCAGGCTTCTCCAAAGGCAGTTCCAACACCCGTTCCTTGCATCTCTGCCCAAGGGTGGCTCCGGCCACAGGGCCTGCGTGGGGTGGCGCATGGAGCTGGGGAGGCCCTGGGGGGTTGGTGTCACAAAAGCAACCATGGCTGCTTTGGCTCCTTTGTGGGGGCACCTTGAGGGTGTTCTCCGGGTTCCCACCTGGCTTCCTGCTCACCAGAGAAAGCAGTCTGTTCCCCTCCCTTTCCCTTCCCATCTCATGCCCCAAAGGGATCCATCACCTCTACGCCTTGAGTTGGATTTGGCGGGAACCCCCACTAAGACATATCCCCCCCACTCCCCAGTTATTGTAATTCTTCGGAAAATTATGATTCACGGCATAATATCCCATCCAATATGTTCACGATTGCTTTCTCAAGCCTTCCCTCTTTCTGGTGAGCTTTTACTCTCAGAGAAGTGCCATGAAGACCCAGAGTCATGCATGATGTGTTTTTGGTATCTGGAGTAAATTTCCGCAGGATCATTTCCCAGAACAGGAGTGTTTTTTAAGGCTCTGAATTTGTGCTGCCAAAACGCTCTTCTGAAAGAATTAAACCAGTTTAGAGTCCTTCCAGCAGGATATATTTTATCATATGCTAAGTGGCCCATATTTTCTAAGAGGAATTAGCATGTACTCTTAGTTTCTGTAGTGGGAAAATAAAATCTGAGTGATTTTTTTTTTTCCATTTCAGGGAGAAAAAAAAATCTTCCCCTTTGGGAAGAAAACAGGCACGCCACTGATTCTCATGGGGTCCTTCCATGTTTCTCTTGTGTGGCAAGTAGCCGTTATTTCTATCAAAAAAGGCTAATCAGAACGCCCACTGAAGAAGCAGCAGCACCTACCAAGATAAGTTTCTGGGCCATGAGTTGGGTCTGTCCTATATTTAGAGCAACTCAAGAACATTTCACTGAGGGCCAGGATTTGAGAACAAATTGCTTTTTCGCTTTCAAGTGTTTTTTCATTTGGCTGAAGAAATGTAATAAGGTGAGCAGGCATGTGGAGGTCAGAAATGTGGTTAATGAAGAATAGGTTCTTAAAAACTAGGTTTTTACCTTGGTATCCGAATAATTCCACCAGTTAGTCTCTCAGCAGCCACCTCCCCCTGGAAGAGCAAGACCCGAGGGCGTCGCTTAGCCTCTCCTTGGTTGCCGTGGTAGAGAATAAGGTCCACCCGGGGAGAGCCCCACCCGTTAGGCCCCGGAAGCTGTGAATCCGTCACTCTACGGGACAAAGGGCGCTTTGGCGACAGGATGAGGTTAAAGGTAGGGAGAGGTCCCGGATAGGCCGTGTGGACTCGGTGTAATCACAGGTCCTTGCGAGCGGGAGGCGGGGGGTTGGAATCAGAGGGGGTGTGGCGGCAGAAGCTGAGGGCACGGGGATGGTGCCCATGTTACTGGCAGTGAGGATGGACGAGGGCCGCGAGCCAAGGAGTACGGGTGGCCAGCCTGGAAACGGCGAGGAAGTGATTTTCCTGGAGGAGCGGCTAGGAGGACAGAAGCCTTCTCAAGGCCCCCATGTTGGGACTCCTGACCTCCAGAACCGTAAGGACAAACGTGTGGTCAACTGTTAGGGGAGCCACAGGAAACCAACAGTTACTTTCTGCTCTCGTCTGCTTATCAAAGACTCTCACAAACATTTCTCAATGGGAAAATCCCTTGTACAAACACCACGTTCTTAAAAGTGTCCACCTGTTAATAATGAATTTTTAAATAAATCAACCAGCTTCCCCAAGGCTGCAACTCCTCTGTCCAGAGGCTGCTGACCCGGGGCCATCCGCGGGAACCCGTGGCAGCAGCTGCAGGCCTGGGGACAAAGCCGGGGAGGGGAAATGGTGCCAGGTAGTGACACCTGGCCAAAAATTTAAAAGAAAAGTTGACCCTGTTACATACAAGATTTACATAAAACGGACATCTTTAGGGCGCCTGGGTGGCTCAGTCGGTTAAGCGACTGCCTTCGGCTCAGGTCATGATCCCAGGGTCCTGGGATCGAGCCCTGCATCTGGCTCCTTGCTCAGCTTCCCAGCTGTGGAGAAGCATCTCCCTCTCCCACTCTCCCTGCTTGTGTTCCCTCTCTCGCTGTGTCTCTCTCTGTCAAATAAATAAATAAAATCTTCAAAAAAAAAAAAAGGGGGGACATCTTTACAAAACCGCCCACGAGTTCGCTTGCTGGGCTTTACTTGTGCAACAGGCCTGCACCATGCATCAGCGGGAGCGGTGTAGGTGACACCCCCTCCCAGACGGCCTCCCCGCAGGGGAGGACAGAGGATCGAGCACATGGTGCCTGCGGTCCTTCGATGGATCTCAATGCAGTCTCACACCCACGAGGTCGTGTTTGCCAGAAACTTCCACTCTCAGTTCCAGGTTTAATGCCTTTAAATTTCCAATAAGCCGACATTAAGTGCCTACTGTGTACAAGGTGTGCAGATCCCTACTCCTTCCAGCTCAGGGCCATTCGGGGGCGACTGGAACGTGGGTCACACTGCCAGTCCTGTGACTTCACGTGTCCTTTCCTTTAGAAACTATGCTTTAAGTGGCCACGCGGTCCTGTCCCTTGTGCCCCGCACCTGTATCCGCGCTGACGCGTGGATGCTTCATGTCTTTCAACCGCCGTGTCCGAGTGAGCCACTGTTTGCGTCCTGCTCCCAGCTTCGGGCTGCCCCAGGGGTCTCTGAGCGCGTGCCCGTCCTGCCGTCCGACGGCGCCCGCCTCCAAAGCCAGCTAAGTCCAAACGAGATTGCCCTTGCCACCGGTCTGCTTTAATGCTCTGATTTTGCCGTTTGCTTGTAAACTGCTGAGCCCATCTCTCTGACGGCTCTCGGTGTTTCCTGAGCTTTTCTTCCTTTGTACCAATTCTGCCAAATCATTGGTTTTGAATTTTTAGGAACTGGCCTTTTGTCCAAATTTTTAATATATCGGTATGAAGTTGTTCATCACAAAGTTCTCGTGATGTTTGTCTGCTAAGCAGGTCTCTTTTTTGGTTCATATCATTTATTCAAAATTTTGGGGGGTTTTTTCCTTGGTCATTCTTGCCAAAGGATTACCATTTTTTCTTGAGTGGTTTCCCGAGAGCCACATGTTGGTGGCATCGATCTGTCTTACTAAGTTTTCTGACTTTCTGGTGCCCGATGGGCCCAGCCGGCCTCAGGGCCACCCCTCATCAATCAGATGAACATTCAGTCAAAAAATGATTTTAATTGATATAAACTGACTAGCTGGTTTGAATTCTAAGGTGAACATGGCCTTTCATGTTTTAACTTTTTTTTAAGATTCATTTATTGAGAGAGAGAGAGAGCACGAGCGGGTGGGAGGGGCCAAGGGAAAGGGAGAATCTCCAGCACAGCAAGGAGCCCGACGCAAGGGCTGGATTTCACGACCCTCAGATCACAACCTGAGCAGAAACCAAGAGTCGGACACCTAACTGATGGAGCCACCCAGCCGCCCCTGTATTTTAACTTTGCTAATGGGCCCGAGTCAGCTGCAGCGTCCCAAGGGACGAGGGTCCCGGCGCCCCCGATGTTGCCAGGCTGTTAACCCTCGGGCCATCACGTTCCCTGAGAGGCCGCCGCTGTCGGGGATCGCCTTCAGTGAGCACTCAGTAGGCCCTGAGCTGGGGACTTAAGCACATTTTACCATTTAGTTGCTGAAAGTCTCCTTACTCTCACGTTACAGGTGGGGACACTGTGCTGTGACCGGGACAAAGGCCGGTGTCTCTATCTACAGAAATGAAAGGGCTGTGCTGCCTGGAAGGGCCGAATACCCTTACAGCTACAGCCCCAGGACGGCACTTTGCCCAGGTGACAAGATGCACTAGGAGGGACCATCTCCCAGAGCATCTGGGAGCCCCTCAGCCAGTGTCCAGCAGGCTCAGAAGTCTTAGGAGCCCCAAGGGGCAGAGAGGGGATGAGCTCAGACCCAGAGGACGGGGAGTCCCTGTTCCATAGCAGAAACACCCAGAGGGGGTGAGAGGCCAGTCCAGACCCGAGCCACACATCCCAGACAGCAGTCAAGGGCGTTAGCGTTCCATAGAGGCCATGAATCCAGAATCCAGGAAGCCCGGGCCAGGGCGGGGGCCCCGTGCAGGGCACCCCACGGGAGGTGGTTGCCGCTGTGCCTCCTCTGCGCGGACCAGCCCCCTCCACCCTAATCTCACCCACTCCTCCCTGCCCCCAGCACTGGTGCCTTCAACTCCAGAGCCCCCTGCAGCAGGGGCCACCGGCACCCCAGGCCTCTGCCCGGGCCTCAGCTCCCTTATGCTTTTTGAACAAGGGCGCCACAGACCACGCACCTGCCCGGACTACACCTGGTAGAGGACCGGTCAGGTCTTGTCCATGCGGTCTGCTCTCATGGGACCAAGGCCAGAAGTCGAGGGCCAGCCCCAGAGGAACCACCAGGCGCAGCAGACTCCCCACTCGGGCCCAGTGTCCTCCCCTCAGCCCTGTCCTCCCTGTCCTCTGGGGGAGGTTAGCCAGACCCCGCAGGTCTGTGTCCCTGTGGGGGCACCGCCGGATCACTCGGTCATTGCTCAGTAATCATCCTGGGCCACCATACACTGATGCACCACCTTTCCTTCTCTCTGAGCCCTCAGGCACCTCCTGATCATCCAGGACCTCAGCACCCCCACCACTGCCCCGGGTCTCCCTGCACTCAGACCTTCACACGTGGGCAGTGAAGAAACGAGGTCCCCTATCCGGGAAGTCTTCAATTTCCTTAGCGTTTCCTCCCATCCTAAAGCCTTCCACTGTGAAGGGCACACAGCACCAACGTCTGGGATATGGGGGCTTGGGCCATAAAGTCTGGGGTACGGTAGGTCTTGGATCGAAGCAGCCGTAGAAGGAAAGTATGGATTGAGCACATGCCACATGTGGGGACACGATAGAATTTAGTGTCTTTACTACCAGCCACAGAGGGTTCTTAGTGATCAGGGTGGGTGTGCGCCCCAGCAGAGCAGGCTGACTGCGGCCAGGCCTGGGGGCCGCCCCCACATGGGAGCTGTAACCTCCGACTCCCATGGCCCTGACCTGCTGGACCATGTGCTCTGGGGCCTCTCAGATGCTCTCCTGGCCTCTAGAGCAGAGGGGCAGGCACGGGAACTGCTTTTACAGAGCTGGTCTCTGGGTGGTCACTGGGGGGCGGGGAGCAAGGGGCCAAAGGTCCAGAGACAGTAAAGCCAAGAGGCTCTGAAAGGGCACGAGAGGTCACGACTCCCCAGGCGGGGCAAAGAGGCCCCTCCTGTCAGAGGCTGAGCCTCACCCCAGAGAACAAGGCACCTGCAGGGCCGAGAGGAGGACCTGACCCCACTCTGGCCTTCCAGACCCCATTCCAGCCACCAGGACCTGGATTTCTTGCCCCGTGACCCCCCGCCCACCTCCAGGGTCTGCATCCTATGAGGGAGGGCCACCCCCGGCCCGAGGGGCTGCCTGTGGAGGGGGGAGGGGAGCAGGAGGGCCAGGGCCAGGAAGAGGAGGGGCAGCAGGGAACAGGGTCAGCGCTCCCCATGCCACTGCCTTCCAGAACCCACCTCAGAGCAGCCAGTGTCCAAGGTCTGACCCGGTCTGGGGCTCGGTGGCAACGTGTCAGGTGGGAGGATGGAGCAGATCCATCAGCCATCAACAGACGGACTGTTAGCTTGTTTTCAAATGCTGAGGCACAGCCATGTGGCCTCGCCTGTCCCGCCGAGCTGGGGAACGGACTGTCGGGGTGGGCGGGTGCTCAGAGAGAGGAGCTGGGCTCTGAGGGATGAGCCCGGGGCCGCAGTCCCAGCAGCGCGCACCGCGGGGCAGGAACCTGAGAGACACCCACAGATGCAAGGAGGGCCCCCACAGTGAGCGCCTTCTGTGCGCACGGAGTCACCTCCAAGTCAATCTCTTCCAAACACCTCCTGAAGATAAGCGACATCACTTCAAGGGGTCACTATCTTCTCCTTATGGGTGAGAAAATTGGAGTCGACTGAATGAAAGAGGTGGAAGTCCCCCTGCTCTCTAATCCAGGTGACCACTCTGACCCTCAGTGTCCTCGTCTCCAGGGCAGGAATGGTGACAGCCACTGTGGCCCCTCTGAAGGTGCCAGAGCTCAGAAGGTGCGCACCTCCTAAAGCAGGGCACACACGTAACATGCTGCTGGTACCCCAGCTTTCAGACTCCAAACACCCGTCTCAAACTCTCAGGCCGCAGTTGAACACACGTAAACAGGAGGGCGAACGACGCTGGACATGAACACGCCTCGGTCAGCAGGCACATCGGCCTTCCGGGACCAGGCCACAGACAGCCCACCTGGAACTCAGCACAAACCAGCCGATGGACTGTCTGGTTAAGAAGGTGACGCTGGCTAACCCGGCTTTTCTGAACACCACGTGCAACCCAGCGGCTAGAAATAGGCCCAGTGGCGTGGGCGCCAAGGAGGGAGACATTGGCTGAGACGTGAGTCATCTACAGCTCTTGAATGCCAACACCTCTAGAAACAGATATTTTGGGTTCCTCTGGAAAGTGCACCACGGATGGAGAGGAAAAACCCTCTGGACCCGAGGCTCGGGCAGGGCTGGGGACGGTGGGGCAGGCAGCGTGCTCGCAGGAGAGGACAGAGGGCAGTGGGCGAGGGGTCCCAGGAGCACAGACTGATAGAAGGGGAAGGGGTGCAGCCCTGAGACGCTGCTCCCCACTCAGCCATCTTGGGCCAGTTTTGTCCTGAGTCTCACGACAGTATTGGGAAAGGGTCCCAGGAGAGCACAGGCCCTCCTGGGGAAGGATGGCCTAAGGGCTCTGTGGGGCTCAGACATGGATGCACCCGCAGCAGGGATCTCCGCAGGCCTCCCAACCGATCCCAGCATATTGCCCCAGATGAAGCAGAGGCCAAGGTCACCCGGGGACAGACACAGAGTCAGGAGGCCTCAGGGGGCAGCGGATCTGCTCCAGCCCCTGTGGGTGGCAGACCTCGACTAGAGTCACCGGGGAGCACCTGCCCCATGGCTCGTGCCCCTGACGGCCTGAGGGACCTTGGACGATTCAGGACCTCTCTCTGAGCTGCTTCCTTGTTTGCAGAGAACAGAGCAGAAACAGGAACTTGAGAGGATTCTGGAAGACCAACAACAAGACCCTGTCTGAGATCAAGGTCTTAGGGCGGGGGTCAGCCAAACCTGATGCTTCGGGTTGGAGGGTGAGCCCCTGGGACTCCGTTGTGAGTCCTACTTGCTTAGACTCCTTACAGTTAGGAGAGCAAGTCATTTCCTGGTGCCTGCCTTCCAGATAACAAGAGAGTTCATGGGGCGTCTGGGTGGCTCAGTCGTTAAGCATCTGCCTTCGGCTCAGGTCATGGTCCCAGGGTCCTGGGATCGAGCCCCGCACCTGGCTCCCTGCTCAGCGAGAAGCCTGCTTCTCCCTCTCCCACTCCCCCTATTTGTCTCTGTCAAATAAATAAAATAAAAAAATCTTTAAAAAAACACACAAAAACAAAAACAAGAGAGTTCATTTCACCCAAAACCACCTAAGAATAGAACAGCCAGGGACAGGGGTTCTGGGCAGGTACCCCACCCCAGGCCTGAAAGCGGGGAGAAAACCGCTTTCAGTGGTTGGTGGGTGGTTGGCGTATGGGAACGTGGACACAGAGCGGAAGGCAGCAGGCCCGTGAGCCTCCGAGGACAAGCCTGGGGCCTCGAGGGAGGCACGGACTCTCAGAGCTGTCAGATCCGTCCTGGCTCCTGTCAGGGGCACGGCAAGGTAAGGTTCTAGAAGCTGACTTCTCATAGTAGAAACTGCCGCTCGGTCATGCCATTTTCCCTGTTTCCGACTGCATCACCCCGGAGCTCGCTGCTGAGGCTGCCCGGCCCGCGGGGTTTCGGGGCTATCTGACACCAGAAGTCTGGGGTCAGAGCCTCTCAGCAGCAGACGGGAACAGGGCCCCCCAGCCCCAGGGGCCTATGCTGGGAGATCTGGGCCACTCCCTTGTTGCCTGCTGGGGCGCCAGGTCCCTCTGCCCTAAGCCTCCAGGACTCTGGCCCATTACAGAAATGCTGGAGCTCACCCGCTCTGTCCATGGAGATCTGCCAGGTCCTGGCCACACCTCAGCCTTTCCTGCCCCTGCCCGTCCCAGATGCAGCAGCTTGCTAAGTGCCCACAGCCCCGTCCCCAGGCTCCATCCTGTGCCAGCATCCCCAGCACCCAAACTGAGCCAGGTCAAGGCTTGGACAGGAGCAAACGGATGATTAAAGCAAAAACGTTAACGTCTATTAAAAAAAAAAAAGTGGTTACTTTTAGAAATTGAAAAGAGGGACGGGGAGGA
This sequence comes from Mirounga leonina, assembly GCF_011800145.1. Taxonomy (NCBI): domain Eukaryota; kingdom Metazoa; phylum Chordata; class Mammalia; order Carnivora; family Phocidae; genus Mirounga; species Mirounga leonina. Next base: position 2,530,753 of record NW_023270699.1, read on the forward strand.
GTTTTTCCCCCAATAAACACAATTTGATAATTTAAAAACCCCTTATGCTTTCCACTGATATTATTTGAGATACGAAGTTAAATTTCGTAACTAAAGACAAATTAAAGCTGTAAACACACTGCTTATTTCCAGACTACGTGTCCTGGGGGCCGCGTGCCCCCTTCCCAAGGGCCACGGCCTAGTCAGAGGTGATGGGCCTCCACTTCGCTCCAGCCCCCTCCTCCTTAACAGCTGTGATAACAGACCAGATGCGCATTTCTGCCAGAGTGTGAGTTTGGGATGGTTGGTGGGTTTCAGTGAGTCCTGTACTCCCTCCGCATGTGGGCTTGAATCCGGGAGTGGGGGGGCGTCCCTTCACCTGCCCAGGGAGACAGGGCTCAGACCCCCCTCCCAGCAAACACCCACACTGCACTCCTCTGTGGACCAACAGTTGGCCGGGGTTGGGGGGATGGATCAGCCCGGCCCCCGCACTCAGTAGAGCTCGCATTCTTATGGGGACACAGACAAAACCCATAGTTACAAACTGTGCTTAGTGCCATGAACAAAATCAATAGGGGCTAAGGTAAGCGGGCTGAGCAGGGGAGCCTCCTTCAGTAGGGAGACCAATGACCACATGTCCCACATCCACTCTCCCCTCCTCCCTCCTAACACAACCCCAGGATTGGCTGTGCAGCTCTAGAAATGTTTCTCAGCTCCCCTGGCAGAGAGGGGCTGGCGAACAAATTATAAATGATGGGCTGGGACTTCTAGAAGAGTTCCTTAAAGAGGGCTGCCTCTGCCGAGGGAGGAGTCCTTTCTCTCTCGTCCCTGCTTCATCCTCCTTGTTCCTGCCCAGAATATGGTTGTGATTGTTGGAGCTCCAGTAGCCACTTCGTGACATGAAGTGACCTTAAGTTTGGGAAGCCCAAGTTTAAACAGCAGGCAAATTCTAGAGCCAAACGCTGGACTTTTCATTCTAAAACCTGTATTTTTCACCCTTTACAACTGCTTTCTTCTCAATAGACACACACACTTATGTGCACACACACACACACACAGAGCTGAGATGGAAAACCAGGCAGCCTTTTGGTGTCAAGTAGAGCTTCTTGTGGGACGCAAGGCCCCAGTGAGTGCAGGGAAAGCTTTTGCCATGTGAGCTCTGCCCCAAGCACAGGGAGCAGTCAGACCAGAGGACAGCAATTCTTGTTCTACGGATGGTTCAAAATCAAATTCTCAATTCCTCTCTGTGACCACAACCAGATAAAATTACACAGTGCCAGCAACTTATAAATAGAAGAAAATAAATGGGAAGAAATGAGCAGATTAAGCCATGAGCCTACAGGAGAGATCAGAGGAGGGAATTCACTTTGTTCGTATTTCATTCTGCCAACGCCGTGGCTAAAATTCTCTGTGCTCTGCATCTGCTGCGTGTGGTCCCTGGTGAGTCTCTGGCTCCATCCCGTTCTCACGTCAGCTGAATCTGAAGTGAAAATGCAGAGCATCTCATGCTGGAGCCTCTGCCCTTGTGACGGTGCCCAGGATGCTGAGTCCGTAAAGTCAGACACACATCGGGAGACACGTGGTCCCCTTGATGGTCTGTATTTGGTGGGCACCACACACCTGCCGGTGAGGACACAGGAAGGGTCCCACAGAGAGCAGCCCCCCAGCCAAGCCAGGGAGTGGGACACCAGGTCCACAGCCAAAGTCGGCAAGGGGATGCACTCTCCCCACCAGCACTGCTCCTGTCTTGCTGCTAGCTCAGTCACGTGCTCATTCCTCTTTGCAAACTTGCTCAAAGTCCAATTGAAGTCAACACGAAACACTGGCAAACCGAACGAGAGAAAAGATTAAACATAAAAGACCCGGCGCATTGTCTCTGGAGCTGCCTGGCTTCTTGGGCATACAAAGGCGGCGTGGCTGTGATTCTCTTCTGCCGCAGAGACGACAGCAACGTTGAAATACACCAGAGGGGAGGCGGGTGTCACTGCGAGAGCCAGGGAGAGTGAGGTGGTGTCTAACGTCTGGGCTCACCTTCCCAATCTCTCTGGCCAGGAGACGTCTGTTACAGGGGGCGCATCTCAGCAAGCCAGCCCAAGCCTCCGGTTGGCAAGTTTTGGAGCGGGACAAAGAGCCTGCCCCAGGGAAGCCATCGGGCCCTGGTGCTCGGAAGGATCTAGAGCACCTGGCGCACAGTCGCATCCGCCCCGGTCCTGCCTGCCGTCCTTTATTGTTAAACTTTTCATTTTGAGGGGCGCCTGGGTGGCTCCGTTGGTTGAGCGTCTGACCCTTGATTTAGGCTCAGGTCATGATCTCAGGGTCGTGGGTGGCATCGAGCCCCGTGCTGGGCTCCACACTGGGCATGGAGCCTGCTTGAGATTCTCTTTCTCCCTCTGCCTCTCCCCCCACCCCCTAAAAAATAAATAAAAACAAACTTTTCATTTTGAGAGAACAGTAGATTCACGTGCCATTATCAGAAATAACAGACGCCCTTTACCTGGGTCCTCCAGTGGTAACACCTGCAGAACCGTAGTACAGGATCACATTAGGATGCCGACCTTGGTGTGGCCACCCTCCCACAGCCACACCCCCTTTACTCCCGACCACCAACTGCCCATCCTTCCTGGCTCCATAATTTCGTCATTTTAAGGATGTTTTCTCAAAGGATCATACATATGCAATTTGGGGGGGTTGACTTTTTTGTACTCAGCTTAATTCTCTGGAGACTTGTCCAGCTGGCTGTGTGTGTCTCTCACACACACACACATTTACACGTTCATGCTCACACTGGCACATGCCCGCATTTGCATGTGCTTACACACTTGCTCACACTCGTGTGTACACACACACCCAAGGCCACATGCTCAGGCTCACACTTGCACACATATACACACCTGCACGTGCTTACATGCTCACATTCACACACACTCACGTTAGGGGCTGAGCTCGCATCCGGGGCCCTTTATGCTCCTTGGTTTTTGACACTCAATGACGAGCTTGAGGCAGGAAAAAAACAAAAACTGAATCTGTTGTCTGCCTGCTACTTTGGCAAGGCATTCCTTTGGTTTTTGTTGTGCTTTATTTTTACTTCTTAGGCCGTAAAACTCATTAGCTCAGCACTGAAGCGGGGACAGGCATCTGAGGACAGGAATCTTGGCCGCTCCCCAGGGGGATGGGGTGACTGCAGGCCTCCCCTCCCTGCCTGTCCAGGCGCTCCCCATGTCGGCAGAGTGGAGGCCCCACTGGAGGGTCCTCTCTTCCTGCCCCTCCCGTCCCACTAAGCCCAAGGGCATGGCCACATCCGGGGCAGGCTGGCCCCGGGTCCTCCAGGGTCAAGTGAGGCCCTGGCGATCCTGCGGGCAGGGCAAGGCCGGGCGGGAGAGCCTTGCTCATTTGAACAAAAAATATAAGGTGGTGGCAGAAACTCAGCCATTGGGATGAATTATACTTTATTTCAATATTCTAATAAGCCAAATAGATACCCAAAAAACTGATGAACAGAATATCAAAGCTTTCAATAAAGGCAGGATGGCGCCCTGGCCTAGCTGAGGTCTCTTCTCACTCACCTCCCGCTGACCCGGCCCTGCGACCATTAATAAGGGGGAATGGAGTCTGGAGGCCAGCAGGAGGCTCACCTCCTACCACTGTCTTCGGCTACACACCTGACAAAAGGCACACCGTGCAGGTGGATGCTACTTCAGCTAGTACTTCACTATCCCAGCAGAAAAAAGGAAGGTTTCCTCTTGCCCTGGCAACAGCCCAGCCAGTGAGAGACATTGTCACGGCCCAGCCAATGAGAGACTGTCACGGCCCAGCCAGTGAGAGACATTGTCACGGCCCAGCCAATGAGAGACTGTCACGGCCCAGCCAATGAGACTGTCAGGGCCCAGCCAATGAGACGGTCAGGGCCCAGCCAATGAGAGACTGTCATGGCCCAGCCAATATGAGACGTC
>NW_023270699.1:2534691-2579472 GCF_011800145.1 Mirounga leonina
CGCCCAGCCAATGAGAGACAGTCTCGGCCCAGCCAATGAGACTGTCAGGGCCCAGCCAATATGAGACGTCATGGCCCGCCCAGCCAATGAGAGACTGTCACGGCCCAGCCAATGAGAGACAGTCACTGCCCAGCCAAAGTGAGACTGTCACAGCCCAGCCAATGAGAGGCCACTACACTTCCAGAGCCCAGTTTACTCCAATGGACTTTCTGTTTACAACAGCCCGAGCCCCCACCCCCTCCCATCCTCTATAAAAGAGCCTCCTCTGCGCTGTTCCGACTTGTCCACGGTGTTGCCTGAGCTAGCTGTTTGGGGGCTGCGGTTCTGTCGTCCCCAGATAAACCCATTCTTGCTGGGAAGTTAACTGGCAGTTGTGTCTCACGGTGAACAGCAGCTTGACCCCCAAAGCACGGGTGGAAGACCGGCTGCAGCCGGTGAGGTCCTCCGGTCACCGGAGTGGCGGGGTCCTTGGGAAGCAGAAGTCGGAGCCTGCCCCGGACGCCCGCAGCCGTTTCGCTGGGGGCACCCCCAGCACGCGCACACGCCCGCGCCCGCGCCCAGTGGCCCCCCCGCCCCCCCCCCCAGCTGCCCGCAGAGCAGAGCAGCACAGGGAGAGGTCCTCACGTGGGCAAGAGCCCGCAGAAGCCAGGGGCCCCTCTGGGCCTGGGTGGACGGTGCTCCCCGACACCAGGAGTCTGCTGTGGGCTCTCCGGGCGGCGGGGACGGCAGGTGGGCTGGGGCCAGAACTGCCCCTACCCAGAAATGGCCCACGGCCAGGGCGGTTTAGAGAGCACGGGGGCTCCGGGGGACCACGCACAGGACCGCGGCGCACAGCGTCTGGCCCCTGCCCGTCCCTTCCCGCAACCACTCCGCTCTGCCGGGATTCACTGGGCGAGTTAATTGCTATTCCAAGCACCTTCATCGCTCCAGCTCAGTCTGTTCCACTATTTATAGGCGACTCCTGAAGAGCCACAAATTACTATTGTGACGCTGCTTTTACATTTCAGAGCGCTGAAGAACACAAAGGGCTGAAACCTTGGCTGACGGACCTCGTGTCTCTGGCGGGTTTGCGATAAAACTGCCTCTTTTCTCTTAAGCGACGAGTGTACTTCCAAGGCCTCTCCAAAAATATAACTTCCTTTAAATAAACTGCTCCGTCGCATTTCCCTGAGGGCGCAGGCAACTCTCCTCTCTGCTAAGCCCTGTCACCAGGGAAGGAGGGCGGCTCACACACGCAGGTTCAGCAAGCTTCCCGACTTACCCCCTCGGCTCCAGCCTGACTCCACGGCCACCCGCTGACGTCCTCCCACAGCTTGGAGGTCGGCCTCCGGGCCGCACAAGCAGGCTGGAAAAACCACCAAACACCCGATGGCTAACACTTGCCCACAGCCACTCTGTGCCCGCAGGCCTGTCAGTACTTTACACGCATTAATTTAGTGAGTCCTCACACAACCTGAGGCCGGGGCTACCGCCAATCGCAGCGCGGCAGACGGGGCCTGGCTCTCCGGCTCCCTCCCACTGCCTGGCACCCCCCGTAGGGCCGGCACCCCACCGGCAGGCAAGGTAGCCCCCTGCTTGGGCCGGAGTGCTGCTTCACCCTTAAGTCACTCGCCAGGAAGCCAGGTCAGTGCAGTCACCACGGGGATAAGGCGACGAAGCCCGCGTGCACGTGCCTTGTCCTCTCAGGGGCCAGGGGGCCCTCCTGACCGGGGCAGCCAGGTGGCAGCACGATGGGAGGAAGCCTGAGGCGGAGTTGGGCTGTGGGGGTCCTGAGCCCCTGGAGGGACCTTTGGGGAGGTACACAGGCTGGCCCTCGGGGACAGCACCTTGCGTGGGCCCAGACCCGGGCCAGAGGCTGCCGAGGTATGGGGGACAGTGTGCCAGGTGACACAGACAGAGTGCAAGCTGACCGGCCGCAGCTGCCCTGCCACCTCCCTGCCACACTGGGTCCCGTGAGGCTGGTCCCCAGACAGCGCTTCCACCAAGAACCTCGGGCACCCCGGGAGTGACCCTCCGGAACCTCGAGACGTCTCCCCTGCCCATGGTCAAGGAGCGAAGGGCTGTCAGGGTCGGGGAAAAAGTCCAGGCCAGCCAGCAGGTGAGGACGCGATACAAGTCTTCATCAACGCCCCCCAGCACCCAGGCTCCGGTTGTCTCGGGTGTGCCCTGAGGGGGGACCCCGAGCCGGCTCCACGGGTGTGCAGACCCGAGGGCCGAGCCTGAGACCCTGCATCGTCCAGTCCCGGGACGGAGCCTTTCATCAGCCTTCCCAGGTTCTCAAGGGGCCACCTGAGGGGCTGCAGCACTTCACCCAGACACGCCGCCCTGGCGCCCCACACCCCGCTGCTGGGTTTCGGCTCCTCTCTAGCCCGCCCCTGCCCTGAGCTTCCAGGCCCTTCTGCAGCGGCCATGCGTGAGTGGGAGCACCCCCATGTGGAGCCCCTTTCCGGAACTCTGCTAGATGTCTCAGCGGTTCGTCCCAACTCCACCTGAACGTCACTTGCCTGTGATGCACCCACGCCCACTCGGGATGACGTGTCCCCGGCAAAACCTTCTTTCTTGGGGGTTCTGTCCTGGGTCTTGGGACAGAGCCCTGAGGACTGCAGGCCCCAGGGAACCAGCAGGTGGCAGCTCTGTGGCCCTCCCCACCACCATATCCACCCCAACAGAACTTGGGTGACTTTTAGGGCCACCCCCGGGGGAAACCTGAGGCAGAGGGGTGGCGGACCCCAGCCTGGGTCTGAGGGGACACCTGGTCCGCACGTCTCTGGGCCACAGTGGCTGCTGGACACGGCCTCCAATGTGGGCCCTCAGGCAGACGGAGCTGCTTCAGGCTCCTGAGCAACGGGGGGCAGACGGCACCAAAGGAAACTGGGGGGACGCCAGCGGCAACCATGCACATGAAGGAGGCTCCACCTCACTGGGAACACAGGACCCTCGTGAGGCCCGTCACGCGTCCCAGGCCGGCCAGGGCCCAGCACCTGCTGAGCACCAGGGAGACAGGGGCCCTCGCCTGCCCATGCTGGGCGTCAGGAGGGATGGCTTCCCTGCGGGGCCAAGGCAGGAAGGGACTGGGCAGACGCCGCGCACGGGGACAGCAAGTGTCGGAGTCGGGGGAGAGGGCAAGCCACATTCCCCCGGCGGAGCCTCAGCGTGCTGCCGGCGGGGGGCCCAGTAGAGGGCGGCCAGCTCTCCTGCACACACACGTGCGCTCACGCACACACACCATGGTCCTTCTGCACTTCAACCGTGGACGTGTTCCTATGGACCCAAGCAAAGTATGAACACAAATGCATTTGTACACGAGTCATGGTGCCCCCCCCAAACCATGGTCACCCTGTGAGGTCCCTGGGACCACAGCCCTGTGTCTGCCAGGCCCAGGGTCCCCCGGGTCAAGGCCCTGATGCCACCCACACCCTTGCTGGTCCCAGGGAGGATGTGTCCCAGGCCGTTCATGGCAGCACAGACCAGGGCTGTGGGCAATCCTGGCTGTCCAGGCGGCTCTCCAGCGAGGGGAGGAGTATGTGAACCCATGGGGCTCCGTGTGGCTACAAGCCACGGATCAGACGTACCTACCACGCACAGGCAACGGGACTCAACCAATGCCCCTGCACCCCACGGACACAGCCAGCCAGGCCCGGCTGTGGGACACCCTGGGGCCAAGGGCCCGGGCTTCACGAGATAAACGGTAAGAAGAGGCGGATGGAGCTACAGCCCGAAGAGAAGCGGCGCACTTTGAAGCTAAGAGTCAGGGGGCCAGTTCGGTGGTTCCCAGTAAGCCCGGCAGAGTCACCACGGGGCACAGGAACCCACTTGGCGAACACCAGACGAAGTGAACCATTCCAGGTTCACAGCAGCGCCACCAACAGATGAAGGGACAAGCACAGCTCAGTCCACCTGCACGGTGTTGTGTCACTCGGCCACAAGCAGGGGGGAAGCACTGACCCCCCCACGACGAGCGTGGGCCTCGAGGCCACGATGAGTAGCCAGAGGAGCCAGGCACAAAGGGCCACGGAGTGTGCACTTCCATTTACAAGAATGTGCAGCACTGACAAGTCCGTGGAGACCGAGAGAGGATCGGGGGCGCCAAGGGCGGGGGGGGGGGCAAGCGCCGACGGGTGCCGGTTCCTCTGGGGTGATGGGCACATTCGAACCGGACACGATGACTGTGCAGGCAGGTGTCCTCGAGGCCGCTAATGGTGAATCACAGGTTGTATTTACCAGCCCAAGAATGGTCTGAACTGTGACGGGAACGACTGACTACACTGGAGGCTCTAGGAGGCGTGGTTGGGCGGTGACCCCATTCAAACACACAGGCGGTGGTAACTGTGCAAGTCGGGACGGCCCTTATTTGGCGGGGGGCACATGGGGGTGCTTCCGGGGGCCACGGGGTGCTACTGACCCGGCTGGGGTCCCCTTGTGATCGCAGGAAGCCACACACTGCCTCTGAGTGGTTTTCTCTACCTGGCTTCTGGGGCGGACAGACTCAAACACACACACTCTATGCGACCCCCCCAAGGGTCAGGGCACAGTGGCCGTCTCGGCCATGACCGGGGTGCCGGTGCTGGCTGCGGGGAAGAGAGGGTGAAAGTCACCTAACAGTGAGAATGTATACGTTTCCCTCCAGGTCAGGTCTGGAAGCAGCAGGCTGCCCGGCAGGGTCCAACCCTCCCTCCAGGGTCCTGTCCCGGCGACTCCTCAGCCTGCACCCCCAGGAGAGCACCAGGAGTGTGCACGGAGCACGGGTAAGTTACCTAGGGCCCGGCCCCAGGGCAAGAGTACGTTGTGTGTAGATTCAGACTTCCCGTTTGCATAAACTAGAACAGAATGATTTATAGTTAAAATGATTTCAATTTTACAAAATAACCTAACCAATTAATACGTTGGTCTCACGTAAATGCTTGGCTTTTTAAACATCTCATTTCTAAATCCCTACGGGGTGACAATAAAGTGAAAATCATGAAAATAGGATTTTCACCTTCCCCCTTTTCACAGTTTCTTTGAAGAACCAGGTTGCCCATCCTGTGGATTCCCCACTTGTGTCACCGAGCGTGTCCTTCTGTCCCCAGCGTCTGTGAACTTGTCTTGGCTCTGTAGGTTTAACCCGATTCAGGTTCTTCCCTCTCCTTCTGGGCAAGATGCCCTCGCAGGCGGCGGTGTGTTCCTCTACCAGGAGCCACATGTCTGCTTGTTTCTGTTTTGTGGGGTCAGCACCGCGGGTTTTCACCACCTGGATCCCTTGACCCGGTCGGGGCTGCACGATGGAGGCCACCCTTCCTTCCTCATCTATTCTTTCTCTAAAGTCGCCCTCCTGGCCTCTGGACCACCCTCCTGGCAGGAGCGGGTCTGGGAGCACCTGGATGGGAAGGGCAGGGTCGGGGCGTGACTCCTGCCCTTCATTAATCCTTTTCCAAAGGACAAACGGGGTCCCCAGCACCCTCCAAAGTCCTCAGTGACGTACTTCCTCCGCCATCTGATGGCTCCGCCCCGTGGCAGCTCGCGCCCTCGTGACACCTCCTGACGGCCTGAGTGCTGGCCGGGGCCCGGCGTGGCACTGCCAACACAACACCCGTCCCTGGAAACGTGACGTCCAAGCTCCCACGCTGCACCTGCCCACGGGCGTGGTGGGACACAAATGGTGGGGAGAGCGCGTGGGGTGGGCGGGGGCTGCACAGGGAGGGGTGGAGACCATCCCGTCGGAGAGGGGAGCATTTGGCTCATCCTGACCCTGAGATGAAGCTAACTCCTGGTGACGTTTTGCCTCCTGCTTTCTTTGCTCTGGGGACACGGGGCTGCTGGGGGGTTAGAATGTGGGGAGACCCACCCCTCCTTCTGCCCCATGCACACGGACACAGCCTGGTGTTTTCTAATAAAAGGTTGAGGGGCGCCTGGGTGGCTCAGTGGGTTTAGCGTCTGAGTCTTGTCAGCTCAGGTTGTGATCTCAGGGTCGTGGGATCGAGCCCTGGGTCAGGATCCATGCTCAGCGGGGAGTCTGCTTGGGATTCCCTCTCCCTCTGCCCCTCCCCCGCTTCAGGCGCACACGCACACTCGCTCTAAAAAGGAAAAAAATTGTTGAGCTTTCTGGAGAGCAAACCATGGCACAAGTTATGTAAGGTGTGTTGTGGTTTGGGGACGTGGAGTTTCACAAAAACTGCCTTCCATTTTATGCTAGAGTCTGCAAGTGTCCATCTGATCACTGCTAGAGAGGGGACAACAATCCCCAGAAGGACGCTGAGAAATGCGTTACTATTTTCACCATCGCTGCAGTGGCCAAGGTACTTTTCCTGAGGGCTCCTGACGTAACTCTCGGTCTGCAGACCTCTGGGCGCACTCCTCAGACCTCAGTGCCTGTTCTGGACTGAACCGCGTGCCCCCCAAACTCACAGGTCCGAGTCCTGACCCCCAGCACTTCAGGATGCAACTGCACCCAGAGGTACAGGTGGTTCAGTTAAAACAGGGTCACAGGGTGGGTCTTAACCCGATCGGACCGGTGTCCCCATGAGCAGAGGGGATGAGGACACAGACACACAGAGGGACGAGCACATGAGGACGCGGGAGAAGACATGTCCACGCGCCCAGGCAAGGCCTCGAGAGGAGCCAGCCCTGCCCACAGCTGATCTCGGACCTCCCGCTCCAGCCCTGGGACAGAGCACGCTGCCGTGGTTTGAGCCTGGGTCTGCGCATTGGTTAAGACAGCCCGAGTGGACGGACAGCGCTCCTCCCCGCTGGCTGCCCCCGGCCGAGGACACTGCCCCAAGCAGCTGCTTGACTCGGCTCTGCCCCCTCCGGGATCTGTGAAAGGTGACCTCCCCAGACGGCCCCTCACCTGCCACAGCCAACCCCTCAACCCACTCTGCCTTCCCCAAACCCCAGCTCTTCCTCCACTGGAACGTGAGCTCCCAGACAATGGAGCCAGGCGCGTGGTGGGCCCTCTGCGGAGGCGCACACCGGGGCTCCACGCCAGGGACAGCCCACGGCACAGCGGCACAAAGCTCCTGTCCCGGGGCCCGCGCACAGACGGCCTGCATCTGGGCTAATGCCCGGCCGTCGCCGGCTCAACATCCTTCATTTTAAAGAGAGGCCCCATACGTTAATTTTGCACAGGGCCCCACAAATCCTGCAGCCGGTCCTGCCTTTGGGACCCCCCCACCCCATTCCAGACATGGGCCCCACATACCTTGAACATCCTCACCAAGGTCTTACGCGCACTTCATGGCCAGTGATTGATTCCAAGGAGGGGTGGGGGGACCCAGTCCAAACAACGGGACCCAGCTTCGCGACAGGCCCAGCTCTGTGGCTCGTTGGTGCTCCAGAGCTCTGGGGGTGCCAGGCAGAACGTCCTGGCTACTCCTCGCTGCCCTCCCGCTGCCCTCCCACCTTCTGGGGGCAGCAGGACGAGAATCCCCGACTCAGGCTCTGCTTCCAAGCAGATGACTCACTGATGACTGCCCCAATTGGCTGCAGGCCAATGCCGGCGCCACATCCACCCTGGGCCGCAGGCTTCAGCCCCGGTTCACAGAGAGAGCGGGAGCCTCCCACGGCGACCCGAAACCTGGGCAGGGCCCCCTGGACGCCTCGCCCACACGTCACAGGTTCCAGTCCCGACTGGAAGCTGGCCTCCAGCTGACAGCAGCTCCAGGTTCCTCCCACACCAGCCCCTGCTCCTCCCTGCCAGGACTCCTTGGGAACCCTGAGGAATGCCAGCCTCCAGCTCCTTCAGAGACACACGCAGGTGCCTCGAGCACAGCAGAAAACCTGCAGGAGTCCTGGGGCTGGGGGCCTGTCAGCGCTGCACGGACAGCCAGGCATCAGCCCCGCTTACGACTCCTCACCCTTGTCAGAAGTCTACCCCAAGTAAAGGGGAAGACGATGCTTCCTGCTTTGAAACCTCACGTCGGGGAGACTGGACGCGCCGCCTGCCCCACCCGGGGTCTCCCGTTCATGTGCCGTGGGCCCGGGAGTTCCGTGGGAGGGACCGGGTGGCCAGCAGCAGGCCCCTCCAGACAGAGCGTCTCCGAGCCGGTGAGCGAGGGCGAGCGGAGCCCCAGCACGGCTGCTTGGTGAAGGGACAGGGGCCTGCCCAGCAGTGACCTCACCTGAGGCCTGCACCACCTCCAGATTTCCCCCGGGGCGAGGGCCACTGAATCCCGTCTCCTGTTTCAGCCAGCCTGAGTCTGGCTTCAGTTAGTCGAAGCATTCCAAATCAACATGTCGCTCCCGAAACCCAAGCACATCACCGATTCACATCAGGGCAGAACGTAGTACATAAATAATTACAAAAAGACAGCCTTGACCGTCCAGCAAGCTGCCACAGACACGGGGCTGGGAAGCGGAAGGTAGGGCTGCCTCGCCCCTCAGAAGCCTCCACACATGATACAAACTCAGGGACCCCCAAGGCCCAATCCACCCAACACTGAAACAGCCGAGTCTGCTTCCCGCCCAGGAAAGATCTGGAAGAGAGGATTCAGGACCATTCAGACTGGCACAAAGCAAAGGGGCTCTGAGAAAAGGCGTCAGGTCGGGGCTGTTCCCCCTGGGAACACGGGCTGAGAGAAGCAGGGGCCTGGCCCGGTGGGCAGGGGGCCCTCGGAAGCAGAGCTGTGGGTGTGCAGGGCTCAGGGCTCAGGCCTCAGCAGGGAGAATGGGCAGGGGGATGGTTTCTCCACATCTGGGTGACCCAGGGCCTTTAGGCAAGACAGGGCGTTCTGGGGGCCCCTGGGTGGCTCAGTCGTTAAGCATCTGCCTTCGGCTCGGGTCACGATGCCAGGGTCCTGAGATCGAGCCCCACAGTGGGCTCCCTGCTCAGCGGGAAGCCTATTCTCCCTCTCCCACTACCCCTGCTTGTGTTCCCTCTCTGTCAAATAAATAAACAAAAATCTTAAAAAAAAAAAAAAAGACAAGGCGTTCTGTTCTTCAACAGGAGGGCTGCCAAGAGCCATAATGACTGGATTGTCCTCCCTCTCAGGGTGCAAGGGCAGACACACCCCAGGGCAACGCCCACGCCACTCAAGTGCCAAGAAGGAAATGGGGTCCTGGGGTGTGCCCAAGGGATTACCCAACCCGAGAAGTGCTGGCTCAGCCCCTGGGAGTGGTCTGGCCCTCCAGCATGGAAGGCAGGATTCACTCCCCAGAAAGGAGCCAGCCCAGGAACTAACCCACCACGGAAGAGACAGGACCAGCCACAGGCACTCAGTTACACGCTTGTCCCCCTGCCCCCCGGGTGGCCCAGGCACCACGTGTCAGGAGCTCCTAGGGCGCCCTGACACACTGAGGGCTGGTGACGCCGAGCTGAGTCAACCCTGTCCCTGGCCGCAGGATGCTCTGCGGTGCAGGGTGAGGGCACACAGGGAAAGGCAGATGGTGGGGCGGGGCGACCGGGCTGTGCACAAGGTGGGGTGATGAGGTGACCCAGAACGCCCCCTCTCCACCCCCTGCCCCGTTGCCCAGCACAACCCCTGGACCCTGGCCAGGGAAATCCGCGGCACTGCCAAGCAAGGCGGAGTGCTTTGGGTGTCCAGGGAGTTTGGGGCCACTCTCTGGCTTAGTCAATCCTAACTGCCCCCCACCCCCGCAACATTCCAGTATTTTCGATCCCTTTCACTCTGGCAATCCTCCCAGAGCAGGAATTTTCCGGGGGCAGGAAAGGGACGGGGCCAAGCTCTGAAGTATAAGACTCAGGAGAGAGAAGGCCTGGACTTGGGGACTGTGGGGGCAGGATGCTTAGTCAGCCCCAGCATGTGTGGGCCTGTCCTAATCAGGCAGGCTAGAGTGCAGAGAAGAGGATGGACGAATGGATGGGAGCCGAGTGGCCGTGGGCACCGGCCAGGAGCTGCGGACAACCAGCAAGAACAAGAGACCTCAGGCCCCCAGCTGCCAAGAACTGAACTCTGCCAGCCACCAGTGGGCTGGGACGGGGACCCCACACCTCACCTGTGACAGCAGCCCTGCCCTCACCTCAACTTCAGCACGTGAGACCCTGAGCAGGAGCCCGCAGGGCTGCGCCCTGGCGCCCGACCTCAGCACTGCGGTCCCAGCCCCCGAGTGTGCAAGACTGAATGAGCATTTACAGAGAAAAGCAGAGAGAAGAAGGGAGGAAAGAAACAAGAGGGAAGGGGGTGACCGCAGGGAGGGGCAGTGAGCCGGACTGCCGGGGACCCGTGGGGAGTGCAGGCCACTGCAAAGAACCGAATGTCGTTACTCAGAATCCCACGGTGCAGGTTCCTAAGTGCGGCGGGCGCACGCTCGGAAGAGAGGAAGTGTCCACAGTGCCCCCATGAGCAAGGCCCCGCAGGGGGCGAGAACCTAGCGCGGCCACCCAGGGCCCCGTCAAACTACACAAAGGAGCCGCGGCGTGCCCGCCTGCTGGGTGCGCTGGCTACGCACCGCTGACCCAGCCCTCGGGCTGACTCCCCTTTCTTCCCATGCTGTGTGGCCACCCATCAGGCTGCCCGGCTGTGCAAATAAGCGGCGGGGGCAGGGGTTGTGACCCACGGGCAAACCGTAAAGTCCGGAGGCTCTGCCGCCCCACCCCGGGAAAGGACAGGGGTAAGGCTGGTTCCCCACAGCTTTCTGCCTGGGGCTCTACCCACACTCCTGGGTTTCCAGAAATGGGGTGCTGGCAGCAGGGATACCCCGTGGAGCCAACGGAAATCACCGACCCCACCCACAGGCAGACGAGGTGGTTAGGGACCCACCCGAGGGGGGACCAGGGCACCTTTCCCTCTGCCCACCTCAGACGGGAGGGCACTGGCTACGTCGGCAGGAGCACCCACCCCCACCACCCCCAAACCTGGCTTCCAACAGGCCCTGGGGGCCACACCTCTCCTTTGCCTGCACATCAGCCTCCGACCCTATGAATCCAGAGGCTTCCAAGAGGCAGGCAGGGCGGCAAGCCTTGGGGCCACAGGCGCCACAGATTTCCCCAGGCCCATCTGCCAAGTGTGTAGGGCTGCCTGCCCACCTTCACGCTCCGCCTTCGAGGTCTGCAGCGCCAGCCAAGAGGGCCCTGGGCAGGGATGCACATTCTTCCTGGGGCCTGCTTCCCAGCCATTGGCAGTGAAGAGTCTGCAGCCTCCAGGAGAGGGACGAGCGCGGGGTACAGAGCCTGGAGCTCTGCCAGTCACCCCTGGAGGGAGGGGCCTGGGGAGCCCAGAAAGGAAGCCCCCACATTGGCCTCACCTGTGGGGCCAGGCAGGCTGGAGGTGAGAAACCAGGCTCGAAGGACCCCGACCTGCGTCCAGCCTGGGGCCTGGAGGACAAAACAGGCTACTGGGCCAACTGGGCTGGGTGAGGATCCATGCAACCATCCCCATCGGACAGACTCAGAGCCCTGCTCACCCACCCGGGGCACAGGAGACAGTGCCAAGAAAAAGAACAAGATGGGGCTTTAGCCACTGGCCAGTGGGACAGCATTCCTGATGACCTGGCCGGGAGGGACTAGAGATGTAATCCAAGGACCAAGGGCGCCCCCAGAGGCAGCTGGTGGGACTGCACCCGCTCCCTGTGGCAGGTCCCAGGGCAATGGGAGCGGATGAGCGAGAGGACATGGGGGAGAAGCAGGGGAAGCAGACATCCCAAGGGGCCACCCAAGGGGGCTGGGCTGCCCTCCCTGGACCTCCACCCTGCCCTTCACCCACACAAGGATGGAGGGCTCCACGTAAACAAGGCCACTCCACAGAGGACATCGCCATGGGGGAGGACGCCGTGGAGAGAAGACACCATGGGGTTAACACGTGAGGAAACAGGTTACTTTACAGATAAGAATTGCCACGGTTCTTCAATCGTCTCTTCCGTAAAGGGCAGGTGGGTGATGAACAGGATGAGGACAAGTAAGTGGGTGGAGAGAGGTGAGATGACAGGACAGAGGACTGGGAGGTGGGGAAGTAGGGATGACAGGCAGATACACAGGTAAGTAGAGGCTCAAGAGGTGGACAGACGACGGAGACGTGAGTGTGACTTTGCATGCACGCCCACACGTCACGCCGCAGGAACAGAGCCATCTGCGCTGCAACCTCAGAGTGCACGCGTCCGGCTGACCGGCAGCTCAGAGCGAAGAAACTCCCCTCGGAGAGGGATGGGCCATGGCAGCCGCCGGCGTGCCGCGAGACTGGGCTTCGGAGGGGAGTCTCAGGGTGCCCGGGAACGGCTGCTGCAGGAAGACAAGGCACCGCTGGACACAGCTCCCTCCAGCCAAATCCGGCTCGGGAAAGAAAATCAGCCCAATTTACAAGCTAAGTGGCCCCTTTCAGTAGAGTCTCCAAGCCTGCCCACTGCTGAAGTCAGCTGGTTGGCGCGTTCTCTTCACAGCAGAAAGGTCATTTGGGGAAACGTTTCCAGCTGGGATTTAACTGGCCCTTACAGGCTACGGACTGGGACCGGGAGCCTCAGTCCTTCCCACAGTGACAGGGCGGGCAGCATGTGGATGCCCCCTGGGGCCCTCCTCTTTCTTTGCAGGCTACGTGCCATAGGATGGGCCCCCGCCATCTGCCCCTCCAGCGCACCCAGCTGTCCATCAGCCACCATGGTCGGGGTTCTGCATCCTGCCGCCCATTTGGGGAACTTCTGGGCTGAGGATGAGGAGAGTCCTTTGCTGCCAGGCCCCTAGTGATTAAGAGGCTATTTTTATAAGGCAGTGTGTGAAAAGCCATCAATCAGAGAGCGTCCCAACCCGGGGCTGCTGGCAAGACTGTCCCCAAGTCCACCCTCTATCCCACTACCAGAGGGACAGGTGCAAAACCGCCTTGGCCGGTCACTCCCCTGCATGAACCTCCAGCAAACACCAGCCCCTCCTCACCTGCCGGCCCTCACCCCAACAAGACCCCCTCCCTTGCATCCCTGATGTCTCTTTGGCCTGGGCAAAAGCTGCCCCCTGCTTTGCCCCCTCAACCCCACCCAGGGCCTGACTCCCTCCTGGTCGTGGCTAAAATGGAAGGGGGTCAGAGGTCACAGTAGTGCTTGATGAGAAGCTAACTTAGAGGACCCCCAGGCAGACACAAGCCCTCTGGTAATTCAAGGCTGTGCTGTCCTTGACCCTCCTCAGCAAGCCAAGGACAAAGCTTGAACTCTGGTGACCCGGGGTTGGTAGCCGAGAGCCCATGGCCCAGGGGCAGTCTCTGGGCACCAGGACGGAAGCTGTGGTCCTATGTGTGCCAACACAGAGGCGGCACAGGGATCCCCAGATGCCCCCTACGTAACCACTGAACTCGAGCTCCTGTGCCCAGAAGAGACACTGAAGCAGAGCTGGAGTAACCACAAAACTGTAAATCACGTTTGCTACAGGAATTTGCTGTCACCTCGGACACAAGCCGTATTTGTTCTAGACCCTTTAGTTGTTCAAGGAAACGATCAATTAATCTATTAGCCTTGTGATCAGTCACCCACCACCACCCCACGGTGGGGGCTCCTACTGGTCCGAAAGCTTCACACAGGCTTTCTCCCCAAGTTAAAGGAAGCCCCCAGGATGGGGTTTCTTTTGGGGATGAGTGAAAATGTCCTAAATGGACTGTGGTGATGGACTCAGAGAACCCCTGAACCGCATACTCTAAATAGGCAAACTGAACAGCCTATAAAGCACATGTGTGTAAAGCTGTTTCAGAACAAAACAAGACAAAGGGACCCCAGAAGACCCTCACCCACACCAGCCCCTCCTGAGCCGGGCAGGGCTGTACCCTCCACATCAGCATCCTGGGAGAAGCAGCTGGTCCCAGAGCTGAGGATTCTTGCCGTAACAAAGGTGACAGGTCGTGGGTGCTCCCCACCAAGAAGCCGGCCTGACGTCTCCCACTGGCCCAAATGGGACATGCAATTAAAACAAGTAACAGTAACAGATTATAACCTACTGGATAAAACAGGAAACAATGAGCCACCAACGCAAGTCACTCAAGGAGTGAATGGAGAGTTTGATGAGAAACTGGGTACTGGGGCTCCGGAGCCCCTCAGCACGTACACCGTCAACCCCCAAGGGAAGGGGCCACATTCACAAGAACCCTCTGTACCAAAGCCAGCAGGAAGCCGAGGCCCAGGCAGGACAGAGAACCAGCTTCGCTTCTGACTCCTGCATCCCCTGCGTCTAGACGAGAGGAGCCACCAGACGCCCGCAGTGGGGACGACGTACAAGACCGCCAGCCTGAGATCCACCCAGCGTCCAGGTCCTGGATGTGAGGCAGAGATGGAGGACCTAGTTCAAGGGACTAAAGAGTAAGGAGAATGTGATGCAGGAGACTCCAGATGGGGCCCCAGGGCCACAGAGGGCATCACCAGACCAGAGGGTTGGATGGCACTGAGGTGCCCATGCTAATTTCTCAAACTCGATGGCTGTGCCGTAGGTGAGAGACTTATAGAAAATGTTCCCTAAGTTACTCCAAGGAGTCACCTGCCGGGGCCCGTCAGCCAGGTCCACAAGGGACAGGCAGGGGCGGGGTGGGACAGCCAGCGCTGTGCACCCCTGCGCAGGGACAAGGCAAGCTCTCCACAGCCATGAGCAGACGGCACTCTCAGCCCGTCAGTCCGCTCCGACCGGCTGTGCCACCGTGGTGACGAGAGCTCACGGGGTGAGCGGCACGGGGAGCCCTCGCCTGACGCCACACCCCGTCCCCGGAGGTGGGAACCATCCAGAACCGCGGTCACCTGCCACCGGCCTCACATCCCGCGCCTGGGTCCACACACAAGGAGGGCGTGTCCGCGCGGGGGTCTGCAGCGGCCCCACTCACCGTGACCGACAGGTGGGGAAGCGCCCCAAACAGGTGCTACAGGCGCCCCGCTCTGTGGAAGGTCGCGTTACCCCACTTCACGCTTGTGAAAGACCTACCTCACTACCTGTTTTTGCAGATCAATCTGAAGATTTCCACTTCTAGGTGGAAAAGGCGAAAAGCGAAAACCGCGTCCAGCGGCGGGTGTGCAGTGAGCCGCCATGCAGGCGGCGGACTGCACCCGAGCAGCGAGCGCGGCCCCCCACCTCCTGCCCCGCGAACCACCCGCAGCATCTCAGCCTCCGGCCCCGGGGCTCTCGGCTGCGTCCCTGAGCATCTGGGCTTGATCTCGACTGATTTTGTGTGTCCATTAGCTAAACATGTCCTGGGGATCAGAAGAGCCTGGGAGAAGTGATTTTTGGGGTCTGGGAATGCTCAGAAGTTTTCCACGTAAACTAACGGCACTTGCTTCTTCGCCTTATGTCGTCTCGGCTTACGGAGGGTTTCACAGGAGCGTGGTGCTTTTGGATGGCAGGGGGAGACTGAGAATCCACACAACAGAGTATCACTCAGCCACACGGGCAATGAAATCCTGATGCGTGCGACAAACACAGATAAACACTGGAAACACACTACGTGAGAAAAGCACACGAAGACCCACGTGGTGGGATTCCATCTACATGAGAGTCCAGAATCGGGACATCTGTGCGGACACAAAGTGGGTGTCAGCTGGGGTCGGGGGCCAGGAGGGGACAGCTCAAGGACGGCGGTCTCTCAGGACGAAATGGTCGAACACGGATTCTGGCGATGGCTACACAGCTCTGTACTGAGAACTATGGACCTGTTCGCGTGACACGAGGGACTTGTGAGGCGCATGAATGACAGCTCAATAAAACGGTTTTAGAAAAAGAACGCACAGGGAAATAAACAGGACACCTGCTCCTGGACACAGGCTCTCCTGGGGGCAAGGGCTGGTGGTCACCCTCCATTTCCTCTTGAGGCTTCCCTGCTCTGCCCAAGGACAGCGCGTGCTGATGGGGGACAGAGGGGATGCCGCCAGTCAGACACAGGGGGGCCACAAGCCATCCCAGCCTGCCAGCGTGCCCAGTCACGGTGTCCACACAGCATGGTCGGGGAGGGAAGGACCACAGTGTGGCCTGAGAATGGCCTAGAACCCAACACTCAGGAAGCCACGAACACTCTGGTTTGAGGACGGCAGTCAGGTAGAACTTCTGTTTTTTCAGAAATTTCTAGTGTGCTTGTTTCCTTAATTTTTTGACCGAAGAAATTTCAACCAAAACAATAAAGCATCTGTCCCCGTCACACACAGAAAAGGCAGGAACAGCAATGGGACCCCGGCCCGGGGCGCCACCGGAGAAGACTTGGGGGCTCAGCGTGTCCGCCAGGCCACCGAGCTTTACTGAGCTCGGCCCACCAGCTGTGCTGGGCAGGCCGGTTCTGCCCAATCACTTTGGAGAACAGAAACTATGACCTCCAGGAGAGGAATAAGCCTCCACCCGAGCCCTAGCCAGTCCCAGGGGCCCCCGCCTCTGTCCACCCAGCTGATGGAAAGGGGGTCACCAAGCGCCACTCCCCCAGCATGCTGCAAGGCGTTAGGAACTGGGGTTCAGCCAAAGCCCGGATGGGCCTTTAGCTGGGCTCACCCACACACCTCAGCCCAGCAGGGACAGGGCTGGCTGACCCAGACGGTGCCCACCTCCCACCCATGCAGCCCTGACCACGCCACAGCACTGCCTGGAAAGCTCCGGAACCCACACGGCACTCACTCACACCTGCGCTCTCCAGGGTCTGGCAAACTGCCTCGGACCCTCCGGGTGAGCAGGGCTGAAACGGAATCAGAGGCGCTGAGGGGAAACGTGAGGGGCACGTGGGGCTGCCCGCAGGAGTCTCTGCCTCTAAGTCACATGAGCCGACCTCCCTGCCTCGGACACATCAACCCCGAGCCACAGGGCCAACACAAAGCACAGGTTCAGCGTCCGCTCCACACACAAGTTTATGAAGAGGACGTCCAGACAACCGCAGCTAACTCAGCATCTTCTCCCGAATTTTGTGAGAGGTGTATGAACAGCTGTTCCCATGCAACAGGTACAAAGTATAAACGCTACTTGGGAACCAGACCCTGTCAATTCACACCACCGGGATCTTCCTGCATCAACGCCGCAGAAGTAGGACCTTGCTCGTAAGAGCTGCAGAGCATTTTATTCATGGACACCCCCCATGTGGGGCCAGTCCCCGGCCCCAGGCAGTTTTAGGTCTCAGGGGACTTCCTGGCCTGACCAAGGTCAGCACGGCGTCCACGCTCTGAAGCACGGACACCGAGCAAGGGGCCCGACCCTCTGCCAACACAGTACGTCAGGGAGCCGCGGGTGTCCGTGTCCAGAGTCTCGGGAGCAGGGCCCTGCGGTCCTGCGCCCCAACGCCACTCAGCGCAAAACGGAGGAGCCACAGGGAAAGCGCCCCCCTGCGTGTGCTGGGCCTGCTGCGGTCACTTCCGGCTCTGCAGCGGCCGCTGCTTGGTCTGTAGCTCCTGGCAACCAGCCACCTTCACTCTGGCCCCCGCCCGAAGCCGCCGCCTCTTCTTTCGAGCCCCTCTCCCACCTGGGCCCCCGAGCTGCTCCTGCGGCCCCGTGGGCTCAGTCCCCGAGCCCCGCCGCCGCCGCCGCCTCATCCTCCTCTCGGATCCGGAGCTCGGGTCTGGCCGTGAGTCCTCCTTCCCGCCTTTCCCTAAAACAGCAAGGCCACGTGAACGAGGCACCGTGAAGGCCTGGTTAGCCCACTTCCACTCTGACTGAAGGTGCTAGCTCCAGGGCCACACACAAAGGACACACAAGAGGACCCGAAGGCCTCAGCAGCAGAC
The DNA here is from genome assembly GCF_011800145.1 of Mirounga leonina. Lineage (NCBI taxonomy): Eukaryota > Metazoa > Chordata > Mammalia > Carnivora > Phocidae > Mirounga > Mirounga leonina. The sequence goes on from NW_023270699.1 coordinate 2,552,257, forward strand.
CCGCCCCAGCCAACCAGAGCGTCCTGCCAGTGTGGATGTGAAGTTCCACGGCCGTCAGGCAGATGGGACATGGTGGTGGCTCCCAGCCAGGCAGGCCGACCGGAGCAGGCCTTCAGGAAAGCCAGCAGGCCGGCAGAGTCGGGAGGAAGAAGGCTGCAGAGGTGTGACTCAGAGGGTGGGCAGGCTCGACCCCAGAATGGAGCGGACTCAACCTGGTGCACAACAGAGCCACGAGCCAGGCCAGTGACCGCAGCGAGGGCCCAGGCGTAAGCCAACGTGGACGGAGGTGGCCCGGGCAGGAGCAGAACCAGGGCAAACCAGGAGACCCTTCAAAGGGCAGACCCCCGAACCTGAGACCGTTAAGCACACACGGGCAACCACGGAAGGGCTCTCAGCTGGGGGGGGCCACCAGCTATCCCTCTTCTGCAGCCCTTTCCTGCCCTGGCTGTTGCGGTGCACAGGGCCCATCTCCACGGCAGCAGGCAGCCCCGTGCCCCAGCGGGACGTGGGGCGTTAACAAGCACAGAGCAGCCCCCAGCGGGGGTCTAACCATGGCCCTGTGGATGAGCTGGGGAGGAGGGGGTGCAAGGGACACAGACCGCAGGCACCAAAGCCCCATGGCCGGCAGACACCGCCAGTCCTACCTGGCTGCTTCTGTGACCTGGATTTGGGCCGCTTCTTTGTCCTCCTCTCCTGCCCCTCTTCCTGCAGGTTCCTGTAGGCTTTTTCGGGCACGTCATCCTCTGGGAAGAGGCCTAAGGACCAAGGCAGGCCATCAGGAGGCTAAGGGCAGGTTGAGGTGTTTTCAGTGTGCACGTTCAGGGCCGCACACTTCGTGCCAGACGGCCCCGTGCTCAGGCCCGCACGGCTACCACCGACTCCAGGCTGTGAGTGCAGTGAGATGCCAGCCAGAGCCAGGCCCTGGAGCGCTCACGCTACATCGTTGTCGATCCCCTGAAAAGCTTATTGGCTGAGAGGGGGCCAACGGCGATGCTCTCCGTGTCGATGGGGGTCTGTGCATGGAAACCCCATCACGTGTACGCGGTATTCAAGCACGTCACCGTATGAAAACGTTACCTACCAGTACCGAACTTGAGCTCACAAGGAGCACAACATACTTGCGGGTACAGTGTGATGGAGGGAGGGAGAACAATACGAGGACAGTAAAATACCGATGGCAGAGCCAAGGTGGCGGCCATGCAAGTATTCACCATCGACCCCCTCTCTGCCACCGCTCTACATCTAAAACCTCACAGTGAAACTGGGGAGAGGCCCATTTTCACTCCTATGCCTTATCACCGGCTGCACCGGGCGTACACGGGGAAGTGCCTGCTGCACCGCAGACCAGCCACAGGGCAGGCCACGGAACTCACTCGACACACAGGTTCTCGGGCCCCTGCCCTGGCAGCAGGCACTCAGCAAAACAAGCTTCCCAGGGATTCCAGCACACACCCGGATCCGAGAGCCACCGAGCGGGGCGAGGACGAGCTGCAGAACCCCTCCAGCCCCCTCTCCCGGAGAGAAAGCCCCGCCTGTGCAGTGATTAATCCCACTGGAAGGGCGACCACGTGAGCCAGTGCGCCCAGGAGGATGACAGTGTTCCAGGCCAGGGTCTCAGCATGAGATGCTCACCTTCAGCAAGGTCCTGCAACCTGAAAGGAGAGACAGGAGCTCACCATGGTCGCAACTTCCACACGAGGGGGGACGCGGCCCTCCCATCAGCTGCCCAGGGGCCGCCCTCGATGCCCCTCCACCTGCGCTCTGAGGGTGGACAAAGGCCCCCAGAGACCGTGGAACAGAGCAAGGGCAACTCCAAGGGGAGGGGGAGGGGTCACCAGCCACCTTCAGGGCAACTTACTTCCGAATCACTTTGTAGAGGCGCTTCCGGTTCTGGGAAGGGGTGCCCTGCTGACTGGCCACCACGAACAGTCTGCTGGCCACGGCCTCGTAGTCAAACTGTGGAACAAAGAGAGATGCAGTCACCTCCCAGGTGCTCCAGGAATGTGCAGTGAGCAGAGAGAGCACGTGGACCAGGCGCAGATCCTCCGGTCGGGTCACAAGGACACGCCCGGACATCCTCCCGACTCCCCTCCGCAAACGCTGCGTATAACACGGGGCAGCGAGCACACTCCCCGGGGCCGCCGCCACCGGGTGAGGGGACCTCCCGGGCTGGCCTCTGCGACTACACCCTCGGGCAGCCACGTCCGAACAGGGAGAAAGAACACAAGCCACGTTAATTTACACAGACGCCATTTAAGCCAATATGCCTAATTCTTACTAATTTAACACATAACCAATGTTCACGGCTCTTTAGTAAGCATTCTGTTTCTGCTGGGCTCTGACCCTGAGCGGGACCCGGGGCGACCTCTCGGCACTGCCATCTTCTCTGCCCGGCGCCCCACGACGCGAGCAGGGAGCGCACCCGAGGCGGCTGACGGGCAGGGAAGCCCAAGCCCTGTTGGCCGACCCCCAGTCCCAGTTTCAAGACCTCCCTGTTTCTGTACATGAGGGCCCGGAGCGCCTGCCTTCACGGAGTGCAGAGGCAGGGCCAGGCCCGCGAGCCCAGGCCACCCACCTGGAGGACAGGGCCCACGCTGTCCTCGCCATCTCCCGGCAGCTTCTCACTCCTGTCGCGTGCAGCCCCATGGGGGGAGCCTGGAACAAAAGGGCCCCCGTGAACTCAAAGGTGCGTGCCCAGTGTGCAGAGCACCCCAACACAAACACCTGGGAACCAAGAGCCCTGTGTGCCAGGGCCCATGACCTGGGCAGAGGTGCAGGTGTAGGGTGGGGCAGGGGTATGGGCAGCCTCACACGGAGGGGAGAGGTGCCACTGAAAGAGACATCCCAGAGGAGGGGGCTGAGCAGTCGTCCTGACAACGGAATTAAGAGGAATTTCGTGTGGATATTTTACAAAACCAATGTAGTGTCAGAAATTCCAGAATCAAGGAAGGGGAGCTAGGTCCAGCCACAGGGCAAACCTGGATCAAGGGACCAGAGAGACCGTGTTTCCAATCATTAGGCTTTGATGTCACTGCATACAGAACAGTTCTGGACAACAGGCAGGCGAGTAGGACAGAGAATGAGGATGGCAGGGCCACAGGCAGGCACAGTGGGCCTGCCAGCGCCCCGGTGTCAGAGTGACGCAGGCTACCGAAGGACAGGACGGGCAAGACGAAATGCTGGGAGCACGGATGGAGGGGGCGTGAACGGAACTACCTAGGAGCACTCCAGCAGGGGGTCAGAGTCGGCAGCAGAAAAATGAACCCTTGAATCTATATGGTCAAATGACCTTTCCTGGGGGAAAGACCGTTTCTTCAACAAACGGTGCTGGGAGAACTTGACAGCCACAGGCAAGAGGACGAAACTGGGTCCTTCACCCATGTACAAATTTAACTTAAAGGGGATAAAAGACCCACATGTAAGAACTCAAATAACCAACTCTTAAAAAAAAAAAAAAAAAAAAAAAACACTGAGCAGGGAGGGGCGCCTGGGTGGCTCAGTAGGTTGAGCGTCTGCCTTCGGCTCAGGTCATGATCCCGGGGTCCTGCGACTGAGCCCCATGTCCGGCTCCCTGCTCAGCAGGGAGCCTGCATCTCCCTCTCTCTGTTCCTTCCCTCACTTGTGCTCTCTCCCACTCTCTCTCTCTCAAATAAATAAATAAAATCTTAAAAAAGAAAGAAAACAGAGCAAAACCCTCACGAAACTGGCCGCACCAATGACTTCTCAGACAGGGCACTGAAGACACACGTGACAGAACAGACCAACTGAACTTCATGAAAACTCAAACATCTGTGCATCAAAACCCACTATCCAAAAGGCGGCCCACAGAACAGGGGGAGATACTTGCAAATCACAGACCTGACAGGGTTTGAGCATCCAGAATGCAGAGAGACCTCCTAACGCTCAGGAGCACACGACTCGCCTGAAAGCAAAAGACCTGAGCAGACATGTCTCCAGAAAGATGCACAGACGGCCAACGAGTGCGTGAAGGTGCTCCACGTCCCCAAGACATCGGGGACGTGCAGACCCAAACCGCAGTGAGATACTCCCTCACACCCGTGGGGGTGGCTCCTGGCAACAAAACAGGACACTGGAACCCTGCACAACGCTGGTGGATATACAAAGTGATGCCGCTGCTGTGGGAACTGGGAGGGACCTCAAAAATTTAGAAAAAGAATTGTGTGACCCCACAATCCTACTTCTGGGTATTTGCCCCAAAGAACTGAAAGCAGGGTCTCCAAGAGATCCTTGTTCACCCAAGGTCACTACAGCATGAGTCACAAGAACCAAGACATGGAAGCACCCAAGGGTCCCTTGATGGGTGAGTGGGTAAGCATAACATGGCCATACCTATGGCAGAATATTACTCAGCCTCAAAAGAAGGAAAGAAACTGACACATGCTAAGACAGGGATGAACCCTGAAGACACCATGCTCAGTGAAGCCAGCCAGCCACAGAAGGACAAACACTGTGTGACCCACTCACAGGAGGGACCCAGAGCAGTCAGATCCACAGGGACAGAGTAGAAGGTGGGTGCCAGGGGTCCGGGGAAGGGGTGTGGGGAGGGGAAACGACAGCGTTTAACAGGGACAGTTTCAGTATGGAAAGATGGAAAGTTCTGGAGATGAAGAGTGGTGGTGGCTGCAGAAGCTTGTGAAGGCACTTGACACTTAAACATGGTCAGCATCTCTCCTGCCCACCGATGCGGCCGAGGAAGCATCGTTCAAGTCCCCCTGCCGACCGCCGTCCTGCCTAAGTCAGAGCCTCCCAGAGCCTGGACCGCTTTGGAAGCTCTTCATCGGAGGTCTGAGCTTTCAAAGGACCAGTGAGAGTCTGAGGAGCCATTCTGAGCCATGGGGGACGCTCTCGGACTGTGGGGTCACGAGATCCAAACACCCAGCGCCCCAGAGGCTCTGGGTTTGTCACCTACGCCGCTACGGAGGTGGAGGCAGCCAAGAACGTGAGGCCCACAAGGGGGACGGAAGAGTTGCGGAAGCAAAGACGACTTCTCAAGAGAGGGTCCTCAGAGGCTTGCTGCCCACTCAACCGTGAAAAACATCTCTGTTGGTGGCACTAAGGACGACACTGAAGAACACCATCGAAGATCATTCCGAACACTATGGGAAAACTGACCGACGGACATCATGACTGAGGGAGGCAGTGACAAGAAAAGAGGCTCAGCTCTTGTAACATCTGAGGGCCGTGACTGTGCGGACAAGACCGCCACTCAGAAATACCAGACTGCGAACGACCACAGCCGTGAAGCGAGGAAAGCCCTGCCTAAGCAAAAGACGGTGAGTGCTTCCTCCAGCCAGAGGTCCAAGTGGTTCTGGAAAGTTCGGTGGTGGCCGTGGGGCGTACTTCCGTGGGTGAGGTGGCTCTGGTAGCAGCGAGGTGGGGGTGGTGGCCGTGGGGCTGCTCTAACAGGCTTGGGAACGACAGGGTAACAACTCTGCAGCCGACGGAAGCTGGCATGACTTCGGCAGTCGCAGCAATCTTCCAAATTCTGCACCCATGACAGGAGGGAATTTTGGAGGCAGGAGCTCTGGCCCCTGAGGTGATGGAGGCCAAAACTTTGCCAAACCACGAAACAAGGTGGCCGTGGCAGTTCCGGCAGTGGCGGCAGCAGCAGGAGCTACGGGAGCGACAGGAGGTTCTCATCGCTGCCAGGACACAGAGCTGAGGAGGAGAGGAGAGCCGGGGGGGGCCACGGGGGGGGGGCCAGGGGGGGGCCCGGGGGGGGGGGGCCACGAGGGAGCCACAGGGGGAGCCACAGGGGGAGCCAGAGGAGAGCCACAGAAGTGCCAAGGAAGCTACGACTTACAAGAGACATGGGATCTCAGCCACGCACCGTGGCGGCAGGGCCGAGCTGCTGCAAACACCTGTGTGTGTGGGCAGAAAACTCGAGGACTGGATTTGTGACTAACAGTATAACAGAGTATTTTAGTTTCTGTTCTGTAGAAAGCATAAAGCATTCCAACAAAAGGTTTTAATGTAGATCTTTTTTTCCACCCATGCTGTTGATTGCTAAAAACAATGGTCTGATCACGACACTGGATAAATGTGTCTTAGAAAAAAAAGTTAACATAGTAAACTTCACATAATGTGTATTTTACCACCAAAAAGAAAAAAAAAAAAGAGTGGGAGGCAGGGAAGAGTCCTGAAAGTGGTGGAAGACGCACCCCTGCAGCCACGGGACACAACCCAGTCCACGGCGCACATGAGATCAACCCATGTCCCACAAGGACCCACATCAGCATCAAGACTGTCAACAAACCAGACCGAAGCCCAGGCCCTGACCCCAAAGGCCTTCAGCGGGACACCACCCGTGGCATGTTTCCCCGTGGTAGGCTCCGTTCATCGGCTTGCTCACTCCCCCATCTAGAGGGCACCTCCTGTGCTGGGGCTGCTCCCAGCACCGGGACGCAGCTGCGATCAAAAGAACGCCCGGTCCTGGGGGAGCCGGCATCCGGTGGGGAGATAGGACCACGAACGATAGACAAGCAATTCACGTAACTTTAAGTGATTCACGCCAGAAAGTAAGATATCTTGTGGAGCAACCCAGCGAGGGAGACAGGGTAGGGGCGGGGAGGTACAGGTGGGCCCGGCGATGGAGGGTGGGGACCAGAGAGGAAGGGTGAGCAGGGCAGAGGCACCGGGCAGGAACGGTGGGTGAGAAAGGAGCCAGGGAGTCAGGACGGCGCCCTGAGAACAGGAGGCCGGGGGGCGAGGCCCAGGACGGGGAGGACACACCCTGGCTGCCGGGCCGGGGGCAGGCCGAGGACAGGGGGACCAGACGAGAAGCGAACGCAGGGACCCCGCAAGCACCAAAGCTCGCCGGGCCAGAAGGGGCGCCCTCACACGGCTGCGCTGACCCTCCCCTTACCTGGCTCCTTGGACAGCACATCCTGCTCGTGCTCATCGTCCTCCGACATGCCATCCTCCTCCTCCTGTGCATCCAACTCATTCATGAGGTCTTCGATGGCAAATGGGGCCTGTTCCACGATTGCCTCAAAGATGCCCCGAGTGATGTTATGCAAAACCAGGGAGCTGCGGGACAGCAGGTGCCGGAGCAGGCCCGTTAGGCCGGGTATGCCCATCCCAACCCCCCAGCCCCAGCAGCGGCCACTCTGCTGACCCTGTCACACACACACAACTCCTTCTCTCTTCCCAACAGGGGAACCCCATGAGAAAGAAGAACCAGGCCGGAGGAAGCCCCCTGCCACTCACTCCTGGGTCCGAGCAGCAATCGTGCAGAAGGGATCGATGAACTTGAGGTTCTGGTCTGCCGTCAGCTACAAAGAAAGGAGGGGGGAGCTGCCTCAGTCCCTTGTGCGTGAGCACGGTGGGGGGGGCTCAGCCACCGCCCGCAGCCCACTGGGCTCACCTCAGCGGCGCCCACTTTGCTCAGCTCCTCTAGGAAGATCTCCAGGAAGTGGCTCTTCACCCCGCTGGGGGCCTGGCTGTCGGGGTGCAGGATCTCCATCGTCAGCAGCTCCAGCAGCTGCTCGACGTGCCTGAGGAAGGAAAGAGGCCAATACGGCGGGCAGCCACAGCAGGCTACAAGCCCGCGACGTCCCCTACCTGACAGGAACACCATCACACGCCAGCGCCCGCCCAACGGGAGGCGGCCGGTGATCTGGGTCTGCTCCATCACAGACGACTCGTAATTACAGGTTGGTGACCATCGTCAGCACCAGCACACGTGGCGAGGCCGCGTCTCAGCTACAAACGTGTACATACACGTTCGCACACGCCTTCCCTTCTGTGCAGGGACCACAAGTGGAAGGAGAAAGGCCTGGCATGACAAAGGCTACACCACCACGTCCCGCGTCTCTCTGTCCTCATGGGGACCCGCCCGGGAGCGCACACCACGGCAGAGTGAAGGCAGAGAAAGGAGACGGAAGAGCTGCTCCCCCAGTCCCACTGCACGGAGTCGTGGCCCCAAGCTGGCCACGTCTGCCGTCCCTGAGCACGCTGCTGTCAGTGGCCTCAGAGGCCTGGGGCTCCGGGGTCAGAGAGTTCTGGTGGCAAGTCTTTGCTGGTCTACATGCATGGGGCGCTGACTACCACACCTGAACTGGAGAACACGCACTCCGTAATGAGCCCCGGGGGGGCGGGGGGGGGCCGCGGGACAGCGCTGGGGATTCACCGGCCACAGAAGGGAAAGGATGCTGTCTGCGGCTCAGGGAAGGAGAGCCCTCCACCCAGGCCAGTGACAGTAACGAACACTGACCAACCAACCAGGTCTGGCCGGCTGAGCGGGAACGGGGACGGGCTAAAGGAACAGATGGCACGGCCCAATCAGAGGCTACCAGCTTCTTCAAAAGGGTCTCTCTGCATCTCTTAGCGGCGTGAGGAAAGAACTCCTCTCACAAGAGTTATCAGAGATAAAATGTCCCTTCAGCCTTCAGTTCCACTCGTGCACTAGCCACCTACGAAGACCCAAACCCTACGTCCTGACAGTAAGAGCCCTGGCCTCAGTGCCTCGCGGGAATTAGAGGGTGAAAATCAGGCTCCGCAGCGGCACCCTCGCCCTAAACATGATGTCACTCATCATAATTCTAAACTCAGAAAAGCCCAGGGAACTACAGGCCACTCCTGCTGGTCTGTTTTATAGGGGGAAAAAGTGGCCCTGGGCGAGGATGTAACCTCGCTCTCCAGGAGACCCCCCCGCGGCAGGAATGCACGCTCCGTGGCAGCAGCTGGGCTGGGCGCTGGCGGGCACGGTCATGAGCAGACTGCAAATACGCTGGTCTAGCGCACCATTTCATCACAAAGCCACTCAAAATATATTGTTTCCAAGTCTCTTTCCTCTTGCCCCACCCCCAAAACCACGCAGCAGGGCGCTGACATGAGGGGCGCCTTGGACACGTCATCAGTAAAATAAAAAGCAGTCCGCAGACATTGTGCGTGCTCAGACGCCACCGTGCACCCCGCACACAGAACACAGAGGCGTCTGCAAAATCTTTGTGTTGGGAGCTCGCGTTGCATTTCCTTCGTTTAACAAAACTTTTCCTAGTTCCTTATACTGGGAACGTGTCACTCTCATGATTAGAAAAAACTGTAAAGAGATGAAACTTTAATTTTAAAAACTTTAAAATGTGAACTCAGAACCCATTTGGTGCTGTGGATCTCGGTCTGCCTCCTGGACGTACAGAGGCGTCCATTCATGCCATCACCGGGAGCTGCAGCTCAGCCGGCCCTGCCCCAGCGTGCTCCCCGGGGTGCCCGCAGGGTAGGAGAGATCGGGCTCACCAGAGCCCCACTGGCCCAGGTCCAGGGGAAGCCCAATGCTGGCCACAAAACGCAGGCCTCTTAATTTGGGGGACACGGACTACCCCCATCACAAGCACCTCTGTCAAAAGTGACAAGTCTGGATAAATTAAAAATTTCTAGAACCAAAGCAAATACCATTGATAACAGAATTGAATATGCCATGTAATACCAAAAAAGAAAAAAAAAGCACCTTAGCTGTGCATCAATTATATTGAAAACCAGTATTATGATAATGAGAGAACTCAATTTGGATTCATAGTAAGGGCTTACATTCAAGGTCAAAAACATTCATTTCTGTGAACACATGCACAAACCAAAATTTTAAAATGCCTTCATCTTAAGCACCATCGGGCCACCCTTTAATGGGAAGACTGACATCTCTTTATGACGAGTAACTGGGAGAGAAGCATACGGCCCCGGCCCCAGTGACAAGACGGGCTCGCCTGTGAGCAGGAGCCGCTCTCGGGATGTGCCGCGAGTACCAACCTTTCTTGCCACCCCTGCGTCTTCAGGGCCTTCAAGGACTCATTCAGGACCATCCGCATGAGCTGTGGCATGAACGGAGACCCCTGTTAGTGGGGCACAGCCTGCATTTCCCCAGAACCCCCTCTGCCCCGGTCATCCCTGTGGCCCAGAGCGCATAGCAGGCCCTCCAGAGCTGTTGGACAGGACCCCAGAGAATGTGTCGCTGCCCCCAGGCTGGGATGCTCCCGCCTTCCAAGAGCACCAGGAATTCTGGCTCACAGCAGACACCCTGGGGAGCAACTGCTGGGCCATGAACGAAAGCCAAAGGAACGGTCCCTATTTCAGGAGTGGGAACAGAGAACAAAGTGCCTGTCCCCCCCGGGGAGGCTGAGCCCCTTGGGAAAGGCTCCCCTGAGCTTTCCGAAGGACTTCTCTCCCCAACAGACAGTGAAAGTGTTTGCTTTCTCTCTCATCCCCAGGGCGGGTAACTCCCCCATTAAAAAAGCTCATCCTTTATGACAAATCCCGACTCCTGCCCCACGAGGCCCGTTTCCCCTTGACAACAGCTCACGGCTTTTCCAGCCGGTTTTCCTACCGCCCAGATGTGAAGTGGCACACCCACAGAGGGCTCCAGGAGTGTAGAGTGACAGAGGATGCACATGGGGATGGGTCTCCTGGCCGTCAGGTGTGCCCCAGGACACACGGGGCACCACTCACTGTGCCTACAGCTGCCAGACGCTTCGTCTCTCCAGGGGGCTGCGCTACTGGGTGCAGTCACACGGGCCCCCACAAAGCAACAGAAGCCATCCTATCAAGCGCACAGCAACTACATCTTAGGGAAACTCCTGCCTGGGAAACCCGTGCTTTGTGAAAGTGCACAGCCTGGCCCCAGCCCCCGGCCTCACATGCTTTAGCTTCCATCTTCCTCCCTTCCTGAGCTCCATGCCTTGCCCACTAGCTGGTCCTCACCTTGACATCTGAGGTACACAGGGCCCACATAACCCCGGGGCCAAGTCTGAGCTGGGAGCTGATCCCAGTGGCAGATCCTGAATAACTGCAGCCCCAAAGGCAGCCGTCCTCAGTGAGGCCCAGCTGGGTCACCTGCTCTCAGCAACACCATCCTAAGCCCGCGAACACCGCTGCGGGAACAGGAGTGTGGTTCAAATGTGGGGTGGGGACACGGAGTCTGTAAATCTCCCAACTTTCCTGCGTCTCTGAGGGCAAATCAATAACCTAAATTCTGAGGAACGCAGCATCAGAAAGAAAAAGGGGAGGGGCGCCTGGGTGGCTCAGTCGTTAGGCGTCTGCCTTCGGCTCAGGTCATGATCCCAGGGTCCTGGGATCGAGTCCCACATCGGGCTCCCTGCTCAGCCGGAAGCCTGCTTCTCCCTCTCCCACTCCCCCTGCTTGTGTTCCCTCTCTCTCTGTGTCTCTCTCTGTCAAATAAGTAAAATCTTTAGGGCGCCTGGGTGGCTCAGTCGTTAAGCGCCTGCCTTCGGCTCAGGTCACGGTCCCTGGGTCCTGGGATCGAGCCCCGCATCGGGCTCCCCACCCTGCGGGGAGCCTGCCTCTCCCTCTCCCACTCCCCCTGCCTGTGTTCCCTCTCTCGCTGTGTCTCTCTCTGTCAAATAAATAAATAAAATCTTTAAAAAAAAAAAAAAAAGAAAGAAAAAGGGGATTCTGCATACCATTCTATGAACGTCCTCACCCAGAAGAAAGCAGCTTCCCAACTGGGCACCCTACAAGTGGACAAGGGTCTACGACTAGGGCATGAACTCCATGCAGGTTTGCTGGCACTCACGGCTCATGGCAACTCCAGCAGGGTGCAAGGCCGCGGCCCTAATCCTCCCAGACAGGCCATTTTCATCGCCTCCTCTGAACCGGAATCTGTGCACTGTTTAAGTACGGAGTTCTCTGGCCGCTCACCAACCCTCAGAGACAGGGCACATGCCGGGCAACCCTAGGCCCTCGAGACGTATGGGTCACAGTACTCAAGGGCGCAGCCCTGCCAGGGCAGGAGACGCTCGGGGCCGTGCCCGCAGCTCCCCCCGCCCCGCCCCGCGCCCCCCATGCCTGCCGCCGCTGCCACCAGCAGCCTCACCATGTAGAACTTATCCAGGCGCAGTCTGTCGATGCCTGTCCACTCGCGGTTCATGGTTTGCCAGAATGTCTGAAGGAACAGATGCTCTGCAGGAAGAAAAAAGGCCAAAGAGGATCACAGGGGAACACAGAAGCCACTCTGGGAAGTGAGGTGAGACAATACGGGGAAACCTGCTCAGGACATCATGTGTGGCCAACCTCCAGGGTCCTCAGTCCAGTCTGCTGCACTCAGAAGGGGTGTTCGGAACTGGGCTTAGAAATGGGGCTGGAGAAACCTCAGAAAGAAAAGCAAAGCCCAGCTACAACCTCAATCTGCAGCCACGTTCTCTGAAGAATAGGTGCAAAGAGCTAGCAAAGCCACTAAAAGAGAAGGGCTGCTTGGGCCGGCTCTTCCCCTACTGGGGCCGGAGACCCGGACACCCTGCCTGACCCCCACAGGCTGGCTCTTCCCCTACTCAGGCCGGAGACCCTGCCTGACCCCCACGGGCCGGCTCTTCCCCTACTGGGGCCGGAGACCCTGCCTGACCCCCATGGGCCGGCTCTTCCCCTACTTAGGCCAGAGACCCTGCCTGACCCCCCCAGGGTGGCTCTTCCCCTACTCGGGCCGGCGACCCTGCCTGACCCCCATGCCTGGCCCCACTACATCCACTAACCCACCAGGCACAAACCCTCCTGATAATGTAGGTCAGACACACAGTGCTATATGCTAACCTGTGTCCCCCAAATTCATGATGAAGCCCTAACCCCAGGACCTCAAATAAGACTGTATTTGAAAATGAAGTCTTTAAAGAGGTAATTAAGGTAAAATGAGGTCACTGGTGTGGGCCCTGCACCAATGTGACTGGTACCCTTACAAGAGATGAGAACACAGACACAGAGGGACAAGCGTGTGAAGACACAGGAGAAGGCGGCGTCTGCACGCCCAGGAGAGAGGCCTTGGGGAACCAGCCCTGCCCACGCCTGGGCCTCGGGAAACAAACGGGGCCTCCCTGATCTCCAGCTACAAGTTTCTCCAAAGGGTCGGTCAGACGGTTCAGTGACGGGCAAACTAACCCATTCAACCGTCAGCAGGGGACTGTTTTGTACCTGGCCTTCTGCTGAGCACAGAAACTCTCCTGCAGGTTCCCAGATGCTAACGACACACTCCCAAATTGAGACAGTGGTTACCGTCCCTAACTGTGACTACTCTACCGACCTCCCGGTAACTGAACTAAACCCACCCACCGGGGATAACCGGGGCCTCACCAGCAGCAGCCACAGCCGTCTCTGCCAGGGGCGCGGGCTCCCCACCCCGAGCGTCAGAGGGAGGTGCCCGGGCTCCACCCCCACAGCTTGATTCAACTGGACCGGAGTCTAAACTTCAAGATGTCTAAAGATGCCCCAGCGATCACAGAGGGCAGGCAGCAGGGTTGAGAACTACAGATCTTGGGCAGGACAAAAACGGATGGGTCGGGGAAGCGCCCTGAGGGAACGCCACCATCAGCTGACTCGGTCCAGCAACTTGGCCACACTGCACTAGATTTCCATTTTCATTTTAAAACGCAAGTTACTGGCCCTTCAGCCTCGAGCTAGGTCCCCATTGGACAAACAAGTTAATACTGCTGAACACTTAGAACAACATTTCGCATGTAAGCCAGGACAGGGACCTCCCTCTTGCTCTACATCTTAAGAACACAAGCCTTCCACATCTGGTAGCCAACTCCCGGCAGTTCTGCCCTTCCCAAAGGGCTTCCCCAAGGCGAGGGTACTCACGTGCCTCTGTGGTCTGGAAAGCATGGATGAGCTGGGAAATGGTCCTCCCTAGTTCCTCCTGGGGTAGTAAACAGTAGAAAAAATTCCCTCAGATCCTGAAGAAACACGGTCTTACAACAAGAAGCCACAACAGAAAGACAACCACACGAAATCTCCACTCGCTCACCACGAGAACCAGCTCCCACTGGCCTTTCTACCCAGCGTGCTTCAGGTCTGCAAGCTGCATGGTTGCAAGAGGCCTCCCCCTGCAGCCAGAACCAATAGAAGCTCATCACAAGCAAGGGCAGCCACTGCTCCCACGACCAGGGCTGAGCCTCAAGCAACAGAGATTGACAGTCAAAGGGGGGCACGGGAGAGATGGGGCCACGTGACCAGCGGGAAGAGACGGACCAGACCCCAGAAACTACTCGCTGCCTGCCAGTGTCACTGTGCTAAGCATCCCCTAGGGCACTTGCTAAACAGACAATCCCAGAGCCTCCCCTCAGTAGGCATCAAATACAGCACAGGAGTCTGCATTTTAAATAAGTACCCTCACCACCAGGTAATTCTGAAAAAAAGGAAACAATTCACTCTGACAAATACTGTTTTAAAAAGGCCGGCATGAGGGGCGCCTGGATGGCTCAGGAAGCTGGGCGTCTGACTCTTGGTTTCGGCTCAGGTCACAATCTCAGGGTCGTGAGATCAAGCCCTGCATCGGGCTCCTCACTGTGTGGAGTCTGCTTGGGATTCTCTGTCCCTTCCCCTCTGTCCCCCCCACGCATGCTCTCTAAATAAATAAATAGAATCTTAAAAAAAAAAGCTAGCATCTTAGGGCAGTGCAACTGCACTGTAAGATCCTGTCCTAGTGGGGCATGTCACCACACACTTGTCCAAACCCACAGAATGCACACACTAACGGTGAACCCTCACACTCACTATGGGCTCTGGGGACGGTCTGTGTGAGGCAGGTTGATCACCTGTAACGAACGCACAGCTCTGGTTGGGAGGGGCTGTTCACGTGTGCAGGAAGGGGCTGTATGAGAGTTCTCTGTACCTCAATTTCGCTGTGAACCTAAAACTGCTCTAAAAATAGTCTAATTCTTAGAAAAATAATTAAAAAAAAAAAACCTAGCAGGAGAAACCCTTTTCTCAGCAGACTTGGATTCTGTCCCTCAGTTTCCCTATTTCGGCGCGGTCTGCCGCCTCAGACACACACCCGAGCTGGCAACCACCTGTCACAGCAGTGCTCCCCTCAGCAGCACCACACACACTCTAACCAAAGGCCTCGGCCCTCTGACTGTAAACAAAGTGTTGAAGCTAGGGGCGCCTGGGTGGCTCAGTCGTTAAGCATCTGCCTTCGGCTCAGGTCATGATCCCAGGGTCCTGGGATCCAGCCCCGCATCGGGCTCCCTGCTCCGCGGGAAGCCTGCTTCTCCCTCTCCCACTCCCCCTGCTTGTGTTCCCGCTCTCGCTGTCTCCCTCTGTCAAATAAATAAGATTTTTTTTTTAAAGATTTTATTTATTTATTTGAGACCGAGAGAATGAGAGACAGAGAGCTTGAGAGGGAGGAGGGTCAGAGGGAGAAGCAGACTCCCTGCCGAGCAGGGAGCCCGATGCGGGACTCGATCCCGGGACTCTAGGATCATGACCTGAGCCGAAGGCAGTTGCTTAACCAACTGAGCCACCCAGGCGCCCCAAATAAATAAGATCTTAAATAAATAAATAAAGTGTTGAAGCTATAAAACTTCATAACTCATTCAGTGTCTTCCGCTACGTTAAAATGAGGGTCAACCACGTGCCCATCTGTCCTCCCAGTGATGCTTCTGCTACTTCCTCATACACTCACCTGGAGGAGCGGCTTGTCCTGCATCCACATGCAATAAAACAGTCCCTTCCAGACCTTCAGCAGCTCGTCATGAGTGAAGCCACCTGCACCAAAAACAGTGACACTCAGACAAAGCAAACCCAACTTTTTAGTGCCAGGAACAAAGCCAGAGAAATGTTGAGTGGCTGAATTAGATCAAAGCGCTCTAAGTAGAAACATACCTGGCCCTCCCCTCTCCTGGAGGCCCTCCCTCCCCTCCCTTTCATCCTCTCAACTCAGAACCCGCTGGACCTGTGGCTGTTAGTATTCCCCCACCTAACGGCCCTTTCGTCATTCAATAAACACTAAGAATCTGCAAGTATCCATATCCAAGGCACCGTATTCCACTTGTGGACACTGAACATTGCATGGATTTGCCGGCGATAACTCATTCAGCTTTACATGTCGCGGTTTGTGCACTTTTCTGTATTAGGCTTCAAATTTTAAGAGGAAAAATTAACTCATTCAAACTAGTAAGACACGCAGACATATAAAACCCCTGAAATATTTATGGCGGTCCTAACTGTGTCTGGCGCGCTGCTCCTGAAGCAGGGGTTCTCGGACTTCAGCACCAGGATGGAAACCGCCTGGAGAGCTGCTTACACCAGGCTGCTGGCCCAACCGCCAGCGTTTGACTCCTTGGGGCTGGAATGGGACTCATAATCTGCCTTTCTAACAGGCGTCGGGGTGATGCCGATGCTGCCCACGGGGCCACGCTTTCGGAACCAGCCCTAGAGGGGCCAGCTCGCAGGAAGCATGTCCTCCGCCCTGGCGGACGATCCGCCGCAGTCTCACTCGGACCACAACCCGATAACTATACGGAGAGAACTGCCAACAGCAACAAACGCCGCTCCGAGCGCCCAAACAGCGGGCAGCAGGGGCAGCAGGGGCTACGGTCAGAAGGGGACGCCGGCTTCCCGCGGGGTGGGGCGCAGCGCCAAGGGCTCGCCGGCAGGGGTGGGGCTGTGGGAGGCACCGTCGCAGACGCCGCCGCGCGGGCCTGACCGCGTGCAGGACCACGTGGTTCGGAGGCTCCCCCCCCCCCCGACACACACGCCCCAGACCGCGCCTCCGCCGACCCCCGGCGCACCCCGCCCGGCCCGGCCCGGCCCAAAGGCGCCCCGACCCCGCCAGCCCCGCGCCAACCTGCGGCCCGCTGGGTCCTGGCCACGATGTACTTCCGGAGCTTCTTCACCGCCCGGTCCCGGGTCACCTGCTCGTTTCCGGCCAGCCGCTGGGCCAGCTGGATCTCCGGCGGGAGCGGCACGCGCGGAACCATGGCGAACGGCCCGGACCCCCGGGCTTCCGCGACCACGTCTTCTCCACTCGGCGCGCGCGCGACGTCACACGGCCGCGCCGGGCTCCCTCGGGCTGCGCGCGACGTCACAGGGCCGCGCCGGGCTCCCTCGGGCTGCGCGTGACGTCACAGGGCCGCGACCGCCCCTCCCGGCCGCGGGCGCCGCCGCTTAGCGGCCGGGCCCCGTAGTGGGCGCGTCGCCTGGTTCTGCCGAGGGTCCGCTTAAAGAGAGGCCGCGAAGCGTGCGCCTGCTAGGGGACTGTAGTTCACCCCGGCCGGTGAGGGGTTGGAGAAAGACCCCGTGCGGCCCCCGTGGACCACTGACTCCGGCGAAAGTCACCGAGGGAGAGCGGCGGCGCGGGCGGGTTTCAGCCGCGCCCCGAGGGGCCCGCCACGTGCCCCGGCGTCTGTCACAGCCGCTGACTCGGGGACGGGACGGAAGCCCTTGTGGGACTCGGGCGGCCTGGCCAGGAGGAGCCGAACCAAGTCGGATGAGCCCCTCCCGAGAGAAGCGGATAATTGGAAAGGAGAAAGGGAGGAGTTTAGTTTGGGTGGCGGCAGCCCCAACCACGGACCTCTCCACCGCCGGCAAGACGGACACCGAGAGCTGTCTAGAGAGAGGGTCGGGGTGCAGGCCAGAGAGCAGGCGGAGAGTGCGTGACCAAGCGTGGGGTTCGGTGTGTGCTCAGCCCTGATCGTGGGCGGGGGGGGATGTGTGGCAAGGGGGCTTCTAGGCATCCTGCTGCCGTCTGGGCTGGACGTCGTCAATGTCTCAAGAAAGTGCGATAAGGAGCAACAGTTGGCGTCTATTGGAGCAAGAGCGCTGGCTGACACCAGGGTCACTTGTGGGGCAGATGAGCCTCAAGCTCGCCCAGCCTCGGTCTGCACCCCTGCTTTCAGGATGTGGAGGAAGGCTGCCCACAGTGCATGAGAAAACCACGAACTCAGGTCTGGGACAGTCTGCAAGACAGCTGTCCTGACGTCTTCACAAAGTTAATGTCCTAAGCAAGGACTGAATGGATGAATAGATGTAAGAGGAGGGAATGCAACATAAAATCTTGACTGGACTCTGGTTTAAAGAAAAAGCTAAGAAGTCATTTTGGAAATAATTGAGAAAGTTTTCATACAGACTCTGTGCAGATTATGGTACAGGATAATTGTTTCTTTTCTAGGGTGTGATGGTGTTTATGTAGAATGAGGTTCAGCAGAATTTTTCTATAAAGGGCTATGTGTCCAGGAAACCTATGACTACCCCCAGCTTCCCTGATTTGCTAGGAGGACTCATGACTATGATTTATTAAGGCAAAAGGATACAAAGCAAAATCAGCACAGGGAAAAGGCTTGCTGAGTGAGTCAAGGAGGAAGCTTCCAGAAGCTTCTCCTGGTGGGGCCACACAGAATTTGCTTAATTCACAGCAAAGGGCTGTGACACACTTGTGAGATGTTATCTAGCAGGCAGCTGGTCAGAGATCAGTGCCAGGCTTCTACCAGGGGCTAATCACATGGGAACCCTCTGCCTGGCTCGTACCAAAATTCCAGACTCCCAGAGGGAGAGCTGGTGTTCATCACAAGCCTGTGACAATTAACGAAAGGAAACCTCACCCAAGTGGAGCTGGGAAGCTAGAAGGGGGATCCTCACCACTCAACCGCAATTACAGGAAGAATTTTCAATCACAGATGCAGCAGAAGAATCCTCCGCGGGAAAGAATCACCAACAGGGAAAGATGCATCCTGCATCTCCTACAAGAGATCGGCCACCTCTGCAATGTAGCTGATGAGAAGCCATCATCACCCCGAACTCATGCTTTTCTCCAACGGACGTCTGTTCAAAACAACCTCTTCCAACTTCCTCCTTCTTCCCCATAAAATAAAGTTTCTCTCCTTCGTCGGACTAGCCTGTGGTTTTTCAGTAGCTTGCTTGTTTCCAATTACAATTCTCTGCTATTCCTGAATAAACCCATTTTAGCTGGTAAAAACAACTTTTTATTTTTAGGGTCAACAAGCCACATTATTTGTGCAAATGGTTTTGGCCCAGTGAGGCGCTCTTATCACATAGTGGTGGGAACCCTCTTGACATCCACATTCTCAGACACCAGCCAACCTTATGAGCATGAGGTTGTAAGGAGAGCAGTCAGGACTTAGGTCAACTCTTTTCTACACAGGTAAGACAGTAAGTATTTCCAGAATTACGGGCCAAACGACTGCTGTGGGGCAAGAGCAGCCTCAGACAAAACGTGAAGGATGAGCATGGCTCTGTACCAATAAAACTTTATTTTCAAAACCAGGTGGTATGTGGGGTGTTTGGCTGGCTCAGTCAGAGCACTCGACTCTTGATCGTGGGGGCGTGAGTTTGAGCCCCATGTTGGGCATAGAGCTGACTTCACAACAAAACAAAACCAGGTGGCGTTATGGATCTGGCCCATGGACGGTAGTCTGCCAGTACCAGCTATTGCAAATGTTCTTACTTTTAGGAAATAACCGCAAAGTGGTGATAGTGAAGTGTCGGGATGTCCGGAAGTTAACTCAATAATCACTCGTAGATAAGCAAGTGGGGCAAAATGTTAGCAAAGGTTGACTCAAGTGGCAGGAGCACAAGCATTGCCCTGTTTTTCCAACTTTCTCTGTGTTTGGAGATTTTCATGACAAAAAGTTGGGAAACATTTTACAAACTGGTTTTATTTTTAAGATTTTATTTATTTGACAGAGCACAAGCAGGTGGGGGACAGAGGGAGAGAGAAGCAGACTCCCCGCTGAGCAGGGAGCCCGATGCGGGGCTGGATCCCAGGACCCCGGGATCATGACCTGAGCTGAGGGGAGACCCTTAACCGACTGAGCCACCCAGGCGCCCCTAGAAACTCGTTTTAGAATCAGAATGAACTCTTCCACCAACTGTTTAGGTGCCATCTATAAATAGTGATGTGAACAAGACAAGGTCGGGCAATGAAGAGACACACTCGTGCGCTATACAAAGGGCAGCGTGATGGCTGGGAACAGTCCTAAAGCAGGAAAAAGAAGATGGGAGACAACCAAGCCTAAGAAAAGAGCAATTTTAATAAACACATAGTGAATTTGTGACACAAAATTTCACCAAAATAACGAAATGCACCAACATCTACTTTAAAAATATGCTTTATGGTATAAACAGCTATTAGATGCTGGCAGCTAATGAAAGATTTGCATCATATCCAGTGTACCTAAAAAATAAATGTGCAGGGCATCTGGGTGGCTCGGTTGGTTGGGCGTCTGACTCTGCTCAGGTCATGATCTCAGGGTTGTGAGATTGAGCCTCCGTGTCAGGCTCCGCACTCAGTGGGGAGTCTGCTTGAGATTCTCTCACTCTGCTCCTTCCCCCATGCTTGCTTGCACTCGCAGGCACACTCTCTCTCTCTCAAAATAAATCTTTTAAAAAATATATAAATGAATAGGGCGCCTGGGTGGCTCCGTCATTAGGCATCTGCCTTCGGCTCAGGTCAGGATCCCAGGGTCCTGGGATCGAGCCCCGCATCAGACTCCCTGCTCAGCGGGGAGCCTGCTTCTCCCTCTCCCACTCCTGCTGCTTGTGTTCCCTCTCTTGCTGTGTGTCTCTCTCTATCAAATAAATAAAATCTTTAAAAAATGAATGAATGAATGAATGTGCTCTATTCTGAATGCGAAATTACCCCTCTTTCCGAAACTTTTCAAAGTCTGCTGTGCATTGCAGGCAAGAACCAGCAAAGGATACTAAAATTAGTGGCAAAAGTATGATAGGAAATATATTTGCAGAGTCTCAAAGGTACTTACTAGTTACAATAGGAAAGTAGTAACTCTACAGTGGAGAAACCTGGCAGACACCACTTTATTCAAGATGGAAGTCAGTATTACCCGGGAGAAGACACATGGATACCAGGTACCCTCAATAAGATGCACTGAAAGGACACAGTGAGGGAAAAAAAAAAAAAAAAAAACTCTCTAAAGACCGGATAGACAAGGGGAGCCAGTTTAGATTTCTAAGTCAGCATGACTGTACATAAACTTTGTTTGAACCAAAAGCCTGACTTATGGCCCCGCTACCCACGCATCGTGCACCTGCTTTGTGAATGAGTCAGCTGAAGGAAAACCATCTTGTCCTTGAGATTCCTGCCAATGCCCCTGCTCCCCACATTCCTTTATGATAAAACTCAACCTGATCATGCGGAAATATCCCGCAAGCCCCAAAGAGAATCAGTCCTCAAAAAAGGTGATCTATACTCTTTAAAAGGATCACGATCCTGAACGACAAAGACGGAGAAACTGACAGCACGCAATGTGGCAGGAGCCTGGGCCAGAAAGATGGCTTTACTGGGACAACGGTGAATGAGTCAGTGCTGTGGGTCAGCTCATCTGTTGTAAAGCAAGGCTTATTTCCTGCTTCTGAAAACTGCTGTTCCTGCTCATGTACAATGCCAACATTTAGGGAACGTTTACAGAAACTATACTATCTTTGGAACCTAAAATTATTTCAGTATAAAAAGTTTTAAGTATTAGAAAAGAAAAAAAAAGGAAGTCTAACAGGACTTTGGGGAATGGGTGTCTTTTTCAGCTGGTACACACATTACCCTATCGTGTCTGCTGCACAAAGACGAAGCTGTGTGTGTCTATCCGCCCGCACCCAGAACGGTGTCAGGTGGTGACAGTGTGAAGGACAGCTGTGAACAGCTCACTGGGTACGAATTAGCCACAGAAGTATGCCTATTTCTTCCACAAATAGTAAGGACCATCATATTTCCGTACAGTATCACGTAGGCCCACTTCTCATCCTTGTCCTGCCCGTGTTTTGTTTTCTGGAAGGCAGAAAAATCCCTGTTTATGGATCCTGCGTGTTGCTCCCTCTGCAGACTCTAGGGGAGGATCCGTCCTGCCTCCCCCGGGCTCCCAGCGAGCCTTGGCTCAGGGCTGCTTTGCTGCAGTCTCCGCCTCCCTCATCGTCTGGCCTCCTCCCCCACACCGCTGTGTCTTCTGGTTTTCTTATAAGGGTACCGGTCATTGGATTTAGGGCCCACCCTGGTCCACTAGTCACCTCTCTTAACTAATGACAGTTGCCAAGACCCTATTTCCAAATTCACATCCCCTTCTCAGGTTCCGGGTGCACGTGACTTTCAGGGAGACACTATGGATCCCGCTACTGAAGGGGGAAGGAAGATAAAATCAGTCATAGCACCACCATCTCATGAGACTTTGCACCCACCGTTAGTAAACCCTAAAACCGTGCTGCAAGGGAAGTATGACTTTGCCATTCTGTAGGTGAGCAAAGAGGCTCAGCGGTGACACTTCTGCTCAGAGCCTGTAAGAGACAAGGCCAAGGATACGCCCAGGCTGACCCACGGTGCCCGGGAGGGTGTGAGAGCCCGCCGTCCTCCCCAGGACTCTGCTCAGGTGCCCCGCCCAGGGGCCTCACCCTCCTCACCCGAGCCCCGAGCCCACTGTCTGCAGACCTTCTCTCCAGACTCAAACTCATTCACTCACGGAGCACACGTAGGCTTCTTCCTCATGCTTACGCTCTCAGTTTTTCATTATAGAATATTAGGGAAATAAGAAGTTACAGGAAGGAACCAGACACAGTCTCATGGTCTGAATGAACAAGTTGGCACATAGCTGCTCATTCTCTTCTGTGCACACGATTTTTTATTAATTACACATTAATTTATTAATATAACTTATTATATTAATCACACGATATTGACAGTTTTGAAACTGCTTTTTAGTGACACACCTAGCAGTTTCCCGTGGTATTATTAACTTCTCAAGAATAGGCAGTATTCCTGGGGCACCTGCGGGGTTAAGCGTCTGCCTTCGGTTCAGGTCATGATCTCAGGGTCCTGGGATCGAGTCCCACATCGGGTTCCCTGCTCAGTGCAGAGCCTGCTTCTCCCTCTCCCTCTGCCACTCCCTCTGCTTGTGCTCTTCTGTCTATCTCTCTGTCAAATAAATAAATAAAACCTTTAAAAAAAAAAAAAGAATAGGCAGTATTCCAAAATAAGACAATTCTTTTTTCTAAGAACAAAAAGTTGTTTAAAAAAGCTTTGGAAAAATACAGAAAATCACAGGGAGCAAAGTTATTAAATGCCTACGTCCACCCTCAGAGATGGCTACTGCGAACGGCTCCGTGGCGCCTGGGCCCCACCGAGCCCCCGGGGACCCGAGTCTCCAGGGAAAGCCTGCAAACTGGCATTTCAACAAGCAGCTGGGGGAGCAGCGGGCAGGGAAATGGGGAAATGCCCTTCTAGAAGCACTTCCTCCCAACAGCACAGCCCCTTGTTATGGACAGGGGCTGGGCACGGAGGGGCTTCTAAATTCTGGGATGGAAATTTTTATACATTTTCTCTCCATCCAAGAATTTTCCTTGATTCCTGGCATTGATTGCTCCAACTGTGGTTTTATTTGTGATTTACAGAAGTGTATGAGAATCAAATATTTATTTAGGGCCTCCTGTGTGACAGATACAACGGTGAGGACCAGACCCAATGCCGCCCGTCTGGCTGCTGGGGACCCCAGCAAGGACACAGGTCATTAGGAGACGCAGAGAGAACCACTGGCGTGCCCAGGGCAGGGGCACCAGGCATACCCAGAGAGTCAACTGCCCCCCAACCCGGATCCCAGTCTTCCTTCCCTTTGATTCTGCGGAGGCTTCTTTGCTTAGGCAACCCTAGGCCTGCATTAATTTACAACAAGGGCCTTTTAAGATTTTACATCTGTTCGCTCCTTTGACTTGTCCCAATTTCTTTTTTTTTTTTAAAGATTTTATTTATTTATTTATTTATTTGAGAGACAGAGAGAATGAGAGACAGAGAGCATGAGAGGGAGGAGGGTCAGAGGGAGAAGCAGACTCCCTGCCGAGCAGGGAGCCCGATGCGGGACTCGATCCCGGGACTCCAGGATCATGACCTGAGCCGAAGGCAGTCGCTTAACCAACTGAGCCACCCAGGCGCCCCTGACTTGTCCCAATTTCTGCAGTTCGCTCCACCCCTCCAGAGGGGCTCAGGGCTGCCTTGGCCGGTGCTGGTTCCCTTCAAGGGCCCTGGCTCAGATGTGAAGCCATAGTTCACTCAGTCTGTAGCAACTGCAGGTGGCCAGGCCTGACATGCACCCTAAGGTGGGAGGCAGGACCCTGGTGTGCCCGCGTGGGGCACCTGGTTTTGGGTTTATCTTCACTGTTACTTCCCTTGCTAGTGAAGATGGACTGGTAACCAGTAAATGCTTAGTTGTATAAATGTTCCATCTTTCCTTTTCTTTCTGTTTTTCCTTTTTTTTTTTTTTAAGGGTTTCTTGGGCTAGAATTTAATTAGCAACACATTCTGATGACAATTTTTTGCATGAGGGAACATAAGCACCAACTGATTAGCTCCGGGAGCAGGCGTGTGGATCACCTGCCTAAGAGCACAAGGAGGAAAGCAAAGGAGGTGAGCATCTTGCTGAGGAAGAAAGAAGCCTGAGATGCTGAGAAAAAAAACCCTCGCCTTCCGCATGCCGGGAAAATCAGAGGCTTCACAGGTAAGGCTTCACAGATCTCAGGCTGAAGTGATATCCAAGGCCCTGGAGTGGCTCTAGGACTCCAGGTGCGGAGACATGATATTTGGTCTTTTTCTCTGGCTCCAGCAAGATGAGAACCCGGGGCATCAAGGAATGAGAGATAAATGTCAGCCTTTTCCAGGGCCTTTGGATAGAAAAAGTGATGCTAATTATGGGAGAGATTTACGTTAGTGTACGAATTAGAGACAGTCGTAGTAATAACACTATCAGCTCGCCCTGGGGCTCGGATGCTGTCCCGAACATTTCACACTGATTAACTCATTTACTACTTAAACTCAAAACCCTGTGAGATTGCGTCTGAGTATTATCCGCACAGAGAGGGCCAGAGATGTTCGGCAACTAGTCCTACGCCACACAGCGGGTACAAGGGAGACCTGCATCTGCACTCGAGCATTTGGCCTCCAGAGCCTGCTCCCTGTGGCTGCTCGTAAGCATCCGTGGGGACCCAGACCTGCAGGGGTAAGAAAACCCTGGCTTCTGAGAGCAGCACCAGAGACCCACCACACATAGGGCCAGTGGCCAGACCAGAGAACTCTGACCCACAACCTCTGTAAGAACCATCTGGAAGCCAGACCGCGGCCACAGGCCTCCGCAGCCCCACCCCTGGACTAGTCCGGAGTCGGCCGTGACTGCCACCTTCTCTTCCCCTCCGAACTCAGGACATCCGGAGAAAATCGAATACGCCCCTGAAATCAATCCCACAGGATGCCCAGCTTGTAGCGAGCCCACCCACTGACTCCACAGAGCACGCCTGAGTCTTCCTTTTCTTCCATGACAAGCTGTCCCCCACCCCTGCCTGCTGTGAGTCTCTGCCAAACCCCAGCGCTGGTGGGGCCCCCCTTGCTGCAGCCAGCTCTGAATAAGCAGGCTTTGCTTGCTCTCCTTTGGGTTCGCTTTGCTTATTTCCCCGGGTGTAGCCTCCTATCTGTAAAATGTCAGCACATGAGGAGCGGGGTCCAGCAGGGAGAGAGCGCGTGAGACCTGAGGAGGCATCTGTTATAAAATAAAATTCAGGGGCGCCTGGGTGGCTCAGTCGTTAAGCATCTGCCTTCGGCTCAGGCCCTGATCCCAGGGTCCTGGGATTGAGCCCCGCATCGGGCCCCCTGCTCCATGGGAAGCCTGCTTCTCCCTCTCCCACTCCCTCTGCTTGTGTTCCCTCTCTGCTGTCTCTCTCTCTGTCAAATAAATTCTAAAAATCTAAAAAAAAAAAAAAGAAAGAAAGAAGGAAAGATGATTTCAGGTAAGGTCACCTTCCCTCAGGGGGAGCAGCAGGGATCTGATCCTGCAGATTCCCTCCTCTTCCTTTGGGGGAGGGACAGGGCCCAAGGGACCAGGTACCTCCTTGGTGGCCACCAGAACATTCCTCACTGGCCAGTTAGGACTACATTTCTGGGGGAGGTTGGCACTGGGGAAGGGTGTGGTTAGGTTAGGGATGAAGTCTTGGCTTGGTGACTTGGCCTAAGTGGCTCCGTTCTGGGCCTGCTGGTTTTCTTTTTAACACATTGCAAGATGGAGCAAAGGATGGATGGAGGGTTGAGAGGAGGGAGAGGTGGGCAAAGCCCACTGAGCTGCAGGACATGACAAGACCAGAGAATTGCCTTCCTTTCCTCATCTTGGCAATTATTTTCTGATGCTTTGTTTCCCACATAGAGGAGTTTTCCATTTTTATGGAGTCAAATCCAACTCACTCACACATTTACGCAATTGTGAACAGGTTGTGGGATTTCCCCTTCCCAGCTCCCCAGGGCTCAGCCACCCCTGACCTCCCACCCTTCCTGAACTTACAAACCAGGCTTTGCCCCTGGCAGGTACCAGAAAGCCTTGTCTCCCACACACCTGCTCGCCGGGGCTCTGTGTTGGGCCCACCAGCAGCTAAAGGTGGGCCTGCTCCTGCAGGGTCAGCACCCAGTGAGAGGGGAGGCCAGCGACAGCTGATGGGTGGGTCACCGGCGGCCGGGGCCTGGACCTTTCTAAAGACCAGTCCTGTCCAGACAGCTCCTAGCATGGGCCCTACCCCTGCCCTGAATAAAGTGTGGGACCTTCCCTGGGTGGTGGAATCTGTCTAATCCTAACCCAAATCCTGCCCTAACCTAGCCCTTCCCAAATGCCCTCGCTCTGACCACACCTCCCCCAGCCGGGCCGAAGCCTTGGGAGCCATCTCCTCCCCATGTCCGGGGCAGTTTCATGTCTCCTCTGTTCACACAGGCCAACTCTCCACCGTGCCTCTGAGTCACATGCTGGTGACTGATGTCCAGTGTGGCTGGCACAAGTGGGGTGTTGGGCCAGGCCTTGCAGATGAGCGATGCAGGGTGGTTGAATGCATAGGGGGGTGAGGCAGGGCAGGGCCTGATCCTGGCCTCTGGGATTCCGTGACAGCCTCCTGCCCCTGTGCCCAGCTCCTCCAGGTCCTGGCTGGGCACAGGCCCCTCTCCCCTGCCCTCCGGCAGCTCTTATCTCAGGTCCTGCTCACCACTTGCCTGTGGCCCACCCCCTGCCCCACCCCATCGCTGCGTCCAGCCCTGCACAGGATGAGACTCCAGACCGTCCCCTGAACAACCCACCCCCACCGCCACGTGGGGCCTGACCCCAACTGTCCCCTGCAGTGGGGACACTCCGCCCCGACCGGCCAGAGAAAGACGAAACCAAAGCCACAGTGCGGGGACCCCCCTACAGCACGCGACCACTGGTCCCCAGACGGTGCGGGCAGTGAGGGCCCCAGGTGCTCGCCCGCCCCGCGCGCGCCCAGCGGAGGGGACTGCGACCACCCTCCGCCCGGGCCCTGCGCCGCCATCCCTCGGGCCTAGCCCCGCCCCGCCCGGCCCCGCCCCCGCGCCGGCCCTCGGCCCCGCCCCCGCGCCGAGCCACGTGACCGCCGCCCCCTTTAAGCAGAGCGGACACCTGGGCGCTGGGCGTTGCTCCGCCCGCCGCCGCCATC
>NW_023270699.1:2579482-2586494 GCF_011800145.1 Mirounga leonina
GTTGCTCCGCCCGCCGCTCCTCCTCCGCTCGTCGCTCCTCTTCCGTCCGCCGCCAGCATGATGTGCGGGGCGCCCACCGCCTCGCAGCCTGCCACGGCCGAGACCCAGGCCATCGCCGACCAGGTAGGCGGGAGCGGGCGGGGCCCGCGGGGGCCAGCCTGGGGTCGCCTCCCAGAGCGCCTTCCAGCCGCCGGGCGCCGGGCCGGCCCGCCTGGGTTCCAGCTCCACGACCGCAGCAGGTGGCGGCGCGCGGGGCACGGGCGGGCTGCGGGTCGGGGCCCGAAGGCCCGGGTCCGGAGCGGGGAGGAGGCCTGGGGCCCCTGCCGCCGCCCTGGGCCCGCTGCGCCGGGCGGCCCCGGCCTGGCCCGAGTGGCTCCGCCATCCGACCGCCGTGAAGGGCGGTGACTCAGCCCCACGAGACCTGTGAAAATGAGGAATTTGCCGCGACTGCTGGGCGAGCCCCGACTGGGCCGCGGCTCCGGGCTCTTCCCCGCAGCCTGGGCTGGAGGGCCCTGCCCTTCCTCGCCGCTCCTGCTCTTCCGCGACTAGGAAATTCCTCACTTGCCTGCGGAGTGCTGAACGTGTGTAGGGTCATTTGCTGTTGACCACTGGAAAGTGACCTGGCGCAGTGGTGTTGCTGCTGGGGGAAACCGAGGCGGCCAGCCCATCTGCTGGCAGGTCTCCAGGAGGAGAGGCAGGGACGCCACCTCCGGCACGTTTGTACTGACTCCTTAGGGGAGCACTCTGGGCTGCACGCAAGAGTAGCTCTCTGGGACTGACCGGCTTCGAGGACATTCTGTACCCGCGCCAGTCAATGACAGGCGCCTGCCAGTCCTGTACTGGGGCCTTCCCTGGTCCTCTGCCCCCACCCGATCCCCTGAAGGCTGCTAACCGACCTCCGGCCCCCTCTTGGTCCCGCTGGGCACCAGTGTCCATGAGCGGCCCTTCTGCAGCAGGGCCCAGGCCTGGCCACACTGCCTGTCGCACCACCTCTGTCGGGGTGTCCTTACCATCCCTTGCCTGCAGCCCGAGGCTTTCCTGCCTCCAGTCCCGAAGCCAGCGAAGGGAGAGGTCATTCCTTTCCCAGCCCCCCGGGCCGTCCTGAGGGTGTCGCTCAGCCCCCCACACCCCAAGCCCCTAGTTTTGTAAACTGCGAAGTCCGTTCCGCGCAGACCTAGCATGGCGCTTGCACGAAGAAGGGGGGCTCCAGGTGAGTCTTGAGACGCAGGTAGGCGCTGGCCCCGGGGAGACAGGCAGGTGCCACCATGACGACGGGCAGTGACACGGAGAGAGCATGGCGGGCCTTCTCCCTACCTGGCTGCCGGAGTCCAGCCTTCTGTCCGTTCTCCCCAGCAGGGGCGCCTCCCTGAAGGCCACACAGGCAGCCTTTTGACTCACTGTGTGTAGGGTGGGGACCCGCCCCTGGCCTCCCAGGAACGAGCCTGCCTCCTGCAGCCAGTGTAACAGAAACCTCGAACCCTCTGGAACCAGCCCCGTCCCTCCCTCACGAAGCCTGCACACTGCAGTGCCTACTGTCGACCCCGGGAGGAACTCTTAGACTAGATGAGATTTTAAAAAAAGAGACAAGCCTGTATTCCTATGCCCTAAAGATGCTCAGTTCCTAAAAGGCCAAGACCTTGGAAAACAGGATTGACCCAAAAGTAGGAATACTATTTGACATTGAAGACGAGGATCAGCTTCTGCCCAGAGGCTCTGCATCTGGAAGAAATCCTCTCAAAATGCAGCAAAGTGCTTTTTACTGCGAAGCCCTGTGTCTGCTGCATCCCATGTTATGGGAGACATGCAGGAACAGCCCAGTAGCGCCCACAGCAGGGAAACAGTGAAGAGAATTGGGGCACACCTATATGACGGAAGAGTACCTTTAAACTGAATGTAAAATCTAGTTTAAAATTTTGAAAATGATTTCCTTCTCAATTTTAAGAGTAAAAAATTATATAGCCTTTCAAACAAACCGTTCAAGTGTTAAGACTGAAAACAGGTTGTAAATTGGAATATAGTACAGTAATGGTAAAAATACATATTTTTTAAAGATTTTATTTATTAGAGAGAGCGTGTGCACACAAAAGCAAGGGGGAGGAGCAGAGGGAGAGGGAGAAGCAGACTCCCCGCTGAACAGGGAGCCCGATGCGGGGCTTGATCCCAGGACCCCAGGATCATGACCCGAGGCGAAGGCAGACGCTTCACCGACAGAGCCACCCAGGTGCCCCGTAATGGTGACAATATTAAAATATCCCATGATATTCCTAGAACAGGAAGGGCCAGTGATCTACTGAAATAGGACCATGGAAACCGGTAGATTGAAGGCATTGTTTTCTGCGCTTTATGGGGAGAGCTAAGAGTTTAATGCGTCCCTCCGCTATAAAGAACAATCAGGTTACAGAAAGGCTGTAAAGGGTAACACAGGAATCCAGTGTGTAGCATTTCACATGAGAAATAGACTGTGTGAGCACCTCTCGCAGGAGCGAAGCCACTAAGGTTCTCCGTTCTGTCCCCTCCCCAAGGTGAAGCCCCAGCTGGAAGAACAGGAAAATAAGAAGTATGCTACCTTTAAGGCTGTGGAATTCAGGAGCCAGGTGGTCGCAGGGATGAACTACTTCATCAAGGTGAGGGTCAGCCACGGGTGGTGGGTGGCCGGGAGGGTGGCGAGCAGGAAGCTGATGACCCGAAGGGATCCCCCTACCCCTATCCAGGGCCTTTGTCATGCAGGCTGGCCCAGCAGGGGCACGTGGGGTCACAGGGCCTGCCTGCCCCTCACTCGCCTTACCCCCTTCCATCTCTCCAGGTTCAAGTTGACGATGATGAGTTTGTGCACCTTCGAGTATTTCGAAGTCTCCCGCACGAAAACAAGCCCGTGGCCTTGTCCAGCTATCAGACCAACAAAGCCAGGCATGATGAGTTGGCGTATTTCTAGTTCCCACCCTGAATAGGGCTCGTCCATGTGGTTCTGTCCTCTGTGAACGTGTCTGGGATCAAAAGTAAATGTCGTTTCTACACGGGGCCACTTGGGGGGGGATGTCACCACCTCTTTTGTGACTCTGTTCCTGACTTTCAGGGGGGGAGACAAAGTCAACACAGTCACTGATCTTAATTACTTTCAAAGAGGGCTTATATTCTCTTTAAATCCATATTTTTAAATGTTTACGAACTTACTCCTTTGTTTGGGTGTTTTCTTTGACCTGAAACCATAATCACATACAGGAGCGTCGGGAGGTGAAGGGACGTGTTTATGCGGTGGTTTTAGAGCTACTGGCTGCTGTGCAGGGGGGCCCCTCCTGGGTCACGCGCTGGCCGCAGCGCCCCAGGGGAGTTGCCCAAGGTCCCAGGAGCCTGTGTTCCAGCCACGGCTACCCACACTCATGCCTTGACTCCATCCTGTCTCCAGGCCTAGTTTCCCCCATAAAAATGGAAGGATTTGGGTAAATCTGATTCTAGACCCTTAGCTCCAGGGTACTTGGACGCATTCACACACCGCCTTACACTCTGTAGAAATACACAGATGTGTGCGCAACAGGCTGTAACATTTCAGGTAACAGAGGTGGGCGTGCAGAAGAGTCAGTCGGCCTCGCTGAGCACCAGCCTCCTGCAGGGTCTCTTGAACTTCTGCTCTGAGCTGCGTGTGCTGGTACAGTGGAGCACCTGGGCAACGGCACATCTCCAGTTCTCAACAGAGGGTTCCCTGCATCAGTGACGTCAGTCCTGTGCTTGGTTTGCCCTGTGTCTGCGTTTCATAAGCAAAGGGCACAAAGTTACTGTTATCGGGAGAGGGAGGACTGGTGAGGTGTCTGTGGTTCAGGTCGTGGCAGAAGGTTGTTCTCGAGGGTTCAAGTTGGTCTCGGATTCCCAGACCTCTTTGTGTCTGCGGCGTGGGGCACGTCGAGCTGGCTCTGCGGCTGCAGGATCGGGCTGTCTGGATCTCGAGGGAAGGAAGGGTGCGCTAGGGCAGCGTGGTGAGCAAACAGCTTCGAAGCTTTGAAGAACACCCTAATACGAGCTGTGTGCGTCCTAGTCGCTGTCCTTGAACTAGAATAAAAAGCTTTCCTAACAGGCTCTTATTCTTGGCAGTCAAGCAATTTTGCATTGAAATGAAGATTGAGCATATTTTGCAACTCAGCATGGGGACAGTAATCCAGAGCTGGTTTGGGGGACATACGCTCTTCCATCTGCCCCCTGGTCCCTCAGTGCAGGGACCACCACGGGGCTCCTGTCCATGTCTCCCTACGACAGGACTTTTCTCTAGTTCTGCAACTCACCCACCAGGTAGCCCTTCGTGCCAGGCTGGTGACGCCCCCCCCCAACCTGGCCCCTCACTGAGCCCTCCTCCATTCACCCCTGGGAGTACCATCTGTTCCTCCAGGACCAAGAAGACTGTGAAAGGGACCCAGCCCACTGCTGAGTGTCACAGACCCCGGTGCTCAAGCTCCCCAGGTGGGAACGAGCCCCCCTGGGCCAGCAGGTGGGCACCTTTCCCAGCTGCCCTCAGGTGAGCTTCCTCTCCTCCGCCCAGAATTCTCGGCGAATGTCACTTTTCCCAAGGCCTGACCCTGCATCCCCACCCCCCCCGGGCCGGACAGGTCAGCGCACTCTGCCAGCCCTGGTTCTGCCCTTCCAGGGGGCCCCCGGCTTCCTCACCAGCTCAGAGGAGCAGACCCCACCACACCCGGTCTCTAACTGCTCCCGCACACGGTGCCTGCGGAAAGCACAGTCAGCTGACTCAGATGAGATCAGGTGCACATCGGCCTGGAGATAGAGGAACAAGTAACTGATGTCACTCATGCACTGGACACAATCATCGGTGTGGGTAATCTGTCACCACCAGGTGGGGTGCCTACTCACTGAGCTGCTTGGAAGTGGCATTCATGCATTTTCTGTCCTTGCAAAAGCAGGCACATGGCTCCAGCAGACAAGGGCTAGAAAAAAATGAGAATTCTAAAAGAACATATGAATTCCTCTATAGTCCAGGTCTGGACAAAGGCTTTTAATCTGCAACTCCAATTACAGACTTGGAGAACGTATTTGTAACTTACTAAGGGTTAACACTGCTAATGTATAAAGAACTCTTAAAAGTGGGGAGAAAAGGATGAAAAATCCTATTGTAAAATAATCAAAGACCTGAACACAATCACAATTATTAAAATGCCCACGTAACACTTTTTTAAAAAGATTGATTGATTTGAGAGAGAGCCCACAGAGGGAAAGGGAGCAGCAGGGAGCCCGATGCGGGGCTCGATCCCAGGACCCCAGGATCATGACCCGAGACGGCAGGCAGATCCTTCACCGACGAGCCCCCCAGGCGCCCCTCCACGTGACAGTCTTCATGAGAGAAGAGCAGAGTGAAACCGTGCTGAGGTCGTCTCCGTCCTGCTCCCCTGACAAATGTCCGGAAGCCTGTAACCCCCCAGTGGGCTGGGAATGCAAACAGGTGCTGGCCCTGTGCGGGAACTGGTGGCCTCTCGGGTACACAGGCACGCGGCCTTCCAGCTGGCGCCCCCGCTGCACGGGGACCACGAGCACAGAGTTGGCAGCAGCTGGCAGGCAGGTGGTTGGCAAGTGACCACATGATGGAGGAGGGGACTCCTCATCTGATTCAGGGCTTCCTGTCACTGTACCGTACCCAGCTCACCTTTGCAGGCCCCGGGCCTCCCTAGCCTGTCCATCCCAACCTGCCCTGGCCTCCGCTGCGGCAGCTCCGGCACCAATGTCCAGCCCGGTGGGACCCACACCCGCCCTGGGGCGAGGCAGCACTCCTCCAAAGCCCAGGGGTGCCCGCCCCTGTGGGGTGGACTTCGACCCACTGGAGAAGATGGGAGACCTGGAAGCCCAGCAGGCCGCCTGGCCAGCTAGGTCACACCCCATCGGGCATCTTCTCTCCCTGCCTTGTCCCTTTTTCTGTCCTCACCTGCCAGCCTGGGATGGCACCCCCCCCCATACTACTGTGCTCAAGAGTGGGACTAGGCTAGGCTCTTTTCTGGGAACCCAGTCTGGGAAAGCCCTAGGTGGTGTGGTCTCCAGGCTGGCCTTCCCAACCCCCCCAGGGGAAGCCCGAACCAGGAATCCTCCCGATGGTTGAGGTTTGATAGCCACGCGTGGTCCTCTGCTGGATCTTCCATGCAGAGCCTCGGAGAGACAGGTGACTGTGTGAGGACCCAGGTACCTCACACCCCCTAGGACGCAGAGGGCTGAAGTGGGGCCCCCCCGAGGATGGCCCCGAACCTGTGGATGTTACCTTACTTGGCAAGGGGACATTTCAGATGTGATTAAGCCAAGGGTCTTGCGTTGGAGCGGTGATCCTGGACTCTCTGGGGGGCCCAATGTCATCCTAGGGTCCTTAGAAGAGGAGGCAGGGGTCAGAGTCAGATCAGAGAGGCTACACTGCTGGCTGTGATGTGGGGGGCCACGAGCCAGGAATGCAGCCCCTCTAGAAGCTGGAAAAGGCAGGGAGTACATTCTCCCCAGAGCCTCTAGGAGGAAGCAGCCCTGCCCGCCTATCTTGACCTGTCTGCCCTCCGCGCTGGGCGTGCGTCAGCGTTGCTCTAAGGCCCTGCATCTGTGGAAGTGAGTTACACCAGCCACACACAGTCGTCCACCAGGAGGGCCTTGCGGGCCCGCGAAGGGGCATGGGAGAGTCCGCAGTGGGTTCGAGAGGTGGAGTGTGACATTCCAGACATAAAGCGATTCCCATGTCCTCTCCCACCCTCCTCCGCCTCTCTGGCAGGCGAGGAGCCTGGTGTTCCTGGAGACTGCCTGCGGATTTATTCACAAAGGTGTGGGTGACTCACAGTGGGAGCTCGGTACCTGCCCGGCCAGTATGACCAGCACCGTCACCACCCAGGGGTGAGGGAATTGAAACCCAGGCACTGGAACCCAGAAGGAGCAGTGACACACATCAGTGGCTAAAGCTGGTTCTCCGAGTCTGGCCTGGAGGGGCTGGGGAAAGGGAGTCGCACCCTCCCCGGCACCCCTGCCCTCAGGCAGAGCTCACAGGCCAGGAGTC
>NW_023270699.1:2586504-2596222 GCF_011800145.1 Mirounga leonina
CCTCCCCGGCACCCCTGCCCTCAGGCAGAGCTCACAGGCCAGGAGTCCCACCCTCCCCGGCACCCCTGCCCTCAGGCAGAGCTCACAGGCCAGCCCCCAGGGCACAGAGCAGATGAGAGAGAGGAGACCTGGGCCTCAGAGCGGGGGTCAGGTCGGGTCCCTCGGGCAGGCTCATTCCTTTAAGAGGGGGGCACGTTCAGGGCCTCACTCCCATGCGTCTCAGCAATAAGCACTGCGGGGTGGGCGGGCTGTCCGGGGGGCGAGGGGCTTCAGGTACTAGGGGATAATTAACGGGGAGTTCCTCACAGGAAAATAAATCACTGCACTGCAAAACCATCATCAGAAAGAGATTTATTTGTGGATAATCATGAGTCAATAGCACACAGACACGGACCTTACAGTGCTGGTAGGGACTTTATTAACATCCTACACGCACAGGAGGTAGGGCTGGAGACCCCGGGGCTGCCCAAACCACCCCCTGGACCTCAGAGACCCCCCCTCCCTCTCCCACACAGCAGCCGCCGCCACCATCTGAGTTCATTTCCAGGAAGGCCCAGGCCAGCGCTGGTCAGGCTCTGAGTCAGCGCCTCGGTCCTCCTGTCCGTCCAGTTTTGCCATCATTGGCCAAAATCCCAACTAAAATTCTAAATTAGAAAGTATGTAGCTGTACAGTCAAAAGCATTCAAAACGCCATCCACACACTCCTCATCCTTGGGGGCTGGATGTTGTACATGAGGGACTCACCTCCCGCTCCTAAGAGTAACATCTACGCTGCCAGTCAGGACAATGGTCCCAGGTATTTTGTGGGGGGTCTATAGTCTTGCTGCGCATTTTGCTTCCCCTCTGTTCTCTGGGATATGCTGAAGGCTGAGACCAGGCCCAACTTTCCATTTCTTTCCCTGGACAATTACCCTCCTCGTGCCAGGAGCTGGGTCCCACGTGAGAAAGTAAACAAAGTGGCTTTGAAGCCAGGGACCTTGTTCCACAGCTCAGAACAGTGTGGGCGGCAGGGGGGACCCCAGCTCCCTCCCCAGACTGCCCGGCTCTGCAGAGCATGCGGCCCAGAGGTTTAGGGTGGCAGGCTGCCCTCTCCGTTCCTCAGCTCAATTCTGCCAGGCGAAGGGCAGGGACCCTTGCTCTCTGGCTTCACGGGCAACCTGCAGGACAGTGAGTGACGCCCTGGCCAGGTAAGTGGCCCACAGCCTCAGGAAGGCCTTTCCCACCAGAATGGGCTTCCGGATGGAGAAGGTGGAAACCTGCCCCATACTGGTGTGGGGCCAAGGGCGGAGAGGAGCTGCAGTTGACCTCGTTCACCCCCACTCAAAGTTCATTGGCAGCTGGGGCTCAGAGTTCAGGGCTCTGCTGGTCTCCGACAGTGGGAAAGGTTTTAAAACATGTTTACCCTGCCAGAATTTTAAAAGAAAATTCTGGGAAGAACTTTCTGTTAATCCAAAGTTTGGAAATATTCTCTAAGTCGCAACTAAAGACACTCATCAAATTCTGTCTTAAGCAAAGGAACACATTGTGTCGTTTGTGAGACAATGATTAATCAGCATCGGCACACAGTAAAACCAACGGTTTTGTACTGAGAACCACCTGCACAAGTCCGCAGGGAGACATGCGCCCTAGCGGCCTGGCATTTTAGGAACCTGGCCAGCCCGCTGCAAGCACAGCCCCTGGGGAGCAGACCCCAAGACCGGGCTCCAGTCACTGGAGACTTGTGCACTACTGAAGCGCCCCCAGAGGGGTGGGGAGGTGTGCAAGCACAGAGGTGGGGCCCAGACCCTGCTTAGTCACCCCCTGCCGGCAGAGGCTGCAAGTGCAGGGCTGGATTCTGCAACCATAGTGAGCGCTCTATAATATAAACACACGTGGGTTCAGGACACTTCTCCCCTGCACAGACCCTCCGACTGCTCGACTGCCCGTGCCACGAAGTGACCACAGCACAGACACACACGTGCGCACACCAGCTCTGTGGCCACATGTGTGCAGGCATTTGATCATTGTGCCCTGTGCTTCGGGGGTCCAGCCTGACCAGCGACCTCGGGGCATAAATGAAGTAGGAGGTCTCCTGGGGGGGTGTCGTCCCTCCAGACCAACCAGGCCCAAGCGTGAGGCTTCCGGGCTTGGGGCAGTGGACCTGGCCTCCCAGAGCTGCCCGCCCAGGGATGGGGGTCCTTCTGAGTGCCCAGCCAGCTCATACATCTACTGTGCTCCCTCTATGAACACACAGGACCTGGCTCTGTAGGGAATTGTCAGTGCAAAGAGCTGCATGGGTGAGTGACAGGATGAGAAGGGAGGCCCCCTGCAGCCTGGCAGCGGGAGGTGGCATGCAGTGAACACTGGTAGGCTCCACAGCCATGCCCCTCTGGTGGGCAGAGTCTGGGGGCCACACGGCTCCCACCCAGACTCAGACGGCGAGGACCACACTCACAGCCTCCTGCTCTGCGCATGATCCCCTCTGCCCACTCAAACTTCCTTCCCCGATTTCTGGCCCAGGCAAGTGCTGGGGTGGGGGGTTCCTGTCGAAACCCCGTCCCACGGGAGACGTGCTTAAGGGACGCCAAGCAACCAGGTGGGGGGCAGACAAGGAAGACAGGGACTCCCGGCTCTTCTGGTGTGGGAATACAGGGTGTTCACAGGGGGCCTCTGATTCAGGAAGATGTAGACCCGAAGGCCAGGCAAGTGGTCCCATCAAAGGGCAGGATGGGTAAGGAGAGGGCGTGCTCATGGTGCCAATCCAGCAGTCAGAATGCTGTCACCTCCTTTACTGTACATTTCATCTGGGAGTGAACATGAGGTCAAGCAAGGAGGTATGGCGGAGTCAGGAGTGGCCTCAGGACACCCAGTGATGCCAGGGCCCAGCCGCCTGGCCCTGCTCCCCCCCCCCCGCCTCCTCCCCAGAGGCAAGGATTCACCCTGCCCTCCATCTCCAGCACACAGCATTACTTTTCCTGCATGATGGAGGTGGGAGGGGATCGTACATCTGCACTGAGGACTCAGGCATCATGGTGCAGGCAGCGCGCTCTGGCCTCTGGCCGAACATGAAAAGCACCCTCCACTTATTCATTAGGGCACTTTCGCCAAAACACACTCAGTCCACTGAATAATTAGACGGTGTTTTAAAAACCGGTTACAGCAAGTTTAAGAACAGGACAACAAAGCATCATTTGTATCATCGCTGACATATATTACAAAAATAATGCAGATTAACACGGTTACCTTAGCAGAACTTGACAATGATTTGAAAATGGTTTTTAAAAAAGGATATTTTGTAATTCATCTTTAAGGTCACAGAAGCTTTGAAAAACTATTGAAATCTGTACTCTGGTCATAAGCGGGCGATTAAGGACCAATACATCTCTCATCTCAAAATATATAATTATTACTTTGCATGTTACTAAACTATGGAAAGTAGAAACAAAGATTAATTCTAATTTGGACCCAACCTGTATAAAAAAACCACTGCTAATGACCACGGTGGACTCCTGGGTGGGAAATTCTAAGCACTGACAAGCCAGGGCCTCTATGTACACAGAGAACTGAGCCTAGGATCGCATGGGCTCAGCGGCAGCACGGGACACACACACATTGCTGGGAGCTGGAGGGTTGGACAGTCTCCCACAGAAGCTCCCAGGACCCTGGGATCATGACCTGAGCCGAAGGCAGACGCTTAACAGCTGAGCCACCCAGGCGCCCCTGAATGTTTCTACAGGAGCCCCACACTCTGCAGAGGCTCTCAGGACGCCCGGTTCCCGCTGCCGATGCAGAGGGCTCGACACCACCTCTCCCAGTGCTTGGGGCTTCACAATCAGAGGAGACAGAGGAAAACGTCCTGGATCCCGCCAGAAAGTTCACGATGTGACAGGAAGCTTTACGGGTGGAATAATCATCCTACATATAGTAAAGGGAAGTAAAGGAACTGAGTGGAACACAAAGGCTAAGCCTCTGAAATAAAAGATAAAGAACAGGGAGTCAAACAGTGTTTGCGGGGTGTGCCCCATGGCCGCCGGACACACACAGTGAGCCCTTCCGCCCTACACCAACAGCTCCGGGGAGGCTTTTCCGTCATCCCACTGCGGAGACACACATTTAGATTCCTTCCCATCTTACCCTTGCTCTCGATATTAAAAAAGAGAGGGACAAACTTGCTGGCTGGTGGCATGGCCGTCTCCCCAGCTCTGCTTGGCAGTGACAGGCGGCCAGGCTCTGCCCCAGGGCTAAGCGGAGCCCGGTCCTCAGAACCCGGACACAGGACAGGGACACAGATATCCTGACCTGCACCCGCCGTGGGAGCCACGAACCACTGACCCTGTGCACAGGCTGTTGGGCCCTAATGCGTAAGTTAAGACACTCAGGATGTGGACGGATTGGGAAGAAAGAAAGTGGATGGAACAACACGGAGACCAGCGTTTCTTGGTTTCGGGGAGTCTTCATCGGAGTGAAGAACACAGCACTGAGGAGGTGGCAGTGGTTCCGGAGGCCACAGGGAACTGCCGCAGAAGGGGGGTGCGGGCTGCAGGACAGGACCTGCACGTGGGACATACGCAAGGGGCTCCCCGGGGAGGGCTTGCTTTCCCAGGGGCCGCCATCTGACCCCCATCCTGCAGGCTGTGAGCTCCCGGGAGAGGTGGACCTCTGTACCCCCCGAGTGGGGATGGGGGCTCGGGGGCCGGTGCTGAGCGCCGGGGCAGGCTGAGTCTTCAGGATGGGCGCCACTCCCTGCTTGCAGCCACACCTGGGGTCCCCAAACTTCTGGGCAAGGTGGGGCCAGAGGGGTCGCCCCAGCAGTGGACAACCAGCCTGGTGTCAAGGCCTAGGTTGTGGCCTCTGCCAGAGGCATCTGGGAGCTGCTCCTCTGGCACTCTGCCCTGGCCCCTCCCTGAGGTGCAGACACCCTCTCCTGTGAGGGGCGGGGGCCGCTGCAGCTGGCTTTTCGAGGGGCCTCTTGCTTCCTGGCTTCCGACTGGCACAGAATGCAGAACCGCGCAGGGAGGGGCAGGTATCCCCCGCTGCCCCCCCGTACCCATCTCTGCACCGGCACCATGGCTGGATTCATCTGTTCCCGGCAACGGGGGCAAACACAGTGCGTACTCGACCTGCTGTGCCACAAACTAGGGAACACAATGTGCTAGTCCTCCTACAAGCTGTCCTTGACCCACGGGACTTTCCCTCATCTCCATCACGTCACCCAGCAGGTCCCTGGGCCCACGGATGGGCATGACACATGCAGACCAGCCTGAATGTTCAGGGTCCTGGAAAGGTGCCCCCCAGCATGACTGCACAGTGCCTGGGTGTGCCGGGCCAGCTGCTGTCAATCTGTCCCCGCAGGGAAACCCTCCCTGGTGACCTACCCAACAGCTAAGTGACAAACAAAATGTCTGAAGTGGGAGCAGAGAGGGTCAGGTCAGAAAGACAACACAGAGATTTGGCATAATTCTTCCAGACGCAAATGGTTAAAACCCAAGTCTTCCTTGGGGACACACAGAGCCCGGGCTTCCCCAGCCCCAGCCCACTCGGGACGGGACACACCACGCCCCAACGGTAGAGCCGCGGGGAGCTGCATTCCTCAAATTAGATTTCTGTGATTGCTTTGTTACTTCTGAAAAGCACGACCAGCACGTTTTCACAATAAGACCAGTTGATGCTGGACACTCATGAACGAAAAAAAGACCAAGTTTCAGTCACAGCTCTAAGGCAGACGCTACATGTTCACAGGACAAGGGAGACACCACACGCCGTGCACTGGGGTGCGGAACACGGGCCTCACAGCACTGTGGCCTGGACCACGATCTCCGGGTTCTCGATGTCCTTTTTGCTCTGGACCATCCTCAGCTCCAGCTGCGCCGGGCTGGGCTTCAGCCCTCCCACTGCCTGGGCTACAGGACAAAACGTCAATGACAGGGACAGAGCAGAAGCTGCCCCGACGTTCCTCCCCCCTTCCCTTGCCTGAGCCCTGACAGCCCACACCACCTCTGGAGTTCCCACCCCGGGCTCACACCCCACAGGCTGGCCCTGCCCCTGCGCGAAGGCCAGCGGTGGCGGCAGGAGCCTCAGAGACCCCGCTGCCAGCACCAGAGCTGTCTCCCCCCTCCCCCCCGCCGCTCTAAGTGCCAGCCACCTCACGCACCCTTGGCCCTCTCCAGGAGGTACCTTTTGCACATTTGATGGTCCGCTGCAGAACGTGGTGCATGGCAGACACGGTCTTCTCACAGGCCACCTGTGGGGAAGGGGGGCACAGGGATACACACACCTTGTGGCTCCCCCATTCCCATGATGCCCAGAGTCCGCATAGGGTCTTCTGCGTCCACAGCACTGTCTCCACCCAAGTCACCAGGGCACTGGCTTTACCATCACATGCTCCCCACCCTGGGACGGCTCACCACAAAGATCCTGGGAGAGCTGGGAAAATGCCTGCGTACTAAAATTAACCGCCTCCCTCTGGCCCGTGTACTCTGGGGAAGGGCTGAGACTTAGGACCTGTCGATATCGTCAGGCGTGCAGTAGGTGCTTAATACAAGTGTTTCTGGAATGAAGTAGTTGTAAAGACTCTACACGGAAAAGAGCTCCTACCCCAGAGTTGGCCAAAGTCATTGCTTGTTGGCGTCTCAAAGTCAAAGACTCAGGGCTTATCAGGAGCTGGGGAAGTGACTGGAACGCCCTCCCACCCAATTCCGGACCCAGGGCTGTGCTGAACCTGGATTTAGCCTCAGGCAGCCCAGCAGCAAGGCCTCCACTGGGCACCAGCTGGCCAAGGTGCCCTGTACCAGACGGAACGCCCACGGCTGCCAACTAAAACAGCAGGTCTGTGCTCACCCTCATCCCTGGGTGTCGGGGGCCAGGGGGCACCGGCCAGGACACAGCACATTAGGGCTTCACATCACAGCACCTGTCCCTGAGCCCTGTAGGCAAGAGTGGCTGGGCTCTGCCCAAGCCCTGTGTGTCACAAGTGGGACTGATGTGATACGGAGGGCATGTGCCTGCCCCCGGGGGGAGACAGGACCCCTCCTGGTGTCCAATAAAGACAGCTTTAGGGGAACCCACTTCCAGATCCCAACTCGAAGTTCCTCCTTCCTCCAGTGGACCCAACACAGATGAGGCATGCTTTCTCTCTTAACCACCCCTCACAGCTGCCCCTCCTGTGCACATTCCAGAGATGGGGGCCTCCTCCTCTGCCACCACAGTATGCAAAGAGGGGCCCAACTGCTGGGGTGGCCTTTTGCACAGCGGGTCTCCAGTTCTGTGGTTCTAACAATGCTGAAGAAAGACACAGCATGACTGGTGTCATAAAACAACTATACTGCATGCGGTGCAGAAAGAGGCAGAGAATGCGGCTGTCACTCCTGAGCTTCACGATGGAACACACGGGAAAGACCCCCGACACCCCACACCCCAATTTGCCAGATCAGTAGCAACTGCTTCCCTTGTCCAGCAATGCCTGCGCAAAATGGCTTTCTCTGTACACACATGCATTTGTGGACTTTTACACACAATGTGGGAAATGGGGGGAGAGATGGACACACAGACAACTGCTAGCAAGAGATGAGCGTCTTTGCAAGTCTGAATTCGGAGCCCTGTCCCTCATCCCTCCGAGGGGGCTCCCAGCCTCTGAGTCTATCGAGTCACTGGGGCAATGACATTTCAGGGCAAACGTTGACTGGGCTGCTCTCCTGGGAGATGCTCCCAGTTACAGACTCACTGAGGCCACAATGACCCCTCTCAGGCCTTGGCTCACAGCCCCGGGACTTCGTCTGGCTCAGGACTGCCCCGTAGCCGGACCCGGCCGACTCCAGCATGGTGTACGCAGTCCTGCTGTTTAAGCCCCTGCAGCACCCAGATCGTCCCTGCTGGAGGCAGGGAGGGGGCTCATCCTGCTGACCTTGAGGTTGTTGGGGTGTTTGTGCGTCCACGCCAGGAGCATGGCGGCGAAGAGGTCCCCGGTGCCCACAAAGACTGCATCGACCTTGTGCATCTCCATGCGGATGCGTTCTGTCACCACAGAGCCATCGGGGTTCCCTGGAGAAGAGCACGGCCAGTGGGCTCTAAGACCCTGGGCCAGTGGAGGACTGGGAACCGGCCCGCCCCCGTCCCCACTTCTCCCCTGCACGGTGGCAAGGAGGGCCACTGTTGCCTCTCAGGGGCTCACTGGGATGGACGCCCCATCCCCAGGAAGAGCGTGGATACTGGAACCCCCAGCAGGATGGCCCGGGGGGACCAGCACCTGGCACGGGATGCAGAGGGAGCCCACGGCAGGAGGAGTAATGAGGGCGCCGAGAGCCACAGGGACCGTGGACCTACTCAAATGGGGGTGTGTGTGCAGGGGTGCATGGGGGTGTGGGGGGTGCTCGCCCACAGACACAGACGGAGTGGTGAGAAGGCCGCGTGCCCTCTGGGGCCGTGAGTGTGACCCCGACCTCGTGTGTCCTGTTGGCACCGGGCAGAAAACACCAACTCAGGGGCATCTGCGCGATTAAGGATCGCGGCGGGAGGCCCCACAGGCCCTCCCAGCACTTACGGATCCTCTGGCTCCCCAGCGCAATCAGGTAGTCCCCGCCCCTCGGGGAGAGCAGGTTGGAGCTGGTGATGACCACCGTGTCAGGGCCCATGGCGTGCAGCTCGTCCATGACCTGCCGGGGCACAGGGGGGCATCAGCCACATCTTGGCCACCTTTGCCAGGGCTCCCAGCTGCCCGAGCAGCCAGGCACCGGCGGCCCTTGCGCCAAGAACGCACGAGAACGGCCTGGCTTCACGGGGCGGAGGCCAGACGCCCTGAACGTGGGCAACCAGCCCGCGCGAGCGGAGCGGCAGCTCGTCCGTGGGAGCCGCGCGCCCGGCGCCCCTGCCGGAGGCCTGAAGCCGGCCCGCCGGGCCCCACCCCCGCCGCACCCGCACTCGGAGGAGGGGCCAAGCCCGCGCGCCGGGCTGTCCTTCCAGCTGGCTCCACGCAGCCCATCGCGCGCTCCAGAACACAGGCCTGGGACGAACCCCCCGCTGGGTACCCCGGGGCTCCGGAGAGTGCAGCCTAGCCAGAGGGCCGCTCACCTCCGGGAAGGGGGCCAGGCCGCCCGCCCGCCCGCCCGCCGGGGGCCGCCCTGCGCCCCGAAAGGCTCTCGGGCGGACGCCCAAGCGGCCCATGCGTCCGGGCTTTCTGCTCCCGGCCCGGGCGGGCCCCCGCGTCAGCCCACGCGGCGGCGCCCCGACGCTCCTCGGCCCTGGGCCTAGGAGCCGGGGAGTCGCGCGGCGGTGCCCGCCCTCCAAGCGGCTCTCCCGTCACGGCTGGCGGAGGGCCCGTCGCCTGGGGCGGCAGCTCTGGCCGCACGCTCCGCTCCGAGCCCCGCGCAGGCCGCCGGGGGCAGCCCTGTTCCCTGCGCACGCGGGGGGACACGCTCCACGGCCCCTCGGCCCCTCGGCCCCTCGGCCCGCCGCGCCCCTGACTGGGCCTGCCGGGCGGACCTGCCCCCTGCCGGAGCGAGCCCACCGCTGTGAGGGGGCCCAGCCATGGACGGCGGAGGGCCCTGCTGCGCCGGACCCCGCGGCCGCTCGGGCGCGTGGCCAGGAACCGCATCTAAGGCTCCACGACAGACGGGCTACAAGTGCCGTGGGGGAGGCTGAGAGGAGCTTCCAAGAAGAAACCTCACCTGCCTCACTTGCAGACGGCCTCTCCCGTCAGCGGGCCCCGCGGC
Organism: Mirounga leonina; assembly: GCF_011800145.1. Lineage (NCBI taxonomy): Eukaryota > Metazoa > Chordata > Mammalia > Carnivora > Phocidae > Mirounga > Mirounga leonina. The sequence goes on from NW_023270699.1 coordinate 2,596,188, forward strand.
GGGCCCCGGATGTGCCCGCCTGGCCTCTCCCGCGG
>NW_023270699.1:2596232-2618617 GCF_011800145.1 Mirounga leonina
GCGGGTCCCGGATGTGCCCGCCCGGCCCCAAAGGTGCAAGACAGCACCTTGTGATAAGCCTCTTCGTGCACACACAGACACCTGCACCCGTGTGCCCAGCAGCGCACCACCGCACATACGTGCACGTGCACACCCAACACCCCGACGTGCCAGCCGCGCACACGCCCTCTTGCTGGTCTCTGCTGGACCCGCCTGGCACAGACGGTTTCTGGGCCCGTCTTCTCTGTCTACACTGGCTGGGGCGATGGCACGCTCGTCCGGAGGGCGGGCCTCCCGTGCACACACACAGGTCACGGTGCGCGGGACTCACGGCACCGGAACTGCTGCAACCCTCGGCCCACAGCCTTGGAGCGTCTCCTGTTTCCTGCTTTGGAAACAGGGTCTGCGCAGATGCAAGCAGGTCAGGACGCGCTCACCAGCACGGGCCTGGATCCGATCTGCCCCGCGTCCTCAGAAAGGGAGGGGGACACAGACGCACCAACGGGAGGCCACTTAAGACAGAGGCAGAGCCTGGCGATGGGTCTACAGACCCAGGGACGCCAGAAGCTGGGAGGCAGGCAAGGAACGGTTCCTCCCCACTGACTTAGGCCGAGGACGGTCCCACCGACGCCCTGATGTCGGACTCCTGGCCCCCGGGGCCACAGAGAAGACACTTCTGTTCTCATATGCTGGTCTGTGGCACTCTGTTACGGCTGCCCCAGGAAGCCCCCCTCCAGGCACCTGCTATGAGCAGAGCAGGCAGCGGGTCAGCCCAGACCCGGACGCACGTTAGAGGTGCAGGTGCCCCACACGGGGGCCCCACGAAATTTACAACACATCCCTCAGCCCCTGCTGGCCAGCGGGGTGCCCATCCCCCCCCAAGGGCATACAGCTGTCCCCTCCCCACCACGCCCGGTGCCACTTGTCCCATGCCAGGCCTCTGGAGGTCTTACCGCTAACGCTTCTTCTTGACTGTGGATCTTCCTGCCACTCAGTAACCTGTAAGACAGGTGAGCACAGGTGAGACCCTGCATCTCTGGGTCCTGCTGGAAACATCCCCAGAGCTACTGTGGCACTGGTAACCCGCTCCCATCCCGCAGGAGCTCAGTGTCTGCTGGCCATCACAGACCTGGTCGCCACCGCGACGTGGCTAAGGACCAGCCAAGAGTGAAATCTAGCCACAGCAAGGGACAGCAGCACATGGCCCCTCAGTGGCCCATGAGAGTGACCAACGTCCCCTGAAAGTCAAAATGCAAAATGCAAACTGCAAATGGTTAACATACCGCTCTCACACAGGTCCACCAAGGGTCCTTGGGGTGAGCTGCCATCCTCCAGGATGGACGGGCCAGGTCGAGGACCCCAGGTCCCTAGGAGTCCAGGCACCCCACCCACCCCTCCTTCAAAAGGCAGCCTCAGAGACAGGGGGGACCCCACTGATGGCCCAAGAAACTGCACTGTGGCAGAGATGAACCCATGTGGACACTCAGTTACGCACCCCACGGCACCAGGTACTGCTCATTACCCACCCCTACCCCCCGCACTGGTTCTTCATCAGGGGGCCCCGCAGTCCAAGAAGAGCCCTCTGAAGCTCGCTACCACGAGGGCCCAGCTGACTCCTTTTAATCCCATGTAGAGATTTGGGATGTGGATTTTGGAGTACCAGGATGGTCCCCTGCACCAGCTGGCATGGGCTCTCCAACCCGTGGCCTGTGTCACCCACGTGTGCCCTCAGCTCCTCCACTTTCTGTCCCCAAAGGCTCTTGCTGCTCAGGAAAATGGCTAGGCGTCAGCGCGATCACAGGACTTGGGGTGAAATGACCACCTGCTGCTGTTGTCGGGCCAGGGCACCCTTAGGCAGAATGGCCTGTCCCCGACCCTGCTGCCAGATCTCTGCTCGGCTCTGAGGCAGGGCCTTCCTGACCGGCAAGCCCCGTGAGGAGGTCTGAAAGCTTCAGTGGTTTCAGATTACTTACTCAGCCTCAAACTGGTTGGGGGTTATAATGTCTGCAACCGGCACAACCTTCTCTTTGTAAACGGGAAGGAGATCCTCTGGAACGTACTGAAGGAAAGGGGCGACAAGGGACATAGGTTGACGCACACAGAGGAGAGCATGTTTGCCGGGGAGCCCCGTGGTCCAGGTGGGGGCCCGCAACAGGGGCGCTGCACAGCCAGCATGGGCTGACCCCCGCCAACCCTCCCGGTCTAGGCCTCTCTGGGAGCCATGGGGTGATCCTTGCCGCTGGATTTCCGCCTTCCTCACTGGATGGCGTCCCCTGCTCTACATGACGTCAGGGGCAGGAAGCTACGGCCCGTCTGCTCTTATGTGGTTGGGGGGAAGGTAAAAAAATAACATTTGTGACACTGAAGTTATAGGAAATTCAAATTTCAGTGTCCATACGTAAAATTTTATTAGGGAATGGCCATGTCTGTTCCTTTGCGAACTGTGGCTTTTTTTTTTTTTCTTGAAAATTTTATTTTTAAGTCATCTCTACACCCAACATGGGGCTCGAACTCATGACCCTGAGATCAAGAGCCGCACACTGCTCCACCAACTGAGCCAGCCAGATGCCCGGGGCTGCTTTTTGATACAGCGGATCGTAGGGCCCCAAATATCTGCTCTCTGGTGCTTTACAGGAAACCCCGTCTGCCAACCCTTACTTCAAGGTGAGGATGACATAGGGCGTATGCAGTGTCCTATGTGTGGAAGCACACGCATGAAATCACTAACCATGGAGCCTTGGCCATTCCATTCGTCACCCATCACCGGGTCGCACACTGCGGAGACACAAAGGGCATCTATTAACAATCGCTGCACCCAACAGGATGAGAGCCCTTAACATTTCTTTTCCTTGTTAAATTTCACGTATGCAGCTAAGAGCGTGGGAAAAGCACCTCCTACCTTCAGTCGCCTTGTCACCTGGCGTTCTGCGTTTTGTCGTCCGAGACGACTGAGTGCTCTGATTTCTATCTGACCATCATTTGCACCTTTTTTGAGAGAGGGACACAGAAGAGCAGTCCCATTCGCTCCTCCTGGTTGAGGCCAGTGTCGCCTGTCCCCATACAAGCTCGTTCCCTTTGGGCAGTGGGCCGCAGTGTGGGACCTGGCATCAGGCCAGCTGAGGGTGGGGACTGGCCTCTACACCTGGGACACCTGCACCCCAGGGAAGGCCCAGTCTGCATGGCTGAAGTGACAAGAACACGCAGGTGCTGCACAGAGCCTCTGATGGAAGGGGCTGCGCAACGCCCCCCAAACCCGGCTCCTGCTCTCGATGGTGGGGCCCCCACGTCAGGCCACTGGAGTTCCCTCCTGGATGTAGGAAGTGTCACATACGTGGGAGGGCCCTGCAGAGCCCTGAATGTGCACGTCTGAGTCCCAGGGGGAAAGAGTAACCCGAATCTTCCATGTCTCTTAGCAGGAGAGGCCTTTGGGTGGCAGACACCCTAGGGGCTGGTGTGGCCGCCTGGAGCTAGGGACAGACAGGCCTGGCACGCGCCTCAGCCTCGCCCTCCACGGCTGGGCCCCACCTGGCATGTCCACCCTCACTAGACAGGCCCCACCCGGGACATCCACACCCTCCGCCACCCTCTCTAGGACCAACAGTGGCCACACACACCCCAACCGCAGGGTCTGGCCTCTCCAGCCTTCACATGTGGACACAGGTTACCACACGTATGCAACCCACTTCTCTTTAACTGTCCCCACAGACGCCAGGGTCACTGTGAAGACATCCTGAAGCCTTTCCAGAGCCCTGAAAGCACACACCCCTGCACACCCAGCACATTCAAAGCTTACAGGCTGGGGGAGGTAGAATGGGAAGGAGGGGCGCCAGAAGGAAGGAGGCCAAGCCACCCATTCAAGGGCTGCAGGTCCACCCTGACCGAGGAGGTGATGGCCCAGCACCCACCATACACCAGCTTGGAGTTCTGCTTCTTCAGCTCCTGCACGATGTCCACCACCGAGGCCAGGAAGGACTTGTCCCTCATGTAACCTTTGGGAGGGAAATCCGGGCAACCCTCATAAACCAGAAGGCTCACAGCAACTGACCACGCCCAAGGAGAAAGCGCCACCAAAACCATTCTGCTCCAGAGAACGGTGGGCAGGGCACAAAGTGTCCCCAATGTCTGTAGTCATTGAGGGGACACCAGGCATTTCCCAAAAGTGTTAAGTGAATGGAAGAAGCTGTGAGTGAGAGGTGTACAAGGAACACTTTCCCTGTTGTCTCTTCCATTTTCAATAAGCGTGTTCCCTTCTAACTACGTAGATAAATACAAATACATATTTTTACCATAAACTTAACTAAGGAACCAAGGCAGCAGGTGACCGTAGGTGGCTGACCTAGGTGTTTTCATCCCCACGTGTCCCCCACATGGTCCCAGTAGTGTGGTCCCCAGCATGACCCATCTGAGTGAGCGCCATGTGGCCGGGACCCCCAAGGTCCTGCTATGGGGGCTGGCAGTCACTCGGGTGGCAAAGGCCATCCGTCCTTGAAGGAGGCCGGGACCAGGGCCGAGCCCACCCCCCGCTAAAGCGAGGCACACAGGGACCAGCACCCAGCTCCCGCGGACTCACCCGTGAGCACGTAGTCATATTTATTCACGCTGTTCAGCTTCAGCCCCTCGTAGAGCTCGTGGAGCTCATCTGAGTTCAGCACTTGACCCTTCCAGTGTGCATAGCCTGTGGGGAGAGCAGAACGTTCAGGCCCTTGACACCCAACGGCCCACCGCGGCCCAATCGCTCGATGACGCCAGGGGACAGTGCTCTCCCCGGGGGCTGATGCAAGGCCCGAGATGCCGTGCTTCAGCGGCTCCCTGCCCTGACACCATCAGCCTCAGAGCACCCCCCCAAACACCCCTGGCTCGTATGCCCCCAGAGTTCTTACTGCTGACACCAGGGGTCCCCCTCCCACCGCCCACACTCTCCGGAGCCGATCCGGCACCACAAGGACGGTCAGCTCTCCAAGCTGGCATGCTGACACACTAGACGCAGCTGTGTGCCTTCTCCCTGAATTGTGGGGTGCGTGGGGTGTGTGGGAGGCTCACTCTGCCAATCTCTGCTGTGCACATACCCCATCCGGGCCAAACGCTCGGTAGGCAGGGCCCGTCACGTCCCGCCACCCCAGCCCCGCCAGACTCAGCTGCAAGTGGAGCCGGTCTCGGGTCAAGCTCTGACCAAGAGCCAGATGTGACCTGGGTTCTCAGCCCTACCAGGTGCCCGGGGTGCCGTGCTCGCTCCAGGCACACAGGCAGTGAGCATGCTGCCAACGGGACTCCTAGGGGACCCCCCTGCCACGTAGGAGGACCCCTGCCCACGAGGCTGAGGGCTGGGGCCACACCACAGACACCCCGCAGCTCACGCATGAAAATTTGGTGGCTCTGGAGTGTGGGCCTGGTGCCTCACTTCTCCCCACCAGCTCTTGCCCTGGGCTGATTTAGCTCCTGCTGAGTCCTGGGAGGTCCCCTAGCAAATTGCCAGGTCTGGGGGTGGTCCTGGGGGCCCCTGGCACACTGTGGCTATCCTTAACCCCTAGGAATGAATGTCCCTCTGACCCTTGAGCTCCAAAGCACATCACCCTTCCTCTCCCCAGCGGGGTCTCTGAGACTGGCAGCACCAGCACCCCTGGGAGCTCATCTGAAATGCAGATTCTCAGGTCCAGGCCCAGCCAGGTGAGTCCGTCTTTGGGGGTGGGCCCGGCACTCGGGTTTAGCAAGGCCCCAGCCTATTCTCATCCACAGCAAACCCGAGCAACGCAGACCCAGAGTAGGGGTCAACAAACCAGGCCCTGTGAGCCTAATCTGGCCTGCTGCATGCTTTTGCATGGCCTCCAAGCTGAGAATGAGTTTTTACGTTTCTACATGGTTGGGGAAAAAAACGAGTAATACTTTATGACTTGTGAGAATTCTATGAAATTCCATTTTCAGTGTCTGTTAATAAAGCTCCAGTTTTATTGGACCTTAGCTGTGTCCTGTCCTTTATATGTGGTCTCTGGCTGCTTTCACGCCGCGAGGGCACAGAAGGTGCCAAGCCCCAGTTATTTATCATCTGGCCCTTAACAGGGAAAGTGTGCCAGCCCTACTCCGGAAAACCTGTTCACCCAGGATGGAGCCTCTCTGGCCTCAATCTATGGCCTTTTTTTTCTTTTTTTTAAAGATTTTATTTATTTATTTGACACAGAGAGAGCACCAACAGGGGGAGTAGCAGAGGGAGAGGGAGAAGCAGGCTTCCCGCCGAGCAGGGAGCCCGATGCGGGGCTCGATCCCAGGACCCTGGGATCATGACCTGAGCCGAAGGCAGACGCTTAACCGACTGAGCCACCCAGGTGCCCTGATCTACAGCCATTTCTGACTTGAACCACAATGAGCTCTGTTAGAAGAAACAGGCCCCAAATGGTGTCACTTACGTGAAGACCCCAAGTCGGTAAACCAAGACTTAATACTGAAGCTAACTGCAGTATAACCTGGGTGGTGCTGTCGGTTGAGCCTCTGACTCTTGGTGTCGGCTCAGGTCATGATCTCAGAGTCGTGAGACAGAGCCCCACATTGGGCTCCACGCTCAGTGCAGGGTCTGCTTGGGATTCTCTCTGCCTCTGCCACTCCCCCCACACTCTGTCTCTCTCCCTCTTTCTCTAAAATCAATAAATAAATCTTTTTTTTTTTTAAAGATTTTATTTATTTATTTAACAGAGAGAGACATAGCGAGAGCAGGAACACAAGCAGGGGGAGTGGGAGAGGGAGAAGCTCGATGTGGGACTCGATCCCAGGACCCTGGGATCATGACCTGAGCCGAAGGCAGATGCTTAAGGACTGAGCCACCCAGGCGCCCTAAATAAATCTTTAAAAACCTCTCTTCGGGGGTGCCTGGGTGGCTCAGCCGTTAAGCGCCTGCCTTTAGCTCAGGTCATGCTCCCAGAGTCCTGGGATCAAGCCCCGCATCGGGCTCCCTGCTCGGCGGGAAGCCTGCTTTCTCCCTCTCCCACTCCCCCTGCTTGTGTTCCCTCTCTCGCTGTGTCTCTCTCTGTCAAATAAATGGATAAAATCTTTAAAAAAATAAAAATAAATAAATAAATAAAAACCTCTCTTCGGTTCAGCTCAGTGGAGCTCCCCTCTACTTGCCAGATGGGATGCTGCCCAACTCATGAATCATTTAACAAAACCAATTAGATCTGCAAATTTACTTGGTTGAATTTCATTTTTTAACAGATTCCGTTCGCACCACTAGGCTGGCTAGAATGCAAAAGACAAAGACAAGTCAAACAGGATGTCCTGAAGAGGATGAGCTCTTAGACTTCGAGGTAGGGCCGAAACGTGGTGCAGCCAGCATGGAGAACAGTCTGGCAGTCGTTCACACGATCAAACACGGAGTTACTATCCGATCCAGCAAGTGTGCTCCTGGGTCTATCCACCGGGAGAACACTAACGTGTGCACAAAGATGTTCACAACAGCAGCATTCATTGTTTCCAAAGATTTGTTTGTTTATTTGAGGGGGGGAGGGGCAGAGGGAGAGAATCTCAAGTGGACTCTGCTGAGTGCAGAGCCCGATGTGGGGCTCAGTCTCACGACCCTGAGATCATGGCCTGAGCCAAAATCAAGACTCAGATGCTCAACCGACTGAGCCACCCGGGTGCCCCCAGCAGCATTCCTAGCAGCCATGATTCATAAACCCATGCCCATCAACAAATGGACAGAGAAGCAAAGTGTGGTCTGTCCATACTGTGATGGGCTATTACTCAGCGATGACCAGGAGTGGCACATGGGCACACTACCACACGGATGAGCCTGGAGAACATGAGGCTCAGTGGAAGAAGTCAGACACCAAAGGTCACCTGTCATATGATTCCGTTTATACGAAATCTCCAGAATGGGCAAATCCGAGGAGAATGAGAGATGAGTGGTCCAGCGGCCAGGAGGAGGGGCAATGGTGAGGATCAGGGAGTTACTCTGGTACAGTTTCCTGGAGCAGTGAAAATGTTCCCTCTGTGAGTGTACTACAACCACCGAATTACACACGTCACCAGATGAATTAACTTGATGGCACATAAATATCATAAGAAAGGTGTTGTTTAAAAAAAGGTCAGGGGCGGGCGCCTGGGTGGCTCAGTTGGTTAAGCGACTGCCTTCAGCTCGGGTCATGATCCTGGAGCCCCGGGATCGAGTCCCACATCGGGCTCCCTGCTCGGCGGGGGGTCTGCTTCTCCCTCTGACCCTTCCCCTCTCATGCTCTCTGTCTCCCATTCTCTCTCTCAGATAAATAAATAAAATATTAAAAAAAAAAAAAAAAAGGTCAGGGGCGCCTGGGTGGCTCAGTCAATTAAGCGTCTGCCTTCAGCTCAGGTCATGATTTGGGGTCCTGGGATCGAGTCCCGCATCAGGCTCCCTGCTCAGTGGGGAGCCTGCTTCTCCCTTTCCCTCTGCTGCTCCCCCTGCTTGTGTGTGCTCTCTCTCTCCTCCTCAAATAAATCTTAAAAAAAATTTTTTTTTAAATAAAGCAAGAAGGGCTTTCTGACCTGGAAGAGCGGATCACAGCTCGCAGGACTGTGTACTTGGGAACAGAGCTGCTGGAAGTGCCCCTACATGGGTCCGACCCCAGGAAACAAGCAGTGTGGGCGGCCACATTCAGAAGCCTCTGCAGTGACCAGACATTGCTCAGGGGTCCCCGCATGCAATCCACAGGACCGCTCATTGAGCAGGGTAAGACGGCATGTGGTTGAAATGTCTTGGCCAGGCACGCACAGTGTGAGCCAAGCACTGAGCACACAGTAGGACCACATGGTGGGAACAGCACAACAGCGAGGCCTTGGCCAGACAGCTGGAGCAGCGCAGTGCTGGGCAAGGACGCTCACGGATGGGGACAGGTGGTGCAGTGACTTTCTCCCCGCATACACAGGCCTTAATGGATACTTGTTCACAGTGAGTGCTCCCGGTTCTTTTTACAAAGAGGTAATGGGGCGCCTGGGTGGTGCAGTCGGAAGTGGCTCGTGGTTTCAGTTCAGGTCATGATCTCAGGGTCATGGGATCGAGCCCCTCGTCGGGCTCTGTGCTCAGTGGGGAGTCTGCTTGAGATTCTCTCTCCCTCTGCCTCTGCTCACGCTCAATAAATAAAATCTATTTTAAAAATTAAAAAAATAAAAATTAAATAAAAAGGTAAAAACCGGGGCACCCAGTCTGTCGTTGAGCATCCAACTCTTGATTTCGGCTCCGGTCATGGTCTCAGGGTTGAGATCGAGCCCCGTGTCGGGCTCCATGCTCAGCGGGGAGTCTGCTCTCTCTCTCCCTCTGCCCCTCCCCCTGCTTGTGCTCTCTCTCAAATAAATATATAAAATCTTAAAATCTTTAAAAAAAAAAAAGGATTCTCTCCTCTCCCTCTGCCTCGCCCCCTGACTTCACAAGCACACTCTTCATCTATCTTTAAAAAAAAAAGAGAGAGAGAAAGATAAAAAAAAAAAAAAAAGACCCTAAATACTTCCGGGTCCAAAGTCCAGGACTGACCCCCTGAGATTCGGGATCAGGCTGCATACACAGCCCTGTTGAGCCCAAGTGGGGGTGCTCGGGGTCACTGCCGGCCGGGAACTGCCTGAGGGGTCCCCTGACCAGGCAGGCACTGCGTGGCATCCAGAGGCTGGGGTGGGGGCCCTGCCAGGAACCGCAGGAGTAGGCCCCACTGGACGGGAACCCCCCATCCCCTTCTGGCCCTAACTACCCCCTGCACCTGCGTGGGCTCCACACACTCGGGGGTCTGGTCTTCATCCACCCCTTCTGGGTCAGGGTCAGAGGACCCCTCGGGATGGTCGGTCCACCACCAACTGAAGAGGCTCTGTGGGAGCCCAGAAGGCAGCTGCGTGCTCCCGAAGCCCCCCGAGGGCCCCTCCCTCAGCCTGAGATCTGTGCAAAGCGCAGTGGCAGGTTCTTGGCTTCTACTGAACCGATGCTGATTACGGTGCCATGTGATATTTAGCAATGAAGTTAACGCCAACATTTAGTGGCCAAGTCAGTTTGGCTCATTTACTTAAACAAACAAAAAGGAAGGTGGTTGAAACAGCCAATAGAACCTGTGGGATTCAGGGAAGTTCGCCGAATTAAACTTCTTAGGGCTTCTCCAAATTTCTCAGCAAGAGCCCTCAGCAAAGCCAAAGTAGGGAAGGGCTTTTGGTGAGAACGGTTTTCTTCTGAATCCCAAACGTCATTCTTCCCCTCAGTTCATGACTCACGATGCCCCATCCCTTCCGAGAAAAGCCACACCAGGAGCTTCGGGTTATCTTTCCTAAGCGTGCGGGCTGAGGCCCAGGCACCCACCCGCACACCCTGCCGGCGCTCTCCAGGACGCTCTGTGCTCCCGGGGTTCTGTCTGCGTTCAGAGTAACTTCAGGAGACGTGATGTTGGGGTGCTTCCAGGAAGGGAGTGGCCTCATGCCCCTGCCTCTACAGCACTGTGGGGTCACAGGGGAGGCAGCTCCCGAGGCCGTGGGGTCAGGGGCGTGGGGAGCGGGCTCGGGAAGCTTGTCCCGACAACTCGGGACCTTTCCGAGGGCAGTGTCCCTCACGGGCCCCAGAGTTAGCAGTTCTGTTTCAAAGCCTCTGTGCACAGGTGTCCTTGGGTCCCCTGAGCTGAGACAGACGACACCACGTGAGTTTCCGAGGCGCTGGTTTTTAACAGAGAGAATCAGGACCGTCGACCAGTGGCACGTGCACACGCGGGGCCCTGCTCACGGCCCGCGGTCACCTGGAAGGGGCTCGGCCCCGCAGCAGAAGCTAGGAGCAGGTCCCTGTTTCACAGAGGAGACTGAGGTGCCGGGAGGCTCCCCCAACCTGCCCGGGGTCACTCAGCTTCAAGCAACGGGGCTGAGATTCAAATGCAGCAGCCACACCCAAGGCCGGGCCAACCCAGCCCCCTCCGCCCCTCACGTGCCGGGCAGCCCCTCGGCTCCACCTCCTGACCATCAGATGAGGGGTGGGGCCCCCAGATCTCTAAAGGCCCTTTCTCCGGCCCACACTCCGCTTTCTGGTGACTGCTCAGGCCAACAACGCCTTACCTGTGTGGTTGGAAAACTGGACAGAGTTCAGCGCGTCAATCTCAAATCCCAAAACCTGCAAGACAGAGAAGGACCAGGTGTGAGAGAGCCAGGACCCCGGGGGCAGGCAGCAGGCTCTCCCTGAGCAGGGTTCATCCATGCGTGTGGTGAGGGGCTGCGTTTGGAAGCATGTCGGGGAGCCACCAGCTTGGAGGGCCAAGCCTTGGAAGTCCTGCCAAGCGAAAACGCTTGAAAGTGCAAGACAGCGAGGCGTCCATCTGTTCAGACACAGAGAGAGGGCTGTGAGGCCCTCTTTGTTTCGAGAACGTGGGTTTGAGGCACCACCCCTCTGGGGGGGCAGGGCCAAGGGCTCCCTGCTGGACGGCACAGCTGGCCGCTCCGTCCCCAGGAGCCTGGCTCTCGAGCCTCTGGGGCGCTTCAGCCCCGGCCCGCTGGCTGCAAGGCGGGACCTCAGTGCAGAGCCAGCTGACCTGGCCTGGGGGGCAGGTGGCCACCCTGTGGCTGCATCACAGCTAGGCACGCGCCTCACCGCACAGGGAGGTGACTGCACGCAGGTTCCAGGTGCCACGGAGTTAAAAAGAAAGCTCATAAAAAGTAAGAGCTCCTCCTTCAATGAAGGGGAAGAAAGGTTGCGTCCCAAACGGCCCAGATGCCTCCCCCGCAAGCCAGTGTGGACAGTTGTTTGCCCGTGAAGTGGCAAATCCCAGGGAGATCTTTCCTTTTGCTCACCTTTCCCATTTCTCCCATTTAACAGGCAGGTATGGATTCACTCAGGCAACAAGACGGCTGCGGAGCCCCCTGGGGGACGAGCCACATTATCTGTGGGGCCCTTCCCATGATCCCTGGCCGTCAGAGGTGGTGGGCATCAGGACGCTGCCCAGCCCAGCCCTCGGCCTTCGTGTCCTACGCTGGCCCTGGGTCCCTGCCAGGCCCCACTGGCCTCTTCCACCTGACCTTCCCGGCTGGCCCTGGCTGGCCTCATTGCAGACAGACCCAGGACCAGGGCCCTGCTACACGGACCCTTGACAGCTCTCAGAGCATCCACTGTGTCCCTCCTCATCCCTCCCAGAGCGGGCTCCCTGAGGAAGTCTGCCCAGTACTGCACAAGGCCTCTGGGGCTCAGGGTAAGGGTAAAGCCGTGAGCTGCCAGCCACCACAAGGTGAGGCCCGAACACCCAGGAGCAAACCAAAGCCTCATCAGTGTGAGCAGCGTTACCAGGGCCTGCCCAAGTCCTCCAGACCCGTGGGAACCAGGCAGGCCCCCTACGAGAGCAAGGGGTGGGGCCCCGGGGCCATCGGCACAGGGCTGCCCTCACTCAGGCCTTCCTTCTGTGCCCCCCACCCCTGTGTGAATGAGGCAGGCTGGGCGGGGGGGAGGGGGAGGTCAGGGCTCACACATGGGCTCCAACCACAACCTGTCTGTGGGATACTCGAGTCCAAACGGGCTCGTGGCCAGCCTGACTCTGGAGCCATGTGAAACCATGTCACGACAGAAAGATGTCTGTTCCACAGCTCCCTCTGGGGTTGGCGCTGGGCCCATGCCAGCAGCCAGCACCCGCCTGCATGAGGGCACCGAGGGGCCGGCTCGTCAGCCTGGAAGGATCCTGTCTCCTCACCTCTCGTCAGTGCTCCCAGTCCCACCACGCCCACCCCCTCTGTGGCCCCCAGTCCCACCATGCCTGCACAGCTGCCCCTGGGACGGGCAGGGGCTCCAGGAGGGCACGAGCCCGTTCTTCAGGACATGTGGGGGCAGAGCAGGGCCTAATGAGTATCTGCTGACACATCTGTCTCACTGGCCCCCTGCTCCAGACCCCAGTGGGTGTGGCGCCTCCCCGCTACTCCCTCCCACCCCGGCCAGGTCTCAGTCCACACCTGAGAACTGAGAGGCTGAGGCCGCCCACGGGCTGCCGGGAGACCCCAACCACACAAGCCACACACAAGCAGTGGAACACCAGGAGGCACCAACAGAAGGGCCAGGACAGCCGCCCGGCGGGGGTGTGGGACATCAGAGCCCCATGAGCCCAGCTGCTGATGGAAGAGTGGGTGTGACCCTAGGGGAATGAGGGCAAGGAGCGGAAGCAGGCCTCACAGTGTTAACACCCCCATAAACCAAATGCCGTCGGGTTCACGCAGCCTGCTGACTTTTGGACCCTTCTCCTTCCCCAACCCCAGGAAAATGAGAAAGAACAAAGGAGCCTTTTATGACACTGGTCCACAAGGACAGGACAGGGGACGTGGGTGAGAGATTTCAACAAACTTCGGAGACAGATAGCCCACAGGGCACAGGGACACTGAAACCTCAGTTCCTACAGAGGGGCCGCATGGGGTGGGCCGGTGTCCCGTGGAATATGCCAGAGAAGGAGACAGCGGGACGGGTGGAGAGATGCAAGGAGAAAGACTGGCGGGTGTGTGGGAGAGACAAGGAGAACAGGAACCCAAGGGCCGTGGGTGGCCAGTCCCTGGCCGTCCCCTCCCTCTCCTGCACACCAATGACTTCCCAGCCTCTTCCCCTACTCACCCCAACACCACCCACCCCACCCTCCAAGTCTCCCCTGAACCTTCAGAGCTAGGCCCCACTGCTCTGGTGGTCTGGAGAGGCTGCTCGGGCAGCTGGGTGTGGGGAGTGGACGTCGGGGTGCTGCTCACACTCCCCGCTGCCCGTGGCGGCCGGGGGGGGGGTGGCCCACAGGGGAGCTCCCTCCGTGATCGTTCACTGAGCTACACACCTGTGATCTCTATCGAGCAAGCCTCTCCAAAATATTTAAGCGGATATTATCAGAACTTAAATAAAATACAAATCACCAGTCTCGCTAAACTACAGTTGAAACTGGCCCTTTGCGAATTTGCCCGCCCGGTGCACAGACTCCTGCCCCCAGCTTCAGCCAGCGCTGCTTCGAATCCCTTAGGATTCTAGTCGAGTCTAGAGAAACAGCTTGGAAGCGACCATGACACAAATCCCGAAACCCCTGCCAAAATACCCTGCTCCAGTGCTTCTGGGCGTGTAGATGATTAATCCTTTGAAGCTGGCAAGCCGATAGGAGAATGAAGGCCCTAGTTCGCGCTTCTGATCGACAGGGAGCCGAGCCCCGGGCCAGCGCACGCGGCTCATTACTCGGCGCACGTGCCGCGCGCAGGGCCCGCCCCCCGCCCCGCCCCCCGCGGGCACGCCACTGCGCAGGCGCGGGCCGACTACCCCGCCAGCAGGTGCCGCAGCGGCCCCGCCCCGTCCGGTGGGCCGCACCCTCCACCCCTCAGCCGGCGGGGCCCCTGTGGGCTCGCACCCCAGGCACAGCCCCTCCCCACACGCCCCTGCGGGCCCAGCGCCCCTCCCAGCTTCCCGCCGGCCGCACAGCCGCTTCCGGAAGGTGCCAGGTGCGGGGGCGCGCAGGTGCCTCCACGAGGACCCCGCGGCTCGGAACGCAGGTTTCCCGCGCTTTCCGAAAGCAGGCGGCCCTCGGGAACCTGGGGCAAGCCAAAGCAGCCGAAAGTGAGGGGCACCCCATGCTTTCCAGAGGTTCACATTGCTCCATTCCGTTTTAATGAGGGGCCTGCGTTAGTACAGTAATGGTTTTTCCATAAAAGCAAAAATCCTCTCCAGGTTTCCCCCGGTTAGCGTAAAGAGGTAGCCATGGAGGCCGTTTGTACAAGTGAATTTCCGGAAAGCGGGGGACAGTGGTACCTGGTTAATAGCTAATAAATCCTCTGTGGAGGTAACTGCTCTGGTCCCCACTTCTGGGCGGGACCCTGCTGCCCCCGCCTCTTCCCCGGCCCCGGGGGAGCCACACAGACTGATTCTTGGTGCAGGAGTCCGTTGCAGTGTCCCGGACGCACGGTGAGCGCTGGGGTGGGTGGCCTGGGTTCTCCCCAGCCACGCTCACCGTCTGCTCTGTGTGCGGCGCACATCCAAACTCCTGTCCCCGGACAGACTTCGCGTGAGTCCCATTCCATGGGAACAGTCCCTCGTGCCCCGTGGGCTGCGCGGATGGACAAGACTGCCCCGTATCGGGCCAACTTATGGGACGGCACTGTCTGTCTGTGTATTCTCGTGGGTGAGAGTCACATCGTTCCATGGTGAACCTTGCAGCCCACAGCCCCTGGGGAGACGGGATCCTAAAGACGGCCCCAGTGACCGTGCCCACCCCGCACAACCCCATTTGAGTGTGGGTGGCACCGCGGAGGGGGATCGCTCTCCCGCGATCAGGGACTGGGGCCCCAGGGAGATCACCCCGTGGAGTCCACTCTCATTACAGGTGCGCTGTGGAAGCAGGTGTTTGGGTGGGGGAGCAGAAGGGGTATCAGCCTCTGGAGGAGGGAAGGAGTGCAAGACTGTCTTACGTGGAACTGTTACTAAAGCCCCACTGTTACTAAAGCCGGAATCACAAAACTTACAGGAATCAAATGAAAAACAAATGTTAACAACTCGCCTAGCCTCAGCCCTCCCTAATTACTTGACCACCTCTTACAATGAGCTCGCTCCTAAGCGACTGGACTATGGCAGGATCCCCCATAACGGAGGCCACCGCGCACACACCTCTTCCACGGCCCGGGCAGCGTGCGGTCACCATGGAAACGGGCACACACACAGGAATCAGCCTCCGCGACCCCCCACTTTTTAAACATCTATGCGCGCACCAGCAGCACACAGTGAAAAGATGCAAAAGATAATTCAAGACAGAAAAAGAGGAAGAAATGCTGTTTGACCCAGGAAGGACAGCTGAAGAAAAGCCTTGCCACAGGAGGGGAACACGGCCCCCACCCACTCTTGCTGCTCCCCGCCCCCAAGCAGAGTCCCCTCCTCCCAGCACCTCCAGGCTGGCAGCCTCGTCTCTGTTCGCACCGCCTAGTGCAGGCCTGCGTGATGGTCCTCACCACCCCCCCAGCCCCCAGGTGTACCCGTGAATCCCCAGCCCGCAGACCCCCCTGGCTGTGTGTCCCAGCACGCCATGATTCCACATTTTGGCTGCAGAGCTGCTGCCCACGTTCTGACCCCCGCAAAAGCTCTGAAACCCCTATGTCTCTGTGAGCAGATGTCCTGAACGTAGACTACCTTTCTCTCAAGCCCCCGAGACCTTGTGCAGGTCCTTGCCTTCTCAGCCTCTGCTGCAGCACCCGGGCTTGGTGGTGGTTTAGGGTTCTGGGGCGCCACCAACCGTGAGCCCCTAGGACGCGTCCACCATCCCCTGAACCTCAGGATGAAGGCTGGCATGGCCAAAGCCCCGGCCTCGGGCTCCACCAGCAAGCCCACTCCCATTCAGAAAAAACCCGGAGCCTTGGCCAAGCAGCCCCCACAACAAGGCACGCTCCCTCTCCCCAGCCAGCCCCTGGGGAGGGGGAGGGGCCCTGGGCAGGTGACGCATGTTCTCTGCAGCCAGATCCCCCTCACTGCCGCATCATCAACACACTCTGCTGACAGCCACGCAAGACACGGTCATTAACCCAGCAGCTCAGCAGGCAATCCGCCCTCGCAGGGATGCAGAGCACTCAGAACAGCAGGAGTGGGGAAGCTCTGGAATATTCCAGCACAGCTCCCCCATCCTGCCCAGACCACCCCGGTTCCTCTGGGGGAGGGGGGGTCACTGTCTTCAAGAATCCTCACTATGGCTTGTTTTGCAAGACCTGGAGCTGCTTCTACAGGAAATCAGAATTAGGAAAGAGGGGACACCAGAGTGTCATGTGACTGAGGGCATCCTGATCAGCCTCGGGGCTGAGTGCCCGCTGTCCTGCCCACCTCCTGTAACTACTCAGCCCCGCAGTTCAGCTCTACCCACGTCCACTGTCCTCTGACCTCCAACAGGAACTCCTACTGGAAACAGCCCTCCATCCCTGAAGCGGCCTGCAGCTCACCTGCAGTCCTACGGCCCTCTGCCCACGTGTGCGCCCCCGCCTCAGCTGTCACAGCCCTGGACCCCCACGCTGCTCACAGCACACCCCATGCCCCCCAGGCCTGCACAGGGTCCGTGTGCTAGCGGCCGGGTTCTGCTGGGGGCTGGGCTGCGCTACAACGCCCTAAGAGAACGGGTCTCCCGGCAGCATCCGGTATGGACAGGGAACAGGGCGGCTGCTTTGGGTGGGCAGGGAAGAGAGGCATTGCGCCCCTGGGCCAACCACGTGATGCTACCACATGGCCTGGGGCCCCACACCTGCCTCCTTTCTTCTGGAGAAACTCCATCATTTATTCCGTTCCTCGGTGTCACTCTTCCACATAGCTGTGTGAGCAGAACGGGCTGGTTCTATTTCAGAAGTTCCACGCAGGCGTGCCCCGGGCATGACCAAGCCGGTGAGCCACGAAGCCGACGGCCCCCGCGTCATGTAAGCCCCCTGCGCACGGACACACACTCCCTTCCAGAGGGCACAGTGCTACCCCAGACCCCTGTGAGGACAGTCACTTAGACAGGAGACAGGGCCCCACCCAGAGGACAGCGCACACACAACACACACACACACGCACATGCACGCAGACACGGCGGGGGGGGGGGGGGGATCAGAAAATGGGACCAATTAAGTTCTTGCTTTCTCCATGACAAGCGAAGAGGAACAACAGAAACCTTAGTCCCAAACCAAGAAAGAGAGTTAGGAAATCAAGAAATTAAGCAATTCTGGACCTTCTTGGGGAAACAGCAAAAGCAATGACTGGCACAGCCCCGACCAGCCCGGGGACTTCCAGAGGCTGTGGCAACAGGAATCATTACAACTGGCAGGAAGTGAAGCAAGCAGAGCTACGTGTCCTGGAGCACAAGGGAACATTCCAGAACATGCTTGGGACATGTTCCAAACCCAACACACCACCTCCAAGGATGTGAATGTCCACGTGTCAGTGGTCTTGTACTGTTTGCCAATATGGGCATCACCAGGAAAAACATTAAGGCAAAAACCATGTCTTGTAAAGGGGGCAGGGTGACGTTCTTACCAAATGTAGTTCTGCTGCACGAGGCCCTTCTATCCTAGGAGTGCTAAGGAAAAAATGTAAAGATCTTCCTCTGAAGAAGGCCACCTTGAGGCTCCAGGGGTTCTTAAAAGTGAAAAGCTGGAAATAAACGACTCCCCGCCACCCCCACACCGTCACGGAGATCCTGACATGGGATTTAAGTGGGTTTTAGGCAAAAGCCCAAGTCAGATTCTCAAGGCTACTGGAGGTGACCTTTCAAGGCTGCACCTCTCCACTGTGACCCTCCAGCGATGCCCCCAGCCCAGCACAGAGATCCCACCTGTCCATGGCAAGGAAGGCTCCTCCCCTGGAGCCCTCAGATGGCATGCGGCTCCACCAACACCCTGACTTCAGCTTCTGGCCCCCAGCGCGGCGAGAGAATCTCTGGTTTTAATCCCCTCAGTCTGCAACACTTGGGAGAGTGGCTCCGGGACACTCACACCACCCCAAGGCTCGCAGATCTGCTGTACCTTCACCACGATAGCTCAGAAGCGGGTGGTGCGGCTGCCTGGGGGATTCTGGGACCTCCGCTCCCCACGGTAGGCGCTGCCAATCCAACGTGCCGACATACACGCAGCCGGCTCGCTCGGACTGTACCTCCCGGCCCGGGAGAACGTTAGGTTTCCAATTTCCAAGAGGAGGCAGTCCCACCAGTATCTGGTGTGGGAGGCAACAGGCGCCGGGGTGCACTTCATCTCACCCTACCTCACCCTTCCGTGCTCTTTCCCGGCCTCAGAACCTAAGGCCAGAGCAGCAGGAAGGCCCAGCCGTGCACAGGGAGGCGCCCCCGACGCATCATCGGCCTGTCTGGCCTTGACTTGGCAGCCCTCTCTCCACGGACAGGGCCATGAAGACCATGCCCTTACTCTCCTTGCTCTGCAAACATGGGGTCATCCTGCCCGACGTTCTACTTCCTGTCACCAGTCACTAGAATATACTTTGGACTCGGCCTGAAAACAAAATTCAAAAACAGGGTCAAGGTTCTGCTCCTCTGTGTTTCATCTGACATTTTTCTCTGCCCAGGGAGGGCGGCTGCTCATGGGCTGCCTGCCTGAGACGGCAAGCAGTGCGCTTTGGGGACCTGGCAAGAAGCAGTTTGGGAACCAGGGCCCTGAAGCCCAGCCTCGCAGGCCTCCAGCCAGCACAAGTCTGCGCCACAGACACACTCACGGTGGAGCGGCGGGAGCACCCCAGGAACGAGCACCCCCGGCAGAGCTCCGTCTGGGCAGTGCCCTGGGAGCCGGGCCCCCGCTGACTGCCAAGAGTACTGTTCTCACTGTGCACATGAGGCTTGGGAAGGCTCAGCCGGCAGCGCCCCGTCCCTGAGCCGAACTCCAAGACAAAGGGACAGTGGGCCAGTCCCCACAGGGGCTTCTCCGGTCTCTCCAAATCTGTGGGGCTCAGCCTGGGCCCACCTCCTGCTGCCCTTGCTAAGTTCTCTTCCCACACTCAGCTGCGTGCACAAGCATGCCTTAGTCCAGCTCTACCGGATCGGCCAAATTGAGAACATACTCCCCACTGAGCACAACTCTGGGCGATCCAGGATGATTCCCTTCAGGACCCCTGCTGGAACGTGCAAGTGTGGGCCTCCAAGCCTATTCCAGGCTCTGTCCAACCCAGCCCGTCCTGCGCTAAGGCTGGTCCGAGGTCATTCGGCAGCCATCCCCACCCCTCTCACTGCCTGGCTCTGCTCCAGCGGTGCACAGATTGGGGGGGGGAGGAGCAAAACGCCCGCATGGGACCCTGTGGAGCACCCTGCAGTATTAACTGTTTGATCCTCCCAGAGCTAAGCAACCGGGGCCAAAACAAGCATTTGCAGGCTGATAAGAAATCTAGACTCTGCTCAAGGAAGCACTAAGTGTGTCCAGTGAACTAAGAAATTTCTGGAAATTGTTCTCTTTGTGGGCTGAATTGTGTTCCCCAAATTCCTATGTTGAAACCCTGGTCCCCAGCACCTCAGAATGTGACTGTATTTGAAGACAGGATCTTTAAAGAGGTAATTAAGGTAGAACAAGGTCACCAGGTGCTCCGAAGCAATCTGACTGGTGTCCCTATGAGATCAGGTCACAGACACACACAGAGGAACCAGGTGAACACAGCATCCACATGCCACGCAGACACCGCCGTGCTGACACCTTGATCTTGGACTCCAGCCTCCAGAACTGAGGGACCATAAACACCTGCTGTTTGAGCTGCCCGGCCTGCGGTACTTTGTTACAGCCGCCCGAACACACGGACATTGCCCTGTTTGGGGTCCAGCTTGGGGGGAGCATGTTTGGAGGACCACCACCCCTGGCCTTCTCCCCTCCTCAGCCCTCTCCATCCCCCAACCCTCTATCTTATTCCGGTAATTAGGAGAAAGAGGAGGAAATTAGGGCAAAAAACACACATAGATAAGTAACTGAAAACCCAACCCACATCCCTCCTGGCAGAGGTCCCAGCCTCCACGAGATGCCCCAGGCACACTTATGTGCCACCCAGCCCTACCTTCCTGTCTGGTCCTCCTGCATGGTGGTGGGTGAGTACAGCGCCCCGGGCATGCCGACCCACCTCATTCAGTAGCCAGCAACTCCAAGAGATGTTCACACACCCATCTCCCCTGGCCCTAAAACAACTTGGGAGTAGGCATCATGCCCATTCTACAGATGAAGCAACTGAGCTCAGTGTGGAAGATGGCCCCCTGCCTTCGGAGACTACCCTGCCATACTCTTCCTGGGCCTCACAACCCTAGAAGGAAGTGCCGGGATGGGTCAAATCAGAGGCAAGAGCCCCTCCACGCCCCACGACAGGTAGAAGGAGATGACATGACCATCACCCTTGCCCCCAGCCTGTGTCCCACAGCCCCAGCACACAGGTAAGGATGCCAGGCACTAGCGAAACCCCAGGTAAGAACCGTAGCTCAACCTTAAGAGGCACTTTGGTGTGGAAGTTCAGAACATGCCTGGAAGGAACAAGGGTGCATTCCTGGAGGACCCAGGTGAGCCGAGGAGGGGAACGGTGTGCCCAGTGCAGGGAGAAAGAGGAGAGTGGGTGTGGATGGACAGGGAGGAGGGACTGGGCCCAGGACACAGGGAAGCCAGCAGGGGCCCTGCACACCTCTGCCAAGGGCAACTCCTATGGCTCCCTGGCCAAGAAGGGCGAGGGCTGCTCCTACCACCGGGGCAACAGGCTGAAGCTGTTCTCAAGAGCCCTGCCTGGTCCTGCCTTCCAGGTGGGCCCCTGCTTCAGAGACCCTGCACCTTTCTCCCCAAGCACAGGACCACTCCAGTGACCCTGCCCGCACAATCCACCCTACTCCAAGGAGCAAGGAGCACGCAGTGGCCCAGCCACACCTGCTTCCTGCCCCCGGGGGGTGCAGGCCAGGGACAACAGGCCAAAGGTGGCTAGTCCAGGAGAGCCACGACCTTGCCGTGGCCACCCAGCACCCCGGCTGGGCAGACAAGGCAGGGAAGTGCCCATCACCCTGGTATTGCCTCTGGCCTCTGGCTTTCATGCCCACCGCATCCAGGCCTCCTTCTGCCCCTCCAAGGGCCATCCAGCCATAACCTTGGGGCTGCAGCAGGAAGCAGTGGGTACCTGGCCTGGGAGACCCATTAAGGACCGGCAGGAGAGGAGGGAGGGAAGCCCGCCATGAAGTAGAGGCTATAAAACCTCTGAAACGCAGCTTCTAAAGCCAAAGGGTACGGGCCTGAATCCGTCTCTGGGCTTTTCTTCTTCAGAGCCAACCCCTGCAGGGAGGCCTTCTCTGCCCCACCCGCCTCTCTAGCGACCACCTCCCAGAAGCTGGGACCCACCCCGGCCCCGGGGAGCCAGAGTCCGCGAGCTTGCCCCTCCCCCTCCCAGCAGGTGAGCCCTGCAAACACCTGCCTTCCCTCCCTCCTCCTGCGCCCCCGGGGCAGGGGCAGGAGGCAGCCCGCCGCGTTCTCACGTCTGCAGGGAGCCCCCGGCCGCCCGCCGCAGGCAGGGGCGCGGGGGGCGAGCGCGCCACAGCTCACGCGCGGGGGCCTGACGCTCGGCGGGAGCCCGCCCCGCGCAGGGGCCCCCTGCTCCCGCAGCGGCGCAGCGCCGGCCGGGCCAAGGTCACGGGGGTCGGCGGCGGGCGCCCCGCCGCGGGCCCTCGCGCGGGGACCCCGGCCGGTTACGTAAGCCGGGCCGGCTGTGGGCGCTTACCTGCAGCGGGAACGTGGCCGCCCGGTTGCCCACGTAGCCGCGGACGACGTGGCTCTGGATGGAGAGCACCCGGCACTCCTCCTCCATGCCGGGCCTGCCGCGCCGACGCGGGGCCGAGCGGGCGTCCGCGTGTCCCCCGCTCGCCGGGCTCCGCTCGGCTCCGTTCGGCGCAGGCGCTCGGCTCGGGCGCCAGGCCGCCTCCTTGTGACCTCAGCGCGGCCGGGAACCGCCGGGGCCGCTCGGCGCGGGCTGGGGGCGGGGCTTCCGCCCGCCCCGCCCCCCGGCC